>NW_012114600.1:646932-736753 GCF_000951035.1 Colobus angolensis palliatus | reverse complement strand
TGAATACCCTTGATTTCTTTCTCATGCCTGATTGCCCTAGCCAGAACTTCCAACACTGTGTTGAATAGGAGTAGTGAGAGAGGGCATCCTTGTCTTGTGCCAGTTTTCAAAAGGAATGCTTCCAATTTTTGCTCATTCAGTATGATATTGGCTGTGGGTTTGTCATAAATAGCTCTTATTATTTTGAGATACATTCCATCAATATCTAGTTTATTGAGAGTTTTTAGCATAAAGAACTGTTGAATTTTGTCAAAGGCTTTTACTGCATCTATTGAGATAATCATGTGGTTTTTGTCATTGGCTCTGTTTATGTGATGGATAACAATTATTGATTTGCATATGTTGAACCAGCCTTGCATCTCAGGGATGCCAACTTGACATGATGGATAAGCTTTGTGATGTGCTGCTGGAATTGGTTTGCCAGTATTTTATTGAGGATTTTCACATTGATGTTCCTCAGGAATATTGGCCTAAAATTCTCTTTTTTTGTTGTGTGTCTACCAGGTTTTGGTATTAGCATGATGCTAACCTCATAAAATGAGTTAGGGAGGATTCCCTCTTTTTCTATTGATTGAAATAGTTTCAGAAGGAATGGTACCCGCTCCTCTTTGTACTACTGGTAGAATTCGGCTGTGAATCCGTCTGGTCTTTGACTTTGGTTGGTTGGGAGGCTATTCATTATTGCCTCAATTGCCGAACCTGTTATTGGTCTATTCAGAGATTCCACTGCTTCCTGGTTTGGTCTTGGGAGGGTGTTTGTGTCCAGGAATTTATCCATGTATTCTAGATTTTCTAGTTTATTTGTATAGAGGTGATTATAATCTTCTCTGATGGTAGTTTGTACTTCTGTGGCATCGGTGGTGATATCCCCTTTATCATTTTTTATTGCATCTATTTGATTCTTCTCTCTTTTCTTCTTTATTAGTCTTGCTAGTGGTCTATCAGTTTTGTTGATCTTTTCAAAAAACCAGCTCCTGGATTCATTGATGTTTTTTTGAAGGGATTTTTGTGTCTCAATCTTCAGTTCTGCTCTGATCTCAGTTATTTCTTGCCTTCTGCTAGCTTTTGAATCTGTTTGCTCTTGCTTCTCTAGTTCTTTTTATTGTGATGTTAGGGTGTCAATTCTAGCTCTTTCCTGGTTTCGTTTGTGGGCATTTAGTGCTATAAATTTCCCTCTATACACTGCTTTAAATGTGTCCCAGAGATTCTAGTACATTGTGTCTTTGTTCTCATTGGTTTCGAAGAACATCTTTATTTCTGCCTTCATTTTGTTATTTATCCAGTACTCATTCAGGAGCAGGTTGTTCAGTTTCCATGTAGTTGTGCAGTTTTGAGTGAGCTTCTTAATCCTGAGTTCTAATTTGATTGCACTGTGGTCTGAGAGAATGTTGTGATTTCTCTTCTTTTACATTTGCTGAGGAGTGTTTTACTAACAATTTTGTGGTCAATTTTAGAATAAGTGCGATGTGGTGATGAGAAGAATGTATGTTCTGTTGATATGGGGCGGAGAGTTCTGTAGATGTCTATTAGGTCCACTTGGTCCAGAGTTGAGTTCAAGTCCTGGATATCCTTGTTAACCTTCTGTCTTATTGATCTGTCTAATATTGACAATGGGGGGTTAAAGTCTCCCATTATTATTGTGTGGGAGTCTAAGTCTCTTTGTAAGTCTCCAAGGACTTGCTTTATGAATCTGGGTACTCCTGTATTGGGTGCACATATATTTAGGATAGTTAGCTCTTCTTGTTGAATTGATCCCTTTATCATTATGTAGTGGCCTATTCTCTTTTGACCTTTGTTGGTTTAGAGTCTGTTTTATCAGAGACTACCATTGTAGCCCCTGCTTTTTTTTTTTTTTTTTTTTGGCTTTCCATTTGCTTGGTAGATCTTCCTCCATCCCTTTATTTTGAGCCTATGTGTGTCTCTGCATGTGAGATGGGTGTCCTGAATACAGTATGCCACTGGGTCTTGACTCTTTTTCCAGTTTGCCAATCTGTGTCTTTTAATTGGGGCATTTAGCCCATTTACATGTAAGGTTAATATTGTTATGTTTGAATTTAATCCTATCATTATCATGTTAGCTGGTTATTTTACTTGTTAATTGATGCAGTTTCTTCATAGCATCTCTGGTCTTTCAATTTGACATGTTTTCCTCAGTGGCTGGTACCGGTTTTTCCTTTCCATGTTTAATGCTTCCTTCAGGAGCTCTTGTAAGGCAGGCCTGGTGGTGACAAAGTCTCTCAGCATTTGCTTGTTTGTAAAGGATTTTATTTCTCCTTCATTTATGAAGCTTAGTTTGGCTGGATATGAGATTCTGGGTTGAAAATTCTTTTCTTTAGGAATGTTGAATATTGTCCCCCACTCTCTTCTAGCTTGTAGGGTCTTCTGAGAGATCTGCTCTTATTCTGATGTGCTTCCCTTTGTGGGTAACCCGACCTTTCTCTCTGGCTTCCCTTAATATTTTTTCTTCCATTTCGATGTTGGTGAATCTGACAATTATGTGTCTTGGGGTTGCTCTTCTTGAGGTGAATCTTTGCGGTATTCTCTGTATTTCCTGAATTTGAAGGTTGGCCTGCCTTGCTGGGTTAGGGAAGTTCTCCTGGATAATATCCTGAAGAGTGTTTTCTAACTTGGTTCCACTATCCCCATCACTTTCCATTACACCTATCAAACTTATATTTGGTTTTTTCACATAGTCCCATATTTCTTGGAGGCTTTGTTAGTTTATTTTCACTCTTTTTTCTCTAATCTTGTCTTTCTCACTTTATTTCATTAATTTGATCTTCAATCACTGATATCCTTTCTTCCACTTGATCAAATCGGCTATTGAAGTTTGTGCATCCATCATGAAGTTCTTGTGCCATGGTTTCAGCTCCATCAGGTCATTTATGGTCTTCTCTACAATGTTTATTCTAGTTAGCCATTGGTCTAACCTTTTCTCAAGGCTTTTAGCTTCCTTGTGATATGTTGCAACATGCTCCCTTTAGCTCAGAGAAGTTTGTTATTATGGACCTTCTGAAGCCTACTTCTGTCAACTCATCAAACTCATTCTCCATCCAGTTTTGTTCTGTTGCTGACAAGGAGCTGCAATCCTTTGGAGGAGAGGAGGTGCTCTGTGTTTTGGAATTTTCAGCTTTTCTGCTCTGGTTTTTCCCCATCTTTGTGGTTTTATCTACCTTTGATCTTTGATGTTGGTGACCTACAGATGGGGTTTTGGTGTGGATGTCCTTTTTGTTGATGTTGATGCTATTTTTTTCTGTTTGTTAGTTTCCTTTCTAACAGTCAGACCCCTCAGTTGCAGGTCTGTTGGAGTTTGCTGAAGGTCCACTCCAGACCCTGTTTGCCTGGGTATCACCAGCAGAGGCTGCAGAACAGCAAATATTGCTGCCTGATCCTTCCTCTGGAAGCTTCATCCCAGAGAGGCACCCACCTGTTTGAGGTGTCTGTTGACCCCCTACTGGGAGGTGTTTCCCAGTCAGGCTACACTGGAGTCAGGGACCTGCTTGAGGAGGCAGTCTGTCCGTTCTCAGAGCTCGAATGCCATACTGAGAGAACCACTGCTCTCTTCAGAGCTGTCAGACAGGGATGTTTAAGTCAGCAGAAGCTGTCTGCTGCCTTTTGTTCTACTATGCCCTGCCCCCAAAAGCGGAATCTATAGAGGCAGTAGGCGTTGCTGAGCTGTGGTGGGCTCCACCCAGTTTGTGCTTCCAGGCCTCTTTGTTTACATTGTGAGCTACTCAGGCCTCAGCAATGGTAGACACCCCTCCCACCATTCAGCTGCAGCAGGGCAGGTCAATCTCAGACTGCTGCAATAACAGTGAGCAAGGCTCCGTGGGAGTGGGACCTGCTGAGCTAAGCACAGGAGGATATGTCCTGGTCTGCCGGTTGCTAAGACTGTGGAGATAGCGCAGTATTTTGTCAGGAGTGTACCGTTTCTCCAGATACAGTCTGTCACAGCTTCCCTTGGCTAGGAAAGGGAAATTCCCCAACCCCTTGTGCTTCCCAGGTGAGGTGATGCCTGCCCTGCTTTAGCTCACCGTCCATGGGCTGCACCCACTGTCCAACCAGTCCCAATGAGATGAACCAGGTACCTCAGTTGGAAACGTAGAAATAACCATCTTCTGCATCGATCTTGCTGGAAACTGCAGACCGGAGCTGTTCCTATTCGCCCCTCTTGGAAGCGAAGCATATAAATGTCTTCTTCTGAGAAGTATCTGTTCAGGTCCTTCACCCACTTTTTGATGGAGTTTTTCATTTCTTTCTTCTAAATTTGTTTAAGTTCCTTGTAGATTCTGGACATTAGACCTTTGTCAGATGGGTAGATTGCAAAAATTTTCTCCCATTCTGTAGGTTGCCTGTTCACTCTGATGACAGTTTCTTTTGCTGTGCAGAACAGGTTAATTAGATCCCATTTGTCTACTTTGGCTTTTATTGCCATTGCTTTTGGTGTTTTAGTCATGAAGTCTTTGCCCATGCCTATGTCCTGAGTGATATTGCCTAGGTTTTCACCTGGGGTTTCTATAGTTTTAGGTTTTACATTTAAGTCTTTAATCCATCTGGAGTTAATTTTTGTATACAGTGTAAGGAAAGGTCCAGTTTCAGTTTTCTGCATATGGCTAGTCAGTTTTCCCAGCACCATTTATTAAATAGAGAATTATTTCGCTATTGCTTGTTTTTGTCATGTTTGTTGAAAATCGGATGATTGTAGTTGTGTGACATTATTTCTGAGTCCTCTTATCTGTTCCATTGGTCTATATATCTGTTTTGGTACCAGGACCATGCTGTTTTCATTACTGTAGGCTTGTAGTACAGTTTGAAGTCAGGTAGTGTGATGCTTCCAGGTTTGTTCTTTTTGCTTGGGATTGTCTTGGCTATGCAGGCTCTTTTTTGGTTCCATATGAAATTTAAAGTAGATCTTTCTAATTCTATGAAGAAAGTCAATGATACCTTGATGGGAATAGCATTGAATCTATAAATTACTTTGGGCAGTATGGCCATTTTCACAATATTGATTCTTCTCATCCATAAGCATGGAATGTTTTCCATTTGTTTGTGTCCTCTCTGATTTCCTTGAGCAGTGGTTTGTAGCTGTCCTTGAAGAGGTCCTTCATCTCCCTTGTAAGTTGTATTCCTAGGTATTTTATTTCTTTGTAGCAATTGTGAATGGGAGTTCACTCATGATTTGGCTCTCTGCTTGTCTATTATTGATGTATAGGAATGCTTGTGATTTTTGCACATTGATTTTTTTATCCTGAGAGTGCTTAAGTTGCCTGTCAGCTTAAGAAGTTTGTAGGCTGAGACGATGGGGTTTTCTAAATATACATTCCTGTCATCTGCAAACAGAGAGAATTTGACTTCCTCTCATTCCATTTGAATGCCTTTTATTTCTTTCTCTTGCCTGATTGCTCTGTCCAGAACTTCCAATACTACATTGAATAGGAGTGGTAAGAGAGGGCACCCTTGTCTTACGCCAGTTTTCAAAGGGAATGCTTCCAGCTTCTGCCCATTCAGTATGATATTGGCTATGGTTTTGAAATAAATAGCTCCTGTTATTTTGAAATATGTTCCATCAATACTTAGTTAATTGAGAGTTTTTAGCTTGAAAGTGTGTTGAATTTTATCGAAGGCCTTTTCTGCATGTATTGAGATAATCATGTGGGTTTTGTCATTGGTTCTGCTTACGTGATGGATTGCATTTATTAATTTGTGTATGTTGAACCAGCCTTGCATCCCAGGAATGAAGCTGACTTGATCATGGTGGATATGCTTTTTGATGTGCTGCTGGATTCAGTTTGCCAGTATTTTACTGGATTTCACATCAGTGTTCCTCAGCGATATTGGCCTGAAATTTTCTTTTTTTATTGTGTCTCTGCCGGGTTTTGGAATCAGGATGATGCTCACCTCATAAAATGAGTTAGGGAGGATTCCTTCTTTTTCTGTTGTTTAGAATAGTTTCAGAAGGTATGGTACCAGCTCCTCTTTGTGCCTCTGGTAGAACTCAGCTGTGAATCCATCTGGTCCAGGACTTTTTTTGGTTGGTAGGCTATTAATTGCTGCCTCAATTTCAGAACTTGTTATTGGTCTATTCAGGGATTCGACTTCTTCCTGGTTTAGTCTTGGGAGGGTGTTTGTGTTCAGGAATTTATCCATTTCTTCTAGATTTTCTAGTGTATTTGCATAGAGGTGTTTATAGCATTCTCTGATGGTAGTATGTATTTCTGTGGCATCAGTGGTGATATCACCTTTATCATTTTTTATTGCATCTATTTGATTCTGCTCCTTTCCTTTATTAGTCTGGATAATGGTTTATATATATGTTTAATCTTTTCAAAAAACCAGCTCCTGGATTCATTGATTTTTTGAAGGTTTTTTTGTGTCTCTATTTCTTTGAGTTCTGCTCTAATCTTAGTTTATTTCTTATCTTCTGTTGCTTTTGAATTTGTTTGCTTTTGCTTCTCTAGTTCTTTTAATTGTGATGTTAGGGTGTGGATTTTAGATCTTTCCCACTTTCTTCTGCTGGTGTTTAGTGCTATAAATTTCCCTCTAAACACTGCTTTAACTGTGTCCCAGAGACTCTGGTACATCAACCAGTAAGTCGATCTCATTGATTTCAAATAACTTATTTCTGCATTAATTGCATTATTTACTCAGGAATCATTCAGGAACAGGTTGCTCAGTTTCCATGTAGTTATGTGGTATCGAATGAGTTCGTTAATCCTAAATTCTAATTTGATTGCACTGTGGTACGAGAGGCTGTTATGATTTCCTTTATTTTGCATTTGCTGAGGAGTGTTTTACTTCTAATTATGTGGTCAATTTTAGAATAAGTGTGATGTGGTGCTGAGAAGAATGTATATTCTGTTGATTTGGGGTGGAGAGTTCTGTAGATGTCTATTAGGTCAGCTTGATCCAGAGCTGAGTTCAAGTTCTGATATCCTTGTTAATTTTCTGTCTCATTGATCTGTCAAATATTGACAGTGGTGTGCTAAAGTCTCCCACTATTACTGTATGGGAGTGTCTCTTGGGTCTCTAAGAACTTGCTTTATGAATCAGGGTGCTCCTGTACTGGGTGCATATATATTTAGGATAGTTAGCTCTTCTTGTTGCATTGATTCCTTTACCATTATGTAATGCACTTCTTCGTCTTTTTTGATCTTTGTTGCTTTAAAGTCTGTTTTATCAGAGACTAGGATTGCAAGTCCTGTTTTGTTTTTTTTGTTTGTTTGTTTGTTTTTGTTTTTGTTTTTGTTTTTTAGCTTTCCATTTGCTTGGTAAATATTCCTCCATCCCTTTTTTATGAGCACATGAGATGGGTCTCCTGAATACAGCTCACTGATGAGTCTTGACTCTTTATCCAATTTGTCAGTCTGCGTCTTTTAATTGGGGCATTTAGCCCATTTACATGTAAGGTTAGTGTTGTTATGTGTGAATTTGATCCTGTCATCATAATGCTAGCTGGCTGTTTTGCATATTAGTTGATGCAGTTTCTTCATAGTGTCATTGGTCTTTTCATCTTGGCATGTTTTTTCAGTGGCTGGTGGTTCCTTTCCATATTTAGTGCTTCCTTCAGGAGCTCTTGTAAGGCAGGCCTAGTGGTAACAAAATCCCTCAGCGTTTGCTTGTACGTAAAGGATTTTATTTCTCCTTCACATATGAAGCTTAGTTTGTTTGGATATGAGATTCTGGGTTAAAAATTCTTTTCTTTAAGAATATTGAATATTGGCCCCCACTCTCTTCTGGCTTGTAGGGTTTCTGCTGAGAGATCCGCTCTTATTCTGATGGGCTTCCCTTTGTGGGTAACCCGACCTTTCTCTCTGGCTGCACTTAACATTTTCCCCTTCGTTTCAACCTTGGAGAATCTGATGATTATGTGTCTTGGGGTTGTTCTTCTCGAAGAGTATCTTGGTGTTTCCTGTATTTCCTGAATTTGAATGTTGGCCTGTCTTGCAAGGTTGGGGAAGTTCTCCTGGATAATATCCTGAAGGGTGTTTTCCAATTTGGTTCCATACTCCCTGTCACCTTCAGGGACCCCAATCAATTGTAGGCTTGGTCTTTTCACATAGTCCCATATTTTTAGCAGGCTTTGTTCATTCCTTTTCATTCTTTTATCTCTAATTTTGTCTTCACGCCTCATTTCAGTACGTTGATCTTCAATCTCTGATATCCTTTCTTCCGCTTGATCGATTTGGCTATTGATTCTTATATATGCTTCACGAAGTTCTTGTGCTGTATTTTTCAGCTCCATCAGGTCATTTATGTTCTTCTCCAAATTGGTTATTCTAGTTAGCAGTTCCTGTAACCTTTTGTCAAGGTTCTTAACTTCCTTGCATTGGGTTATGACATGCTCCTTTAGCTTACAGGATTTGTTGTTACCCACCTTCTGAGGCCTACTTCTTTCATTTTGTCAAACTCATTCTTGGCCTAGTTTTGTGCCTTTGTTGGAGAGGAGTTTTGATCATTTGGAGGAGAAGAGGCATTCTGGTTTTTGGAATTTCCAGCCTTTTTGCACTGTTTTTTCCTCATCTTTGTGGATTTATCTGTCTTTGATCTTTGAAATTGGTGACCTGTGGATGGTGTTTCTGCATGGGACTTCTTGTTGATGTTAATGTTATTGCTTTCTGTTTGTTAGTTTTTCTTCTTACAGTCAGGCCCCACTTCTGCAGGTCTGCAGAAGCTTCCAGACCCTATTTGTCTGGGTATCACCAGTGGAGGCTGCATAGAAGCAAAGATTGCTGCCTGCTCCTTCCTCTGGAAGCTTCATCCCAGAGGAGCACCAGTGTGATGCCAGCCAGATCTCTCCTGTATGAGGTGTCTGTCAATCCCTGTTGGGAGCTCTCTCCCAGTTAGGAGGCACAGGGGTCAGGGACCTACTTGAGGAGGCAGTCTGTCCTTTAGCAGAGCTGGAGTGCTGTGCTGGGAGAACCCTCCTTGTCAGGATCTGTTGCTCTATTTAGAGCCGGCAGGCAGGAATGTTTATTTCTGCTGAAGCTATAACGACACCTGCCCCTTCCCCCAGGTGCTCTTCAGCAGTGAGATGGGAGTTTTATCTATAAGCCCCTGACTGGGGCTGTTGCCTTTCTTTCAGAGATGCCCTGGCCAGTGAAGAGGAATTTAGAGAGGCCATCTGATCACAGCCGCTTTGCCATGCTGTGTTGAGTTCTGCCTAGTCCTTAGTACTGGCAGAGGAAAACTGCCTACTCAAACCTCAGTAATGGTGATGCCCCTCCCACTACCATGCTCAATCCTCTCAGGTTGACTTCCAGCTGCTGTGTTGGCAGTGAGAATTTCAAGCCAGTGGTTCTCAGCTTGCTGGGCTCCATGGCAATGGGACCTGCTGAGTGAGACCACTTGGCTCCCTGGTTTCAACCCCCTTTCCAGGGGAGTGAATGGTTCTGTCTCACTGGGGTTCCAGGTGCCACTGGGGCATGAAAAACAAAGCAAAACAAAATAAAACAAAACAACAAAACAACTCCTGCAGCTAGCTCAGTGTCTCCCTGAACAGCCACCAAGTTTTGTGCCTGAAACCCAGGGCCCTGTTGGTGTATGCACACAGAGAATCTCCTGGTCTGCGAATTGCAAAAACCATGGGAAAAGCATAGTATGTGGCCTGGATAGCACAGTCCCTCACTTAGCTGGGCAAGGGAGGCCCCCAACTCCTTGCACTTCCTGGGTGAGGTGATGCCCCACCCTGCTTCTGCTTGCCCTCCGTGCGCTGCACCTACCACCTAACCTTCCCAATGAGATGAACCAGGGTGCCTTAGTTGGAGATGCAGAAATCACCCATCTTCTGTGTTGATCTCGCAGGAAGCTGCCAAACAGAGCTGTTATTCAGCCATCTTCAAGTTCTGTTTTCAATTGTTTGAAGTATAGACCTAGAAGTGAGGTTTCTGGGTCATAAGGTAATTCTGTGTTTAACTTTTTTGAGTAACTGCCAGAGTGTTTTCCACAGCAGCTGTACCATTTTATATTGCCAGTGATGATGGATAAGTATTCTTGTTTCTCCATATACTCAACACTTTTTATTATTATTATTTTTAATAATCATCTTGGCCAGGCGCAGTAGCTCATTGCCTGTAATCCCAGCCCTTTGGGAGGACGAAGTGGGCAGATCATGAAGTCAGGAGATTGAGACCATCCTGGTGAAAACCCAACTCTACTAAAAATACAAAAACTTAGCTGTGCATGGTGGCATGCACCTGTAGTCCCAGCTACTTGGGGGGCTGAGGCAGGAGAATCGCTTGAACCTGGGAGGTGGATGATGCAGTGAGCCGGGATCACACCACTGCACTCCAGCCTGGGCAACAGAGTGAGACTCCGTCTCAAAAAAAAAAGTAATAATCCTATTGTGTGTGAAGTGGTATCTCATGTTTTTTCTTTTTTTCATTTACTATACTTTAATGCTTATGACATAATTTTTAAAGAGGAAAATATTAGTTGGGACAATGGAAGGAGTTAAATTTTTAGGTAACACTGGAAATTTTTAAAAAGAAACAGCAAGATGATACATGAAATTATATAGACGTTATGCCAATCCTTTACTCAGATGACAAACTTTGTTACATACAGACTTGGAAATCCCAAACGTTTTCTGTGAATTTAATTAAGTGGGCCACCTTGCCTGTTCTGATACCTTTCTCAAAGACATACTAAGGTATTGTACAACTGTGCTGCTGAGTGGTGGTCCCATTGCTGGTGCTTTTTTACTCTTTCTCTAAGATTATTTCATCCATATGTACAATCTCATCAGCTCAGGGAAAGTATAAAGCATTTCCCACCTGTGTGTCTCACCTCTCAGATATGTCCTTATTTTATTGTAGGAGAACAGGGTTGTACCTTAGTTTTGCTGCTACCCACAACTCATGCTCAGATGCAACTGCCTCGGTGATGCGCACTGTAGTTAAACCCTTACTAAACCCTTTCATCTTAAAGTCTAAGTAATAAAGACATAAAATGAGCTCTGAAAGGATTCTTCAGAGGAAAGCAATGAAAGCATCATTTTTCAAAAAGTGCATGTGATTTTATTGTGGTTTTGATTTACATTTCCTTAATGATCACTGAAGTCGAATGACTTTTCATGTATTAGTGTGTTTTCATGTATTTCTCCAAAGACGACTTTTCATCTTTGGAGAAATGTCCTTTGCCCATTTTAAAATTGGATAGTTTGTTTTTTTTGTTGTTGAGTTGTAAGGGTTCTTTATGTGTATCTTTATATATTCTGAATACTAAACTCTTATCTGATATATGATTGGCAAATATTTTTTCCATTCTATAGATTGTCTTTTCATTTTATTTTTGTGTTAATATATTTTGATGTGCAAAAATTTAATTTTTATGCAGTCTATCTCTTTTTCTTCATTGCTCATGCTTTTCATGTCAAATCTAAGAATTCAATGCCAAATCTGTGATCATAAAGAGTTAACACTTTGTTTATTTTTAGTGAGTTTAGAGTTCTTATTATTCTGTTCTCTTTTTTGTTCATCTCTGTTCTAATTTTTATTATGTCCTTCCTTCTTCTAGCTTTGGATTTAGTTTGCTGTTCTTTTTCTAGCTCCTTAGATGTAATGGTTGACTGATTTATAATCTTTTTTTCTTAATAAAATAGGCATTTACAACTATGTGTTTTCTTCTAATCATTGTTTTAGCAATATCCCTAAGATTTAGTATACTGTGGGTTTTTTTTTCATTTATTTCAAAGTTTAATT
Source organism: Colobus angolensis palliatus (assembly GCF_000951035.1). Lineage (NCBI taxonomy): Eukaryota > Metazoa > Chordata > Mammalia > Primates > Cercopithecidae > Colobus > Colobus angolensis. The sequence goes on along the minus strand of NW_012114600.1, from coordinate 725,054 downwards.
TCTCTAGTAATTTCTTCTTTGATCTATTGATTATTTAAGAATATACTGTTTAATTTACATATATTTCCATATTTTTCAGCTTCCCTCTGTTGTTGACTTCTGTCTTCATTCCATTGTGGTCGGAAAACATTTTTTGTATAATTTAATATTTTAACATTTATTGACAGTTGTTTTATAACCTAACAGAGTGTTGATCTAAAAAATATTCCATGAAGATTTGAAAAGAATATCCATTTTGCTGTTGTTGGGTAGACTGTTCCATATATGTCGATTAATTGCTTTATAGTGCTATTCTCTCATTATTTATCATCTATCTAGATATTCTATTCATAATTGAAAGTGAGGTATTGAAGTTTCTAAATATTGTAGAACTGTCTATCCAATTCTGTCAATGTTTTCTTCATTTTTTTTGGTGTTACGTTATTTGATGCATGTATGTTTATAATTGTTATATCTTATTGATAAGACCTTTTAAAAATCAACATACAATGTTCTTTGTCTCTTTTAACTTTTTCTTAAAATTTATTTTTTCTGGTATTAGTACAGACACTCTAGCTGTCTATTGGTTACTAATTGCATGGAATATCTTTTTCATTCTTTCACTTCCAACCTATTTGTGTCTTTAGGTCTAAACTAAATCTCTTATAAACAGTATATAATTGGACCATTTAAAAATCCATTTTGCCAATCAGTCTTTTAATTGATGAGTTTAATACATTGACATTCAAAGTGATTGCTATTTTTTAAATCTTTCTTATTCCTCAATTTCTTTATTACTGCCTTATTTTTTATTTGAATTTTTTCTAAGTGTACCATTTTCATTCTCTATTTACTTCCTTTTTACATACTTTCATTGAGTTATATTATTAGTGGTTACTATGGTAATTACAGTTAACATCCTAAGTTTATAGCAATCTAGTTTGAATTGGTACCAACTGAACTTGAATAGTATACATTAACTCTACTTTTATCATATCCAGTTCTGTCCCCCTCTCAGGTTGTTATTGTCACAAATTACATCTTTATACATGGGTAACAATTAACATAGATTTATAATTATTTTTATTCATTTTTGTTTTAAATCACATAGGAAGCAAAGATATAGTTGTAAACAAACAATATAAAATACTAACTTCTATATTTGCCTATACAGTTATATTTATCATTGATATTTATTTCTTCCCACAACTCAAGTTACTATGTAGTGTTATTTCCTTTCAGCCTGAAGGACTCCTTTTAGCATTTCTTTTTCTCTGTTATTTATTTATTTATTTTTTAAAATTATACTGTAAGTTCTGGGATACATGTGTAGAACATGCAGGTTTGTCACATAGGTATACACATGCCATGGTGGTTTGCTGCACCCATCAACCCATCATCTACATTAGGTATTTCTCTTAATGCTATGTATTTTCTTCTAACCATTGTTTTAGCAACATCCCTAAGATTTAGTATACTGTGGGGTTTACTGTTTTAGTATACTGTTGGTTTCCATGGTTTATATATGCCACATTTTCTTTATCCAGTCAACCATTGATGGGCATTTGAGTTGGTTCCAAGTCTTTGCTATTGTAAATAGTGCTGCAATAAACATACGGGTGCATGTGTCTTTATAGTAGAGTGATTTATATTCCTTTGGGTATATACCCAAGTAATGGGATTGCTGGATCAAATGGTATTTCTGGTTCTAGATCCTGGAAGAATCGCCACACTGTCTTTTACAATGGGTGAACTAATTTACACTCCCACCAACAGTGTAAAAGCTTTCCTATTTCTCCACATCCTCTCCAGCACCTGTTGTTTCCTGACTTTTTAATGATTACCATTCTAACTGACATGAGATGGTATCTCATTGTGTTTTTTATTTGCATTTCTCTTATGACCAGTGATGATGAGCTTTTTTCATGTTTATTGGCGGCATAAATGTCTTCTTTTGAGAAGTGTCTGTTCATATCCTTTGCCCACTTTTTGATGGAGTTGTTTGTTTTTTTTCTTGTAAATTTGTTTAAGTTTTTTGTAGATTCTGAATATTAGCCCTTTGTCAGATGAGTAGATTGCAAAAATTTTCTCCAATTCTGTAGGTTGCCTGTTCACTCTGATGATAGTTTCTTTTGCTGTGCAGAAGCTGTTTAGTTTAATTAGATCCCATTTATCACTTTTGGCTTTTGTTGCCATTGCTTTTGGTGTTTTAGTCATGAAGTCTTTGCCCATGTCTATGTCCGGAATGGTATTGCCTAGGTTTTCTTCTAGGGATTTATGGTTTTAGGCCTTACATTTAAGTCTTTAATTCAGCTTGAGTTAAATTTTGTATAAGGAGTAAGGAAGTGGTCCAGTTTCAGTTTTCTGCATATGGCTAGCCAGTTTTTCCAACATCACTTATTAAATAGGGAATCATTTCCCCATTGCTTGTTTTTGTCAGGTTTGTCAAAGATCAGATGATTGTAGATGTGTGGTGTTATTTCTGAGGCCTCTGTTCTGTTTCATTGGTCTATATATCTGTTTTGGTACCAGTACCATGCTATTTTGGTTACTGTAGCCTTGTAGTATAGTTTGAAGTCAGGTAGCATGATCCCTCCAGCTTTGTTCCTTTTGCTTAGGATTGTCTTGGCTATACCAGCTGTTTTTTGGTTCTGCATGAAATTTAAAGTAGTTTTTTCTAATTATGTGAAGAATGACAATGGTAGCTTGATGGAGATAGCATTCAATCTATAAATTACTTTGGGCAGTATGGCCATTTTCACAATATTGATTCTTCCTATCCATGAGCATGGACTGTTATTCCATTTGTTTGTGTCCTCTCTTATTTCCTTGGGCAGTTGTTTGTAGTTCTCCTTGAAGAGGTCCTTCATCTGCCTTGTAAGTTGTATTCCTAGGTTTTTATTCTCTTTGTAGCAATTGTGAATGGGAGCTCACTCATGATTTGGCTCTCTGCTTGTCTATTATTGGTGTATAGGAATGCTTGTGATTCTTGCACATTGATTTTTTCTCCTGAGACTTTGCTGAAGTCGCTTATCAGCTTAAGGAGATTTGGGGCTGAGATGATGGGGTTTTCTAAACATGTCATCTGCAAACAGGGACAATTTGACTTCCTCTCATCCTATTTGTATATCCTTTATTTATTTCTCTTGCCTGATTGCCCTAGCCAGAAGTTCTAACAGTATGTTGAATAGGAGTAGTGAGAGAGGGCATTCTTGTCTGTGCCGGTTTTCGAAGGAAATGCTTTCAGCTTTTGCCCATTCAGTATGATATTGGCTGTGGGTTTGTCATAAATAGCTTGTATTATTTTGAGATACATTCCATTGATACCTAGTTTATTGAGAGTTTTTATCATGAATGGGCTTTGAATTTTATTGAAGGACTTTTCTGTATCTGTTGAGATAATCATGTGATTTTTATCATTGGTTCTGTTTATGTGGTGGATTATTTTTATTCATTTTCATATGTTGAACCAGCCTTGCATCCCAGGGATGATGCCAACTTGATCATGGTGGATAAGCTTTTAGATGTGCTGCTGGATTCGCTTTCCCAGTATTTTACTGAGTATTTTTGCGTTGATGTTAATCAGGGATAATAGCCTGAAATTTTCTTTTTTTACTGTGTCTTTGCCAGGTTTTGGTATTGGGATGATGCTGGCCTCATAAAATGAGTTAGGGAGGAGTTCCTCTTTTTCTACTGTTTGGAATAGTTTCAGAAAAAATTATACCAGGTCCCCTTTGTACCTCCGGGAGAATTTGGTTCTGAATCCATCTGTCACTGGGCTTTTTTTGATTGGTAGACTATTAATTACTGCCTCAATTTCAGAACTTGTTATTGGTCTATTCAGGGATTCAACTTCTTCCTGGTTTAGACTTGGGAGGGTGTATATGTCCAAGAATTTATCCATTTCTTCTGGATTTTCTAGTTTATTTGTATAGAGGTGTTTATAGTATTCTCTGATGGTAGTTTGTACTTCTGTGGGATCAGTGGTGATACCCCCTTTATCATTTTTTATTGTGTCTATTTGATTCTTCTCTCTTTTCTTCTTTATTAGTGTTACTAGAGGTCTATCTATTTTGTTGATCTTTTTAAAAAAAAAGAGCTCCTGGATTCCTTTTTTTTTTTTTTTTTTTTTTTTTTTCTGAGATGGAATCTCTGTCTGTTGCTGGGGCTGGAGTGCACTGATGTGATTTCGGCTCACTGCAACCTCCACCTCCCAAGTAGCTCTGACTACAGGCATATGCCCCCACACCTGGCTAATTTTTGTATTTTTAACAGAGACGGTGTTTCACCACATTAGCCAGGATGGTCTCAATCTCCTGACCTTGTGATCCACATGCCTCGGCCTCCCGAAGTGCTGGGATTACAGGCATGAGCCACTGTGCCCAGCTGGATTCATTGTTTCTTTTGAAGGGTTTTTCCTGTCTCTATCTCTTTCATTTCTGCTCTGATCTTAGTTATTTCTTGTCTTCTAGTATCTTTTGAATTTGTTTGCTCTTGCTTCTCTTGTTCTTTTAATTGTGATGTTAGGGTGTTGATTTTAGATCTTTCCCACTTTCTCCTGCGGGCATTTAGTGCTATAAATTTTCCTCTAAACACTGCTTTAGTTACGTACCAGAGATTCTGGTATGTTGTGTCTTTGTTCTCATTGGTTTCAAATAACTTATTTATTTCTGCCTTAATTTTGTTGTTTACCCAGTAGTCATTCAGGAGCAGGTTGTTCAGTTTCCATGAAGTTGTGCAGTTTTAAGTGAGTTTCTTAATCCTGCATTCTAATTTGATTGCACTGTGGTATGAGAAACTGTTTGTTATGATTTCCATTCTTTTACATTTGCTGAGGAGTGATTTACTTCCAATTATGTGGTCAATTTTAGAATAAGTGTGATGTGGTGCTAAGAAGAATGCATATTCTGTTGATATGGGGTGGAGAGTTCTGTAGATGTCTATTAGGTCAGCTTGGTCCAGAGCTGAGTTCAAATTCTGAATATCCTTGTTAATTTTCTGTCTTATTGATCTGTCTAATATTGACAGTGGGGTGTTAAAGTCTCCCACGATTATTGTGTGGGAGTTTAAGTCTTTTTGTAGGTGTCTAAGAACTTGTTTCATGCATCTGGGTCCTCCTGTATTGGTTGCATATATATTTAGGATAGTTAGCTCTTCTTGTTGCATTGATCCCTTTACCATTACGTAATGCCCTTCTTTGTCTTTTTTGATCTTTGTTGGTTTAAAATCTGCTTTATGAGAGACTAGGATTGCAACCCCTGCTTTATTTATTTATATATTTATTTATTTTTGCTGTCCATTTGCTTGGTAAATTTCCTGCATATTTATATTTTGAGTCTATGTGTGTTTTGGCATGTGAGATGGGTCTCCTGAATACAGCACACCAAAGGGACTCGACTCTTTTTCCAATTTGCCAGTTTGTGTCTTTTAATTGGGGCATTTAGCCCATTTACATTTAAGGTTAGTGTTGTTATGTGTGATTTTATCCTGTCATTATGATGCTACCTGGTTATTTTGTCCATTAGTTGATGCAGTTTCTTCATAGTGTAAAGACCATCATAGTGTCAATGGTCTTTACAATTTGGTTTGTTTTTTCAGTGGCTGGTACCGATTGTTCCTTTCCATATTTAGTGCTTCCTTCAGAAGCTCTTGCAAGGCGGGCCTGGTGATAACAAAATCTCTCATCATTTGCTTGTCTGTAAAGGATTTTATTTCTCTTTCTCTTATGAAGCTTAGTTTGGCTGGATGTGAAATTCTGGGTTGAAAATTCTTTTCTTTAAGAATGTTGAATATTGGCTCCCGCTGTCTTCCGGCTCATAGGGTTTCTGCTGAAAGATCCGCTGTTAGTCTGATGGGCTTCCCTTTGTGGGTACCCAGCCTTTGTCTCTGGCTTCCCTTAATATTTTTTCCTTCGTTTCAATGTTGGTGAATCTGATGATTACGTGTCTTGGGGTTGCTCTTCTCAGAGAGTATCTTAGTGGTGTTCTCTGTATTTCCTGAATTTGAATGTTGGCCTGTCTTGCTAGGTTGGGGAATTTTCCCGGGGTAATATCCTCAAGAGTGTTTTCCAACTTGGTTCCATTCTCCTCATCACTTTCAGGTACACCAATCAAACATGTGTTTGGTCTTTTCACATAGTCCCATTTTTCTTGCAGGCTTTTTTCATTCCTTTTCATTCTTTTTTCTCTATTCTTGTCTTAATACTTTATTTCATTAAGTTGATCTTCAATCTTTGATATCCTTTCTTCCACTTGGTCAACTTGGCTATTGATACTTGTGTATGTTTCATGAAGTTCTCATGCTGTATTTTTCAGCTCCATCAGGTTATTTATGTTCTTCTCTAAACTGATCATTCTAGTTATCAATTCCTCTAACTTTTTTCAAGGTTCTTAGTCCTTGCATTGGGTTAGAACATGCTCCTTTAACTCAGAGTAGTTTGTTATTACCCACCTTCTGAAGCCTACTTCTGTCAATTCATCAAACTCATTCTCGGTCCAGTTTTGTTCCCTTGATGACACGGAGTTGTGATCCTTTGAAGGAGAAGAGGAGTTGTGGTTTTGGAATTTTCAGCCTTTTTGCGCTGCTGTTTCCTCACCTTTGTGGATTTATCTACCTTTGGTCTTTGATGTTGGTGATCTTTGGTTGAGGTTTTTGTGTGGATGTCCTTTTTGTTGATGTTGATGCTATTCTTTTCTGTTTGTTAGTTTTCCTTCTAACAGTCAAGCCCCTCTGCTGCAGGTCTGCTGGCATTTGCTGGAGGTCCACTCCAGACACTGTTTGCCTGGGCATCACCAGCAGAGACTACAGAACAGCAAAGATTCCTGCCTGTTCCTTCCTCTGGAAGCTTTGTCCCAGAGGGCCACCCACCAGATGCTGGCCAGAGCTCTCCTGTATGAAGTGTCTGTCTACTCTTGCTGGGAGATATCTCCCTGTCAGGAGTCATGGGGGTCAGGGACCCACTTGAGGAGGCAGTCTGTCTCTTAGCAGAGCTTGTTCTGGGAAATTTACTGCTCCCTTCAGAGCCAGCAGTCAGGGATGTTTAAGTCTGCTGAAGCTTCGTCCACAGCTACCCTTTCCCCCAGGTGCTCTGTTCCAGGGAAATGAGAGTTTTTCTATCGGCCCTTGACTGGGGCTTCTGCCTTTCTTTCAGAGATGCCCTGCCCAGAGAGGAGGAATCTAGAGAGGCAGTCTGGCTACAATGTCTTTGCTGAGCTGTGGTGGGCTCAGCCCAGTTCAAACTTCCCAGTGGCTGTGTTTACACTGTGAGGGGAAAACCACCTACTGAAGCCTCAGTAATGGCGGACGCCCCTTCCCCTGCCAAGCTGGAGCATCCCAGGTCGACTTGAGACTGCTGTATTAGAATTCCAATCCAGTATATCTTAGCTTGCTGGGTCTGTGGGGGTAGGATCCGCTGAGCTAGACCACTTGGCTCCCTGCCTTCAGCCCCCTTTCCTGGGGAGTGAACGCTTCTGTCTCGCTGGTGTTCCAGGTGCCACAGGGGTATGAAAAAAAAAACTCCTGCAGCTAGTTTGGTGTCTGCCCAATTGGCCATCCAGTTTTGTGCTTGAAACCCAGGGCCCTGTTGGTGTAGGCACCCGAGGAAATCTCCTGGTCTGAGAGTTGTGAAGACTGTGGGAAAACTGTAGTACCTGAGTTGGAATGCACCTTTTCTCACAGCACGGTCCCTCACAGCTTCCCATGGCTAGGGGAGAGAGTTCCCCGACCCCTTGTGCTTCCCAAATTAGGCTATGCCCCACACTGCTTTGTCTTGCCCTCTGAGGGCTGCACCCACTGTCTAACCAGTCCCAGTGAGATGAGCCAGGTACCTCAATTGTAAATGCAGAAATCACCCACCTTGTGCGTTGATCTCCCTGGGAGCTGCAGACCGGAGCTGTTCCTATTTGGCCATCTTGCCTGCCACCTCCTTTAAGCATTTCTTGTAGGAAAGGTCTACTGTTGATAAACTCCCTTTTTTAAAAACTGGAAATGTCTTAATTTGAAGGATATTTTTTGTCAGATATGGGATTCTTGGCTGTCATTTTTTCTTTTTCTTTCAGCACTTTAAATATATGATCCCATTGCCTCTGACGTCTATGGCTTCTGTTGAGAAATTTGTTTCATATTGAGGGTACGTTGTACCTAAGAAGGCACTTCTTTCTTGCTGCTTTCAATATTTCCTGTTTGTTTCAAAAATTTGATTATATCTCTGTGTGGTTCTTTTTGAGTTCAGCATGCTTGGAATTTGTTGAGCATCTCAGAAGTATAGATTTATATTTCCCATAAAACGTGGGCAGTTTTCTACCATTATTTCTTCAAATAAACTATCTCCTCTTCTCTCTTTCTTTGTGTCTCTTCATCTCGCTCTCTTTGTTTTGCTCTTCTGAGACTCTGAAAATATATATGCTAGTCTGCTTGATAGTGCACCACAGCCCCCCTTATACTTTGTTTACTTTTATTCATTATGTTTTCTTACTGCTCCTTGGATTGGGCACTTTCAATTGCCCTATCTTTAAATTCACTTGTTTTTCTGCCTGCTCCAATTTGCTGTTGAAACCATCTAGTGAAATTTTCACTTCAGCTATTGTATTTTTTAAGTATCAGAAATTCTATTTGGCTACTTTTTGTAATTTCTACCTCTTTATTCATACTCCCTACTTGTTTATACATCATTCTCCTGATTTTCTGTAGTTCTTTGTTCCTGGTTCACTCAGTTTTTTGATTACATTTAAGAGAGTTAATTTGAAATCTTTATCTAGTATACCCAATGTCTGGGCTTCCTTAGGGATGGCTTCTGTCAATTTATTTCTTTTTCGAGTGAATGGGCCAAACTTTCTAGTTTGTTTGTATGCTTTAAAATTTTAAATTGAGAACTGGACATTTTCACTATTGTAACATGCAACTCCGGAAATCAAATTCACCTCCTCCTTAGGGATTGCTGTTATTGCTTGGAGAGGGATGGATACTGCTGTTATTTGTTTAGAAAACTTACCCCGCATTTTTTTTCTGAACTATATTCCTTATGATGTGTAGTTATTGAGTTCTCTGTTCCATTGTCTTGTGGTCAGCCATTATTCTGATAGAAATTTCCTCAAATTCCTAGATTCAGTAGGAAAAGAAAAAAGAAAAAGAAAAACCAGCCAGGCGCGGTGGCTCACATCTGTAATCCCAGCACTTTGGGAGGCCAAGGCAGGGGGATCATGAGGTCAGGAGTTTGAGACCATCCTGGCTAATATGGTGAAACCCCGTCTCTACTAAAAATACAAAAAATTAGCCGGGCATGGTGGCAGGAGCCTGTAGTCACAGCTACTCTGGAGGCTGAGGCAGGAGAATGGTGTGAACCTGGAGGCGGAGCTTGCAGTGAACAGAGATCGCGCCACTGCACTCCAGCCTGGGCGACAGAGCGAGACTCTGTCTCAAAACAAACAAACAAACAAACAAAAAACAAAAAAACAAAAAAAAACCCTGTGTAATTTCTCATTGAATTATTTTGGGAAGAGGGAATTCAGGATGGCTGACTAGAGGCATCCAGCATTTATCTCATCCACAAGGAATAACCAAAATAGCAAGCAGATAATCACGCTTCCAAAAAGGCATCTAAGAAAGAACACTGGAATTCAACAGAGAAATTACAGGAAACACCGAAGGCATGGAGGGAGAAGGAAGCAAAGTAGCCCAGCTCAGCCTTTGATCAGCTGGGATCCCAGAGCGGCTCACCAGTGTGGGGAATGGATAAATGAGAGATTCCCAGTGGACTACATTCCCACTATGGACTCCTGCAACCCTAGCCATTGGAGAGCTCCTCAACCTTTGCTGACCTTGGGACTAGCAGAGAGAGCTGCATAGATATCATGTAATAACATTGCTCCAGAGAGGGAGCTCACACTGCGCTCCAGACCATCTTCTGAGTCCTAGCAGCTGCAGCACAATGCTATTTTGAGAGCCTAGTCCCCACTTGCCTGCATTCTGCCTTGGGGCCAACAGCCCCTGCATCTACACATCCTTGAAGCCACACTGATATCCTCCTTTGTCTACCTGGAGGTCTGCAGCGGTGTAACACTGGTTGGACTCAGTGGAGCAGTAGGGTTCCCAGCACTCTGGCACACACAGTGTATTGTGTCCCGGAAAATGGGTGGTGCAATGCATTGGGAAAGCTCTCCTTGTGACAAACATGCACTTATCAGAACCCAAAATCCACCTGCCTGGAGCTATTGCCACTGACAGGAATCCAGTCCTCACCAACAATAGAACTTTAGTGCACTTGCACATGCTCTGAGGAAAAGCTCTGTCAGCCTACAACTGCTGACACTGCTGCTGCTGGGGGCAAAGGTGTGCACAACTGGTGGCAACCCCATTCCCCCCAGGAGCAGGGGTGCTGCACACTGGCATGCACACTGAGGACTGCTCTCCCTGCAGCTGTCATTGCTGCCATCAAGACTACCACTATTGGGGGCTGAAGCAGGCACTCCCCAGAGCCTGACTGCTGCTTGCCTGTGGCTGCTGCCACCGGTAGCAACCCTGTTCCCCCAGCAGCAAGGCCATAGTGCACTTGCCTGTGCCCTGAGGTGGGATCTCCTTGCTCACTGCAGCTGTTGCCACTGCCACCCAAGCATTCCACTGGGGAACCTGGGAATAAGACCATCTTGCCTATCACAGCCTGTGCCTGTATGCACCACTAGGGGACCCAAGGATGGGTCTATCTGGTCTGGCACTCCCCCTGTTCCTCAGTGACTAAACACAATTTCCAGGAACCTGGATATTGCTCCCTCCATCCACTATTGTTGGCATCTGTGCACTTCTCCTGGGAGCTTCAGGATGGGTCCACTTAGGCTACTGCTACCATTATAGCCAGTACCCACCTATGTCTACCACCTGGAGGTCTTGGTACTGACACACTTAGCCTGTCAAAGCAATTTTAACACAAGCATGTGCCCCTTGGGAGCCCATTGGTTATCCTACCACTGCTACAGGTATCACTCACATCATAATGCTGCCCAGGGGCCAAAGGACCCACCCACCTGCCCAGCCATTGCTGCCACTGCCAGCACCTGAGCAGCCACCTGGAGGCCCAAGAATTGGCCTACTTGGCCCCAGTAACATTGGTGCTTGTGTACGCCACTGAGAGGCCCAAAGACAGGCATGCTTAGCATGCTGCCACCACCACTGGGACTCAAGGACAAGTTCACCTGGGGTCCTTATCCCAAGAAAACTGCACTACAGACTTCACTGACAACCATAGCCTGTGCCACTGAGGAAGTCGCAGACACTACTGACACTGTCTAGAGCCAAAGAAATCATACAAAGACCAAACTACTGCACATACTCAGAAACAAAGCTGAAGTGTCCTACCCAACCAAACGCATAGATACATCTTCAAATAAACATCATTCCCTAAAAAAGCAAATCCAAAAAACCAGAAGAAGCAACTGTTACACTGGATGGCAGATACTAACATAAGAGCGCAGGAAAAATAAAAAAGCAAGGGCATATGACACTTCCAAGGCAGAACCTTAGATCACCCTTTGCAACTTTGGGCTTATGTCTCATCCATGATAGATGGTAGCTGATGCAGATGACCTGGCAGTAGAGGACCCTCTTCCCTGTACTCAGCATGTTGGGTAGAGCAGTAAGTACTAGAAACAATACATCATGTTGTCTCTTGTGGGAACGAAGGAGATGTTCATGGCCAGAGGTGGTGAGCCTGGCAGACTTTGGTCACCCGACTTGCCTCAAGCTCTGTCTGGTTACCCCAAACATTGAAGAGATTAATTATGATCAATATAACCCATTGTTAGACTGCCAGAGGGCTCAGAATACTCTTCGGGAGACTCTGAGTTTGTCTACAAATGCTATAAAGGTTTTATTTTGTTTGAAAGCTAAACATTATATGAAGTATATATGATCTCACCTCATGGATAAGTAACACAAAAGCCCGTAATGAGCAGATTTTGGATCCAGATTTGTTTGACTTTAAAACCCTCATTTGTTACCTCTTTCTTGTGTTGCCTCTACTTTGGTGAGAGAAGAGGTATCAGGTGGTCAAGCAGGACTTCTCTGGGGAGTGGTATAGGTTCATGCTGAGTTCTGAAGACCTAGCAGAATTCGGACAAGCAGAGAACAGGGGAATGTGCATCTCATGTAAGGAAAGAAGCAGGTGTTTCCACAGACACTTAAATGGTTTTCTAAAAATAAATTTGGGGAGAACAGTGAAGATGGTGTGTAATCTTTCTCCATCTGAATGGGTGTCTTGAGCTGATGTCTTACGACTTTTTTAAAAGTATAATTAAAAATGTTTGTGGGTACATAGTAGGTATATATATTTATAGGATATATGAAATGTTTAGATACAGGCATGCAATGTGTAATAATCACACGATGGAAAATGAGGTATCTATCACCTCAAGCATTTATCCTTTGTGTTACAAGTAATCTAATTATAGTCTTTTAGTTATTTTAAAATGCCCTATTAAATTATTACTGACTATAGTCACCCTGTTGTGCTATCAAACGCTAGGGCATATTAATTCATTCTATTTTTGTACCGCTTAACCATCCCCACTTTCCCAGCCTCTGGTAACCATCATTCTACTCTCCATCTCCATGGGTTCAACTGTTTTGATTTTTAGATCACACAAATAAATGAGAACATGTGATGTTTGTCTTTCTGTGCCTGGCTTATTTTACTTAACTGTTGCATCCATGTTGCAAATGAGTTAATCTCATTCTTTTTTATGCCTAAGTAGTACTGCATTGTGCATAAGTATCACATTTTCTTTATCCATTCATCTGTTGATGGACACTTAGATTGCTTCCAAATCTTGGCTATGGTGAACACAGCCACAACAAACATGAGAATGCAGATATCCTTTTGATATACTGATTTCTTTCTTTTGGGTATGTAACTAGCAATGAGATTGCCGGATCATATGGTAGCTCTATTTTTAATTTTTAGTTTTTGAAGAACCTCCAAACTGTTCTCCATGGTGGTTGTACTAATTTTTATTCCCACCAACAGTGTATGAGGATTCCTTTTTCTGCACTTCCTTGTCAGCATTTGTTATTGCCTGTCTTTTGCATAAAATCCATCATAACTAAGGTTAGATAATATCTCATTGTAGTTTTGATTTGCATTTCTCTGATGATCAGTTATGTTGAGCACCTCTTCCTATGTCTGTCATTTGTATGTCTACTTTTGAGAAATATCTATATAAATCTTTTGTCCATTTTTAATTGGATTATTAGAATTTTTCCTATAGAGTTGTCTGAGCTCCTGATATATTCTGCTTATTAATCTTTTGTCAGATGGGTAGTTTGGAAATATTTTCTCCCATTCTGTGGATTATCTCTTCACTTTTGGATTATTTCTTTTGCTGTGCAGAAGCTTTTTAACTTGATGTAACCCAATTTGTCCATTTTTGCTTTGGTTGCCTGTGGTTGTGGCATATTACTCAAGAAATATTTGTCCAGACCAATGGCCTGGAGATTTTTCCCAATGTTTTCTTGTAGTAGTTTCATAGTTTGAGGTCTAAGATTTAATTCTTTAATCCATTTTGGTTGATTTTTATATATGTTGAGAGAAAAAGGTCTAGTTTCATTCTTCTGCATATGGATATCCAGTTTTCCCAGTATCATTTATTGAAGAGACTGTCTTTTCCGCAATGTGTGTTCCTAGCACCTTTCTTTAAAATCTAATCACATTTTATTTCTCACCAAATTGATAAATCTGTTCCTTAAAACAGGAAGTCCAAATAATGGAAGGAAAGTGCCCTGAGCAGTCAGACGACTGGATTCTTGGGCTGGCTGTGTGATCATGGGCAATTTATACAACTTCTCTGTTGTGGTATACCTTTGACACTCAAATTCGGTTCATCTGCTTCTCAGAGTGACGGACACCAAACAGGCCTCAAAATCCTTTTGTGGACTGACTGCTGGGGCTATTCATTGTATTGATTATAGTACATCAGCCTTGGTTGTGTAAAATAAATTAAGCCAATCAGGGCTACAAATGACAGAAATAGACTTTTCTAAAAGTTTTTCCATTATTTCAAAATCCTTACAAATAATCCTCCTCTTTTAAGTAGTTCATTAATTATTAAAAATAATGTTGGCCAGGCGCAGTGGCTCACGCCTGTAATCCCAGCACTTTGGGAGGCTGAGGCAGGTGGATCATGAGGTCAGGAGATCAAGACCATCCTGGCTAACACTGTGAAACCCCATCTCTACTAAAAATACAAAAAAATTAGCCGGCCATGGTGGCGGGCGCCTGTAGTCCCAGCTACTCGGGAGGCTGAGGCAGGAGAATGGCATGAACCCAGGACTTGGAGCTGGCAGTGACCCAAGATCACGCTGCTGCACTCTAGCCTGGCCAACAGAGTGAGACTCTGTCTCCAAAAATAATAAAATAAAATAAAATAAAATAAAATAAAACAAAATAAAATAAAAGTAATGTTGGAGCAGTGAGTCATTGAAGGGTCTATTACTGAAACCACTGTTTATTTTAGAAACACCATTCTTAATCATTCAGGGTATAAAATTTTCTCTCAGTTCTCTTGATGTGTGCTTTTATGTAGTCTCCTAAGTAGGCTCCTCCTTACCAACAGTAGAGGCTTCTTGGATGGGGCAGTTTGAATAAATGACTGCTCTGAGCATCTCTCCTTTTTCTTTGCTGTTTTTGCCCTCTCTCTCTAAAGATGGCAACTCTGGCCAAAGAGGCTTTATTAGCAAATAGGTTAAGGTACTGCAGTGAAAAGGCATGTAATTGCTGGAAGGCCTAAGCTTTGGGAAAGTTTCTGGCCACAGGAGGAAGTTCTGCTCCTTTTATTGTCTGTTTTAGGAGAATTGTTATGATCAGTGCAATGAATAGCTTTGGTTGTAGTAGAAAGCCAGGAAAAGTGTGTTCTAAATTAGAATCAGATGACTAAGGGTGAGTGAGTACACATTTTTCACCCACTTTCTTCATTGAGATGGAGCAGATTATACATATGGGTTTTGGAAAATCAAAATAATTTTTAGAAATTGATTAAACCTCGGTATTTAAACAAGATCACACGACAGTTGTGGCTTAGAGAGCACGAATGTAGCTAATTCTTGATTCCTTCAGAAATGAGTAGCTGCCTTTCTGGTTTCTGTGGATTATTTCTGCTATTGAATTCTTCCTGCCATCTCCTTATACTTGGGATTTTGGGCCCTTTACTTGCTTATAACCTCCTCTACCAAAGAGGACTGGTAGCCAGGGCTGCGGGGAGGCAGGACAACAACCCCCAGTTAGAGATTTGGTTTCTAATGTTCAGTTCTGGCAAAAGATCTGTGGTAAAGGAGACAATGCTTGTAGCCAAAAAATGTGGTTTGGGGGCTGTCCATGTTGTCCTTCCTTCTCCTTCCTCCTTACCACATATAATCAGGAATTGGCTGTCTAGCAACTCTCCTATGCTCTAGGAAAAAGCAGTCTGAAGGTGGATGGGGAGGGGGAAGAGGACTGCTTTCCCCACTTTCTTGATGTAGATTCCACTCTTAAGTGTGCAGTGTTCTCTCCACTGAGCTATTATCAGAGGACCTTCAGTTTTCCTCTTTCATAATTGCAATGCAAACAGCTGCAGGGAGAACACACTGAGATTTGGAGAGCTGTTGTGGTTTCACTGTAAAATGGTAGCTGTCTTAGGAGATGGGACCACAGTTTCCAGCACTAGCTTGTGGCTGAACTTTGACTCTTTGGTTGTGAGTTATCACTTTTTCTCTGACCAGAGGTGTTTTTCTATTCTCATTTCTGCCTATGAGAACTACTTTTTAAAAAAATAGAAATACGTCTTCAGGTCTATGGGTACAATTTAAGTGACTTGGGGGTCTGTGAGTAGATTGGTCATTGAGTCACAACTTTGAAGATTGTCTTTAAATATAGTGATAATGTTGATGATGACAACTATGATGATAAAGGTAAATTAAATCTACAATCCAAGCTAACCTCTTTGGAGCCTCCCATTAATTGGAAGTTATTGAGCCTGAGAGGGTAGATCATTGTTGGAGAGACTGTAGTGTATGGGGCCAGATAGCCTGCTTTGGCCACTAGCTATCTCTATGGCCTTACAAATAACTTGTAAATATACAAGTTATTTAACCTTACTAAACCTCAATATTCTGGTTTGATAAATAGAGATAATAGTAGTGAGGATATTTACAGTGGACATTTGTCATTCTTATTGGTTGTCCAGTGTGTGGACTCTCCCGCCTGTGACTCAGGAATGCGTTCACTATATAATGCTCTCCCAGCCTCCCTTATAATTATGGTGTGGGCATCTGCCCCAGAGCTGCAGTTAACAAGTGACTTCTCACAGTGGATGGTGGTAGAAGAATCAAGTTCAGGAGCAGCAGTGGTGGCAGAGATGGCAGTCCCAGTGGTTAGCACTACAGGCTGTACTAGCCAATTCCTAGAGTAGCAATGGTCACCTCACCAAAATGGTTCAATTGTGTGATTTTTAGGTGGTGCTCCAGCCTGTGAAGCCTCAAAAGGGTTCCCCAGCCCTTCCACAATCCTATAAGCTGCCTGATATACTCCTTAAATCAGCTAAAATTGGTTTCTATAGCTGGCATTACAAGTCCCAATTGGTACAGTATCTCTGTGAGGTGAATATTAAATGAGATAATACAAGGAAAGTGTTTGGCACAGGGGCAAAACACCTAGTAGATGCTCAAGAAATACTATGTTAATAATATTAATAGTATTCATAGTAAGAGCAACCAGAGGTTAGACTGAAAACAGACCTAAGGTGTTGTCAGCTTTGTAGGAAGAGAGTTTAAAGGTTAACTGCTGGATGGAATCTATCAATGTAATTTTGGTTATCATAGAATTAACTGGACTTAGCCCAGCTCCCTTTTTTATTGATAAAGAAGGTTCAGGGACATTGGATAAATTACTCAGTGCCCACCAGCTAGTGAATGACAGAGATGACAAAGCCAAGCTGGAGGCTTTTGAACTCTCTGTTCTCTGCTCCACACACTGCTCCATGCTATTTCAATTAAGAATTTAACAAACATATATGTATGGCGTGGATTAAGATCTGTGATGAACTAAGAAAGAACTATGGTTGGTACCTGGAATTGTTCAACGCCATCTCTCCTGATCATCATTCAACCTGGTGAAGCAGAACACGCACATGCCCAACTAGAGAACAGAGTAAAAAAGCACAGTGCATGCTGGGCCCTGTGGCTGAAAACCACAGACAGGACAGTCACTACGGCTAAACTCAGGGAAGATCTCATGGGAAGGTGAGAATTGAAGTTGATGTGTGAAGTGACTTTTACCACCTAAACAAAGTGAGATTTATTTATTTTTTTAAAGTGTTAGGGCAAAACCAACGTTAGACATTTACTGTGGGTTTACTTGTTTGTTTTTGAGAGGGCATTAGGGTAGAACTTTTAAAAATACCATGGAAATTATAGGATATAAATAATAATGTGTAAATTTTAAAAAGTCTTAAAATTTCTGCTGAAAACATAGGGCTTTTTTTTGATTCTTAACCATCTTTGGAAATTTAAGTCATATTCAATATGTTTAAAAGATTAATAAAAATATCTTTATGGCATTTTTATATCATTTGGTGGCATTTTTGTTTTGTTTTGTTTTGTTTTGTTTTTGAGATGGAGTCTCACTCTGTCACCCAGGCTGGATTTCAGTGGCACAATCTCAGCTAACTGCAGCTCCACCTCCTGGATTCAAGTGATTCTCCTGCCTCAGCCTCCTGAGTAGCTGGGATTACAGGTGCCCACCACCACACCTGGCTAATTTTTGTATTTTTAGTAGAGATGGGGTTTCTCCATGTTGGCCAGGCTGGTTTTGAACTCCTGGCCTCAAGTGATCCACCTGCCTCAGCCTCTCAAAGTGCTGGTTTTACAGGCATAAGTCATCTCATCCAGACTCATTTGGTGTTTTTAAAGCACATTTATGGGCATGACCTTTGATCACAGTGACAACAATGAGATTTGGGTAGAAACTTTTTAAATTTAAAGAGGAGAAAACTGAAGCTTGGAAGGCTTAAATGGCTTGTTTACATCATAAAGTTGGTTTATTTAACAAAATTAAGTTCAGATTTCTTGACTTTGGGTCTACAAATTTATTTGCTAAGAAAAAAAAAGTCCATGTATCAAAAAGCAACTTTAGAAACATTGCATATTGTTGTAATAGCCTCCAACTTTAGTTTGCTTGGATATGCTTCTCTCTGTATCTCAAAACTGCTTTACCAGTGAATATAAAGGAATTTCTACACCATTGCCAATTCTGGATTGTCTAAATTGTGTTTGTAAACTTCATCTATTGGGTTTCTGATTGCTGAGGACTCCAAGCTGTAGCGACGTCATGAACCGATCTTACAGGGACTCAAGATGCTTGCTGATCCTGACAGTTCCTTCTGGAGTACACTTCCATAGGTAGTTGAAGATTTTTGTTTTGTTTTGTTTTGTTTTAAAGCTAGATAATCCCACATTTAGAATTTTTCTCAAGGGAGACATTGACATAATCCAGTCTGTCAAAAGGTAAAGAAAATTATTTTCTTCTTGCTAGCTAAAGAAGATAATGAAAAGAGGAATCGAAATTTGAAATCTCTGATCCATAGGTAGATGAAAAGAGGAATCTAAAATTTGAAATCTCCAATCCATAGGTAGAAAGTACCAAAAATCACACTTCTGGGTTGTTTTGATTTATTTGTCCTAAGAGGTTATCCTCCCCTTCCCTCCCCTCTCTCTCTCTACCCTCTCCTCCCCTCCCCTCCATTTCCTTCCCTCCCTCCTTCCCTTCCTTCCTTCCTTCTTTCCTTCCTTCCTTCTGTCTTCCTCTTTTTCTTTCTTTCTCTCTCTCTTTCACAAATAAGACTCCCCTTAGCTGGAAACTATATACTGTTATGAAATAGTGTGTTCATCCAGTTTTCATTTTACTTGAATTTTTTAGCAGTATTGAACACTATAGCCCCACTCCTGTCATCCACACCTTTTTGAAACACTGTTTCCTTCTGGCTTTCACCCTCTACTGGTCTTGCAACTAAATTTTCTCTCTGTTCTTCCTTAATTCCCTTTCAGACTCATGCTACTCTATATGATCATTAAATATCAGAATTCCCAAAAACTCATTCCTGGGCCCTGTCCTCTTCTTGCTCTATACTTCTTCCTCAGGCAAATTCTATGATCAGGATTGAATTCCTGCCCACATGGCTATGACTTGGAAATGTGTATCTCCAGTCCAGGTCTTTCCTTTGAACACTAGGTCAAGCCTGTCCTCATGTATCCACTTAGTCATCTCAAAAACATCTTAAATACAACATGAACCAAACAAATTCATCATGTTCCCTCTACTAACCCTGACCAACATTCACTATTACCAAATCTCAGTGAACATAACGGCATCCCGCATTTGCAGCAACTTGGGCATCATTCTCTCTCAGATCCTGTATCCGATCCATCAGCAGTTGTGATATTTCCCATATCCATCTACTTATCTCCATTTCTGCTGTCACCACTGGTCCTGACTTCCATTGCTTTTCACCTGGATGGTTGCTGGAGCCTCCTCACAGCTCTGCCTACATCTTTTCAGCATTCTTCCACCATCACAGGTGAACAGTATAGTTCAAGTTGTGATGATATTGACATAAACAGCCTCCAATATACTCAATCCAGGCACCTAGTAAATATTTGTTGGCTGTTGTATTTCTCCTGTAAGGTGGGATTCTTATGGCCTGGGATCTGAAATAGGAAAAGATCATCATATGATCATTACCTCTAACTTCAGTCTCTGTCTTCCCCGCCTTCAAACCTCAGAGCAAAGGCCAGAGAAATCATGTTTTTGCAACAATATCAGGGACAAAATAAGCTGAAAGAAATAGTTTTGAGAACAGACTGAAATAATCAGTGATACATAATTTCAATCTTAGCTCAAAAGATTGGGGGAGAAGGAGAAGAACAATTACAGGAGTTTTCATCAAAATATACAAATACAAATAAAGGCACACACAATTATGGGTGTACTTATGCACACCAATAATACACACACACACACACACACACACACACATGCATACCTTGTACCCAGTGCCTCATCCATGCTGGTACATAGTAAATGAATGTTAAAGAAATGAATGAAACAAAGCCAGCTCCTTATCAGGTTTGGGTAAAACATTGGCTGCTTGTTTTTGTAGGTCACCAGAAAATGAACCGAAAACAAAATAAATTTACTAGTTAAGATGCATTCTTAAATAATTTTTTCAAAATTATTCTAAAAATAATTTATCCCCCAAAGTTCTTAGAGCCGAATAAGACTACATGTCTTTAATTCCTTTTTTTTTTTTTTTTTCTGGGATGTAGTCTCACTCTGTCACCCAGGCTGGAGTGCCGTGGTTCCATCTCGGCTCACTGCAAGCTCCGCCTCCCAGGTTCACGCCATTCTCCTGCCTCAGCCTCCCGAGTAGCTGG
Organism: Colobus angolensis palliatus; assembly: GCF_000951035.1. Classification (NCBI taxonomy): domain Eukaryota; kingdom Metazoa; phylum Chordata; class Mammalia; order Primates; family Cercopithecidae; genus Colobus; species Colobus angolensis. The sequence goes on along the minus strand of NW_012114600.1, from coordinate 704,630 downwards.
GACTACAGTCGCCCACCACCATGCCCGGCTAATTTTTTGTATTTTTAGTAGAGACGGGGTTTCACCATGTTAATCAGGATGGTCTCAATCTCCTGACCTCATGATCTGCCCACCTCGGCCTCCCAAAGTGCTGGGATTACAGGCGAGAGCCACCGCGCCCTGCCTTTTAATTCTTTTACTTGACTCTATCCTATAGTTATACTCTCTCTAATACTTCTGTTGTGATCCTCAGAGGTAAGATCCCATTTTTCCACATGTAGACTAGGAAACTGAGGCGTATGTAAAAGTAACTTCAGAAAAAGGCACATAATTGTACAACAGAATTTCCCTTAAAGCATGATTTTCCATACTACTAATGTCCCCGAGTCAATAATTTTTTAAACCTATGCAGTAAACATTCAATTCTGTTAAGAGTTCAATTCTTCCTAAATTGATCTACAGATTCAATATATTCCAAGTCAAAGGGTCAGCATGCTAGTTTTTAGCAATTCAGACGCTAGTTATAAAACAAATATGAAAATGCAAATTATTGAATAAATTTAAGAAGAAGAACAAAGTTGATGGTCTATGTTACCCAATTTCAAGACTTGATATAGTGTTAAATAATCAAGACTGTGTGTAGTGGTGGAAGGGTAGATACATAGATGCATGGAACAGAAAAACCCAGAAATAGGCTCTTATATTTATGATCAGTTGATTTTTCACAAAGATGGAAATTTGATGGGGAAAAGAAAGTGTTTTCAACAAGTGATGGTGGAGCAACTCGATGTTTGTAAGGAAACAATGAACCTTGATTCTTACCTCAGATCATACAAAATGAATGTTGCATTCATTCAAGAGATAATGAGTGTGCCAGATGAGAGGGGTCCCCAGATAATCTCCAACAAGCCTGCGCACTGGGAGGAATGCACACAGGGGTGGAACCTTGGGAAGTTTGCGCCATTTGCTGCGGGAAAGAGCTTGGCCCCTCCTTTTCCTGTATGGAACCTGCGATTCAAGCTGCTGGTGGCAAGCACTCTAGCAGGGACTCTGTCCTTGGGAGAGTCCCTATTTCCCCCTTTTCTTCCTTTTCACCTAATAAAACCCTGTCCTACTCATCATTCAAATTGTCTGCGAGCCTGAATTTTCATGGCCGTGGGACAAAGAACCTCATCTTTAGCTGAACTAACGAAAAGTCCTGCAAAAGGATTTGCTAAGCACAAGCAAAAATGGATGGTAAATGTAAATTTAAGAACCAAAGGATAAAAATTCTAGAAGAAAATATAGGAGAAAATGTCTATGTTCCCGAAAAAGGCAAAGAGTTCTTAAATGGCCAAATCATGAACCATTAAAGAAATAATGATAAAATGGACCTTATCAAAATTAAAATCTTTTACTCTTCAAAAGACACCCTTAGAAAAATAAAAAGGCAAGCCATGGAATTGGAGAAAATTGTTGCAATGTTATGTGTTAGTTATCTATTGCTCTATAAAAAATTACCCACAAAACTTAGAAACTCAAAACAACAAATGATTATTATCTCACAGTTTCTGTGGGCCAAAATCTGGGAACTGGCAATTAAGCTGTTGGCTGGGATAAAGTCATCTAAAGACTGAATCTGGGAAAGATCTTCTTTCAGGCCGTCTTATGTGGCTACTGGTAGAAGATCCAGAAGATTACCTCAGTTTCTGGACACATGAGCCTCTCCACAGGCCTCTTGTCTGTCCTCAGGACATGGCAGCTCCCTTCTCCTTGAGTGAGTAGCTGAAGAGAGAGAAGTGAGTGAGTGCACTAAAGATAGCAGCTGTGGTCATTTTGTGACCAAGTCTCTGGAGCAACATCCCATAACTCTGTGATGTTCTATTTGTTAGAAGTGAGTCCTTAAATCCAGCCTATACACAAGGGAAGCTGAATTAAGCTCCCACCTCTTGAGTGGACGAGTATCCAATAATTTTGTAGACATAACTATAAAACCACCAGAGTATATAGCTTACAAAAAGTGTTTTTATACAGAATAGACAGAGAACACTACAACTCTGTAATAAGCAAAATTCTATGAAAATGAGTAAAATTGTGGAATAGACACTTTCAAAGGAAGACATTCTTATGTTTAATAAACACAAGAAAACATGCTCAACATCACTGGTCATTGGGGAAATGTAAATGAAAACCACTATATGTCTACCAGAATGGTTAAAATTAAAAAGACTGAAAACTTTGACTAAATGCTGGCAAGCATGTAGAGGCATTGGAATGCAACATTGCTGGTGGGAATGTAAAAGAGTATAACCACTTTGGAAGATGTCAATTTTTTAAAAGTTGAACATACACTTTACATGCTCCCTTACCATCCCACTCTGAGGTATTTACCCAAGAAAAATAAAAACATGTGACAGCATAAAAGTTTGTATACGTATATTTACTGTAATTTTATTTGCTGTAGCTATAAGAACTGGAAATAACCCAAATGTCTTTCAACAGGTAATGGAGAGACAAAGTGTGGTGCAGCCATATAAGGGGGTACTATCCAGCAATACAAAGGAATGAGCTACTAACACACAAAACATCATGAAGGAATCTCAAAATCATCATGCTAAGGGAAAGAATTCAGACACAAAGGAATCTATCTGAATATAAATTTAGTTATATAAAATCGTAGACCATGCAAGCTAATCAATAGCAACCAATGCAGATCAGTTTTTGCCTTGGGGTATGGGTAAAGGGAAGAATAGAGTACAAGGGAACAGAGGGTATCTTTTGGGGATGGTGGAAATCTTCTGCATTTTGACCATTGGAGTAGTTTCAAGAGTGTACACATCGGTCAAAACTTCTTAATTTGCGTACCTTAAATAAACGGAGTTTTCTGAGTACAAATTATAATCCTAATAAAGTTGACTTTAAAAATGGGGGTGCAGAAGAAACTAAAAAATAATTTTTCATCTTTAAAACTGTTGAATGTCACTTTGTATGAGTATGTTCACCATTTGCTTAACTTGTGAGTTGGTGAGGCATTTGAATAACCTGATTCACAGTGCTTTTGTCTGTGAAATGTATGTATTTGGCAGAGTTGTAATCAGGCAGGAGAGGGAGAGCGGGTTTGTCATGGTGCATTAGGCCATCTCTGAGGTTCCTCCCAGTTGTTGCATGATTCTGTCTTCTGTCCCTATGTGGACAAGAGCTCCGGCCTTGTAATTCAACAGACCTGCATTCAATTCCAGCTCAGCTATTTCTAGCAGTGTGACCCTGGGCCAGTTACCAAGTTTCAGTTTCATCAGAGGTAAAACAAGGATAATATACTTACATAGAAATGAACTGTCATATAAAACACTCAGCACACAAAGAAGAAGATACAGAAAAGGTATTTGATAGGTATTCAGCTTTTCCCCTTCCTTTTTCAGAAAAATCTTAACACTACTATGTTTGAAATTATGGGTTCTAAGAAAATTAGTAACTTTCAGGAGCATTAAAATATCAGCAAAATATATATCTCTTGCCTATATAGGCAAAGTATAAGTGGTAAACTGGTTAATAAAGATACATCTAAAGAGGAAAGTAAAATAAGAATTAAACTTTTCCTTTGTTTTGAGTCAGTACTTTAAATTCCAAAGACACAAGTTACTGCTTCAAAATGCATTGAAACTGCACTGCAAGTAATTTTTTATATATAATCACATTATTAACAGCATAATTTGAATAATGGAAGCTGTAGGACAGCAGAGGATTAGGGCCTTAATCCACAAAACTATATAAGAAAATATAAAGCACACACCCATTGCTGGGCTCAAAATAAAACGGAAGCTCAGTAACAGTTACACTATCCATTTAACCTCCATTGATGTTTTCAGTTAAAAAAAACCAAATTGATAAATATTATCTATGCCTTTCCTGTTGTAAAGTAAATATGAACTGTGTGATGTTCGTATTGGAAAAGTAAGTATTATATGTAATGTGAAAATGCAATGAAAATAATTTAAAAACAGAAAGTTATCTTCCTGCCTTATTTAAAAGAGTCAAGAAAAGAGGGTAATTTGCTTGTGTGTGTTTAAATTCTTTTGTTTTTATTGCAGTTTGTTGACTATTTTACTCATCAATTTGAAATGCTAATTAGGAATGTTGTTTTTTCATCTCATCAGTCAGAGGGATGCAGTCAGAAGCTTGTTGTTGCTAGCTGGTGCAACAGCTTATTGTTGGTTCTAGGAAGGCACTTTTAAACTAAGTAGGAGTAAGTGTTCCTTAAAGGCAAATTCAGCTTTCACCAAATAATGTAATTAAGGAAGTGAATATTGAATGCCTACTGTGTTCAGTTTGTGACTGACTTGATGTCTCCCTGTTTCTGCCCCATCCGTCACTTCTTTTTCATGTCATTTCCTTTTACATTTTTTCTTTTTAAATTGCGTGCTCCTTGCTGGTAGGAGTTGGTGCTTACATTGCCAATGGATACCTGCACCTGTGCATGCTCTATGCACCAGTGGCTTTTGGTTTGGAGTGATAGCTGGCTAGAAGTCTGATTCCCTTTCATATAGCATATTTGAAATATATTGGGTCTCATGTCTTCTTATACCTCTCCTTCCCATCTAGACAGGTGAGAGATACCAGAAATAAATGCAAGTAGAGTTTAGGACCCTGCCTAGGGCACACAAACAGGTAGTAAATACTTGTCATTCAAGGCTCCAACTGCTTAGAATTTCCTCTGCTTATGAGCACAACCATAGTGGTGAATGCCAATGCGCCAGAGCCCTCTTGTAGGTTTCAGGGAGCTGTTTCTCCCTGAGTTCAGAGCAGAAAAAAATGCATGTTCATACTAAACTACCCTTGCCCTTTATAACTTTTCCAGTGGAGTGAATGTAGGTTATATCCTGGCTCAATCACCTGAAACACTGAGAAGGAATTCAGCGGCTTAGCTCCACAAAGATGTAAATTTCCCTTTCTGAGGTTGAAAATGGAGTGGCGAGGCTAGAAATTTGAGCTTTGTGATGTTTGCCTCAACTTCTAAGAAACATGCAATGAGCTGGGCACAGTGGCTCATGCTTGTAATCCCAGCACTTTGGGAGGCCAAGGTGGGCGGATCGCTTGAGGTCAGGAGTTGATGATCAGCCTGGGTGACATGGCAAGACCTCGTCTCTACAAAAACTACAAAAAATCAGCTGGGCATGGTGGTGCACGCCAGTGGTCCCAGCTACTTGGGAGGCTGAGGTGGGAGGATGGCTTGAGTACAGAAGGCAGAGGTTGCCGTGAGCTGGGGTCATGCCACCACTGCACTCCAACGTGGGCAACAGAGCAAGACCCTGTCTCAAAACAAAAAAAGAAACATGCAATATACTCTGTGTAGATAGAAAGCTGAATATCTTGTTTTGTCTGGGATGGCTTAAGTATGGAATTGCCTGGAAATGAGAGAGGTAGACCAAGTGGCACCCTCAGATTCTCTTAGGAGCCTTTTATTTACGAGTCCTTGGCAGGATATTCTAGCTTCTCTCCAAATTGTCTCCAAACTGTCTGCCCAAATTCGTGAACCTGGTTGTCCCATGTAAAATTTCTATTTCTGTCAACCGATATTTTAATAATAGTTCTTCTTAATCCCTTTGTCCTCTGTATGATTTATTTATTTGCTCGACAAATATTTATTGGATTTCCTGCTTTGGGGAGTTTACATTCTAGTGGAAGAAAGAAAAAATAACTAAGATAAATAATTAAAATATAAAGTAGATTAGGTAGTGACAAACACTGAAGAGAAAATCTAAAGCAGGAAGAGGTAATATGAAATTTTAGGGGGTGGCAAGGACTGACATTTTGGATAAGGTAGCCACTGAGAAGGTGGTGTTGAGTAAAGATCTGGAGAAAGTGAGGGATGAGCTGTATGTTTATCTAGGGGGAAGCATCTCAGTCAGGGGAACAGCAGGTGAAGTGCTGCAGTGAAGTCCCTGCAGTGAAGATATACCGTTTTGTCTCCGTGCCTTTGCCATCTTCACATTCCTGTCCTGTTACACCCTTCTCTTCCAAATTGTACTTCCTTCATGGTCTCTTTCATGAAGACTTCAAGATCTCTTCTCTCTCTTTCTCTCTCTCCTTCCCTCACTTCTTTTTTTTTCATAAGTGCTTCGTTATTCAGTATGGGATCTCTTCCCACTCCAGATTCTTGAAGTATGCTTTTGATTTGTACTGATCCTGTAAGGCTTAGGATAGACTCTCTTCTTAATTTTGTCATCTGTTTGTGTTTATGCCTGTATCTGTCTAATCAAATATGTGTAACCCATGAAGGACTGGGGCCATGTGCATCCTGAAAAGGACAACAGAGAGCAGGGGTTCAACATGTTTCTTGATACCATTGCTGCTTTTAAACTGTTAAGGATATAGGGTTTCATCTCACATCTAGAATTACGGTTGTGTTACATTTAGTAAATAGCCTCTTTTAGGTTTTCAGAAGTGTGTCCAAAGGTCTTAGATCATTCCCTTGATAATGCCCCCCTCTTTTATTATCTGGCAAATTTTAAACAATGATTAGAAGCTTAAATCCAGAAAATTTCACCCCGGGAACAATTTTGAGCCAACTGTGACTTTCTAGAGCAATCCTTTGACAAAAATTCTGAAGCTTTTTAATATGGCAGGTTTTTGGTAAATCAGTATGCCACTAGGATTCGTTTTTCAGTTTAACATTTTACTCTTCCTTGATATATTAATATCTATTCCTCTCTCTCTATATATATGTGTACACACATATACATAGATGCATATATTTTTAATGTATTTTATGTGTGTGTATTATTATATATGTTATGACAGAATATGTCTTATAACAAATTACATTGGAATAATAATAGTGGCATAATAGTATTAAAATTAGCTACAAACAGATTGAATTCAATCATCAGTCAAGGACTCTTAGATGCACTATTAAACTATGCAGGCTACTATAATGAAATACTAGATGTATTTTTGATAGTTTCATATTATTCTTAGCAAAAGAGAAACTTAAGTTTAAGAAAAAATCTTTTTTTAGTTTAAGACGTAGATGTTTGATGGTTAAAGACTCAAGTCTGGGCTTCTCATGTCTTCAGTTTCAGATCTTTTCTTTCATGACAGCCATTGCTGCCACTTACTCCTCCATGTGACCTTTGTGAATGATCATTTTTGGGGTGAGCCCTCTGATCACTGTGGCTTTGAGCTAAACATCCATCAGGAGAACCCCTTTCCACAGCCATGATAGGAAAATCCTATTGGGACTTGCAAAATTTTGTGCCATAGAGAGTTACTAAAAACAAATCTTTGGATAGATAAAGACATTTTCTGCTAAATGATTCCCAGGATTAGATGCCCAGTTGAAGCTATCTCAATGATGTCATGTGAGGAAATGAAGCATATCAAGTTCAACCATGTGCTTAGCATTGCTTCATTGTTTCTACACTGGATTCCCGGAGCATTATCTCACACCAACTATTATCACTTCATAACTACTTCATTTGTCTCTTTAGTTACCCCTTAACCTTGTCTTTTGCCTTCCCTGCAGTGAGGGGGTGCACTGGTCTTATTAAATTCATTCATTCATTTAACCAATATTTATTTGCACTTACGATATGCACTGGGGCTATGATGAAGATGAAATGACAGTTTCTGCTCTTAAAGACTCACAGGCTGCAGGAGAGACAGGCAGGTAATTCCAATGCAATATCAGGGCCACTGTGATGAAGGAGGTATGACTAATGAAAGTAGAAAGAAAAGAATGCTGTATGCCTGTGTAGGGGGCACCCAGGGAAGGCTTCCCCAGAGGAAGCAGTGGTTTAGTGAAAACTAAAAGTAACTAGGAATTTTCCAAGTGAGAGAAACTTTGGATGATAGGAAATTTCCTTCTAGGAATTATGGGCTGGCTTATTCAAGGAATAGTGAGCTGTTTGGGATGGCTGAGGCTTAGCATGTGGGAAAGAATAGTAGAAGATGAAGCAGGATGAGTGAGTAGATACTCCTTTTGAATGGCATAGTATGTTTAGATTTTATCTTACAGGGAAAATGAATAATGGAAAAATTTTAAGGAGGATAATGGCAAGAATGTATTTGCATAGGAGAGATAATTATTTTACCATTTGGAAGATGGATTTTTAGGAAAGGGTGAGACTAGAGGCCAATTGATAGATGACTGATAATAGTAAGTGCTGCAGCCAGATTAAAATCCAGATGTCCTGGCTCCAAATCAGGAGGTCTCAACTACTATCTAGGTTGCCTTTCTTGTACAGAGTTCATGAATAGAGTTCAGGAGGCAGTCTACTTGGGTTCAAAACCCTGTTCTGCCCCTTAGGGATGGTGAAATTATTGAAGGATCACTTAATCTTTCTTTGTTTCAGTCTCCTCATTTGTATAATGGGGAGAATACAAATATAATACAACACCATGATATGTATGTGTGTGTGTGTATGCACGTGTGTGTGTATATATATAGTTAGATAGATATAGATATAGATATAGATGAAGATTAAGTGGAAAAATATTTATAAAGTTCTAATAATTGTGCTTGGCAAATAGCAACCACTGTGTAAATGTTGGCAGTGATGATGATGATGCTGGTGGTGATGGTGATGATGATGATGATGATGTAGGCAACTTTGTCCCACAGCAGGTCCTAATGGAGGGAACTCAACTGGATGTCCATTCCTGGAAACTGTTAGAACTGATCAGTTACTCTGGATAGGAAAGAGAAGTTATTTCTCAAATTCTCACTATGACCTTCACAGTCTATTGGCAGGGAGGTTTTCAGTGAGTTTCCAGATCTAGGCCCACTCACATCTAGAAGCAAGTTGAGCTTTCTCAAAAGGCAATACAAATGATTGCTTGACTATCTCCTGTTGTAGGATTCTCAAACACTGGAGTGCATCAAAAACACCTGAAGAGTTTGTTTAAACAGATTTCTGCGTTCCAACTCCAGAATTTGTGATTCAATAGGTCCAGAGTAGGGTCCAAGAATGTACTATTCTAACGTGTTTGAGGGTGACGCTGATGCTGCTGGTCCTGTCTGGGGTCCATACATGGAGGACTCCTGCTCTGTTATGTGCTCTACTACCTTGCCTTAAAGAAACTGAATAAGACTCAGTATTCCTGGCTTCCTGCTGCCTCCCAAACCATCTGCTGAACAACCCCTGATTTCCTCACTGTTTCAGATGCACTGGCTCTGCAGGCTTCCAGGGTGTGTGTGCTGCATAACCTCACCCATATAACTAAGAGATTGAACCAAATCCCCAGGTGGACTGAATAAGAAATCAGAGTTAAGGCCCCCATGGGAGAGGTGAGTACATCAGAAGCCAATCTCGTGTGATCCTACCATTCATTTCTCTATTGCCCCACTGGAATCACTTGTTGAAGTGTCTATGGCTCTGTGTTTGTGAAGAAAACAGGCAACCCTCTCTGATATTTTCAGTTGTGATTTTGATTTTCCATCCCATAGTTAACTAGTTTAAAGGAACACAAACCAAAGGTCGTCACCATCACTAATCTTTGCAATGATTAACTAATTAACGTAATGATTGCAAAATGAACTATTTTCACAACTCAGTGATTCTGATAACTGTGGTTAGCTTGAGTATTGTGTGTGTGTGTGTGTGTGTGTGTGTGTGTGTGTGTGTGAGAGAGAGAGAGATTCTCTAACTCTGATTTCCAGGATTGGCTCCTGTCACTTGGCACACTTGCTGACTGTACCTGTTTGCAACATTGGGCTACAGGAGGAGCCCTGGAATGGGAGCCTGATGAAAATGACTGGGTAATTCTTAGGATGAAATAGGAGAAGAAATGTAAGACATTTGGGGTTGGCAAGCAGGCTCCCTACCAGTTTTGAGATGGGCAGGTAGGATTTCAATGACATGTTACATAACCACCTTCTAAAGGGACAGAATGCACATTTCAGTGACAGAAAAAGAAAAGCACTCTGTTCTACTATGGTTAATTGTTATTAATAATTTAAATGTTGCTTTATCATGTTACATATATCTGCTTACATCTAATGACTTACGTAAAAAAATCCTTAGATCCTAGATTTTTGGACTAAGTAACTTTTTTTTTAAAGGCATAAAAGCTCTAATTGAATCCTAGCAAATATTTTTTCATTGGGATTTATTAGAATGTCTCTTTGAGAAGTTTTCAAATATATTAGACTAATAAAAATAAATATTAATCTTAGCAACATATTGGTGATAGTGGCAGACCATCTGTATTTAGTAGTGGCAAATACCAAATTCCTACTAGGTCAAGGTATAGCACTAGGTCGTGTGGAGGTTAAAAAAATGTTCTTGCCTTTTTACCATTTAATAAAGAGATTAAACAATTACACATTTATAATGCAAATTGAATATTTAAAATATCCAATAGGTACATAATACTATGGAGGTTGAGCAAAGGCAGTGCTTTTATCTGATTGTGAGGATTTGGAGGAATCCTAGGGAAGGGAGTGGAGTACAGTTTTGACAGGAGTGACTGGAGGAGGGGCCATCTATTCTGGAGTCAAGAAAGATGATATATTGGCTTTGTGAAGAGTCACTGAAGGACAATTATGATGAATCTGGTTCTTGAAATACTTCTTGTTCCCACCAAAGGCTGTCTACTGACTCCCACAGATGTCTTGTTATACCAGGCCAGGCATGGTGGCTCACGCCTGTAATCCCAGTAGTTTGGGAGGCCAAGATGGGTGGATCACCTGAGGTCAGGAGTTCGAGACCAGTCTGACCAACATGGAGAAACCCCGTCTGTACTAAAAATACAAAACTTTAGCCAAGAGTGCTGGCGCATGCCTGTAATCCCAGCTACTTGGGAGGCTGAGGCAGGAGAATTGCTTCAACCGGGAGGTGGAGGTTGCAGTGAGCTGAGGTTGTGCCATTACACTCCAGCCTGGGCAACAAAAGTGAAACTCCATCTCAAAAAAAAAAAAAAAAAAAAAAGATGCTGTGTTATACCTTAGAACTCACTCTATGTGAAATGACTGTCACATAGTGATAGGCTGTCACAATGGCCAAGCTTCAAGATGGGTTCATTTCCTCCATTCTCCTGTGCCCTCCTTAAATCATTCCAAGAGTCAAAGTTAGTGTTTTCAGAGGAATTGACATGTCAACTGGTAGGTTATTGAAACTGGTTGTCATTACAATAAACGTTACTAGTGTTACAATAAACCTAGAAACACTGGGCTCCTGTCATCTCTCACAATGAGAGTCAGGTAGGCGTGAAAGTGATTAACAAAGCTTTGTATTTAGGGATGGGGAGGCATTGACCACACAGTTCAAAGAAAGTGTAAGTGAAGGGATGTGAGATACAGAGATCATCAGGGCTGAAGCTGAAATATTGGTGTGGCTCTTTAGAAGTGAGGTTTGTCTGTGGTAAGCATGCTTTTTATGACAACATTTTTGCTATGTAAAGCTTAGAAAAAGCTTTTCCTACATAATATGTGAGTGAGATAACTTCAGAAGTAACTCAGGAAATTCTTTTTCCCATAAAAGTTTGGACTGAGATTGTTTGTGGCCATTCCCCACAAAGGAGTGACGTAGTTTACACAAGAAATGGTTTACGGGATAACTATAAATCTTCCCAAAACTTGTTATTTTCATCCATATTACCAGGAAGACACTGAGCAGCAAATTTCTGCCTTGAGCCAATTCCCAGTAGAGTTAGAAGGCCAAACTACTGCAGGCTGAAAAGCACCTGAATGGTGGACATTGTGTCAAGAAAGGTGGTAAACCCTACTCTGGGACTGAGATGGAGGCAAGGATAAGTGTGCATTCTTCAGAAAAGACTCCAGGGATCATCTGAAAGAAGAGAAGTTATGGGTCATGCTTTACCATCTCAGGCCTGTGGACATTTCTCATATTTATGTAACAAAGTCTTTATATCAATTTTAGCTTTTCCATGTACCAATTTGTTTCTAATTTAAAACAAGCAAGTATATTGACTAGTCTTGGCTACTGGGTATGTCTTTAGGTGCTCTTCGTGGAGGTAGAGTGAATAAGAAAAAAAAAAAAAAGGTGGGGAACCACCAGACACGTCTTTCCCATTAACTCTTTCTGCACTTCACCTTAAGGCTAAATGTATTCTCTAAGCTTCATTTAATTTTTTAAATGCAAACCTCCAGTGTCAGTGCTTCTTTTTACTAATTTGATAGTGATGTTAGAAATTATTATGTATCACTCTAAGATGCTTTCTTTAAAAATAGACTAGTTTTAGGGTAGTTTTAGTTCAGTTGAGTGGAAGATACAGAGATTTCTCATATACCCACTGTCCCACATATGCAGTTTCCCCTATTATCAACATTCCCTCTGCATCCACACACATGGTACATTTGTTACCATTGATAAATATACATTATTATCACCCAAAGCTCATAGTTTACGTTAGGGTTCACTCTTGATGGTATACATTTTATAGGTTTGGGCAAATGTATAATGACATGTACAGCAATTGTTGGGTAGTTTTACTGTCCTAAAAATCCTCTGTGCTCTGCCTTTTCATGCCTCCTTCCTCCCTAACCACTGATTATATTACTATCTCCATTGTTTTGCCCTTTATAAAATGTCACATAGTTGAAATCTTACAGTATATAGCCTTTTCAGATGGGTTGATTGATGGCTTGATAAATAAATCAAACAATAGATCTATGTTGATCTTTAGATTCTTACATCTTGACAATATTGAGTCTCCCTATCCATGAACATAGAATGTCTCTCCATTCATTTAATTCTTTGATTTCTTTCATCAGAGTTTTATAGTTTTTCTCAGATAGATCTTATAAATATTTAGTTAAATATATACCTAAGTATTACATTTTGGGGGGACTACACTGAATGTAATTCCTTTGGATGTACCACAGTTTGTTTATTTATTTATCTACTTGAGGAAATCTTGGTTGCTTCCAAAGTTTAACAATTATAAACAAGGTTTCTACAACCAGCCATGTGCAGGTTTTTGTGTGGACAAAAATTTTTAACTCCTTTGGGCAAATTCCAACAAGAGTGATTGCTAGATCACGTAGTAAGAGTATTTTGTAGAAAACTGCCAGACTGTCTTCCAAGACAGCTGCACCATTTTGCATTGCCACCAGCAATGAATGAGAGTACCTGTTGCTTCACATCCTCACCAGCAATTGTTGTTGTCAGTGTTCTGGATTTGGACCATTTAAATAGGTGTGTATTGGTATCTCCTTTTTTGAATTCGCATTTTCCTGATAATGTATAATGTGCAACACCTGTTCATATGCATATTTACCATCTGTATATCTTCTTTGGTGAGGTGTCTGTTCTTGTCTTTGGCCCAGTTTTTAGCTGGCTTTTTTTTAATTGTTAAGTTTTAAGAGTTCTTTATATATTTTGGATAACATTTATTTATCAGATATCAGATATATCATCGCAAATACTTTCTCACAGTCTGTGACTTGACTTTTTATTCTCTTGAGATGTCCTTCACAGAGAAGAACACTTTAATTTTAATCAAGTTCAGCTTATCAATTCTTTATTTTATGGATTGTACTTTTGGCATTGGGATACAAAGTGGTGTTTAGATAAAAAGTTATCACCAAACCCAAGGTCATTTAGTATTTTCCTATGTTATCTTCCAGAAGTTTTATGGTTTTGCATTTTACATTTATATGTTTGTGATATGTTTTGATTTCATTTTGTAAAGGGTATGAAGTCTGCATCTAGGTTATTCTACTTCTTTTTTTTTTTTTTTTTTTGCATAGGGCTGTTCAGTTTTTCCAGCATAATTTGTTGAAAAAATTATCTCTGCTATACTGTGTTGCCTTTATCCATTTGTCAAAGGTCAGTTGCCTATATTACATGGCTCTGTGTCTGAGCTCTCTATTCTGTTCAATTTATCTATTTGCCTACTTTTTCTCCAATAACACATTCTCTTGATTACTATAGACTTAGAAGTCTTGAAGTCAGGTACTGCCAGTCATCTGACTTCATTATTCTCCTTCAATATTGCATTAACTCTGCTGGATGTTTTTGTCTGTCCATGTAAACTTTAGACTCAATTTGTTGTTATCCACAAAATGACTTGCTGGGAGTTTAGTTGAGATTGCACTGAATCTGTAGATCAAGTTGGGAAGAACTGACATCTTGGCAATATTGAATCTTCCTATTCATGAACATGGAATATCTCTCTATTTATGTAATTATTCTTTGCTTTCTTTTATCTGAGTTTTGTAGTTTTTCTCATACAAATCTTGTATATATTTAGTTAAATGTATACCTAATTTTTTCAGTTTTTTGAGTGCTACTCTAAATGGTACTGTGTTTTAAATTTCAAATTCCATTTGTTCATTGTTGATATATGAGAAAGTGATTGTGCATTACATTTGTGTCTTGCAACCTTGCTATAATCACTTACTAATTCCAGTTTTGTTAGTTGATTTTTTCTGATTTTCTGTGTAGATGATCATGTCACCTATGAACAAAGACTGTTATACTTCTTCTTTCCTAATCAGTATACTTTTATTTATTTTTCTTCTCTTATTGCCCTAGCTGGAACTTTCAGTATAAAATTGATAAAGAGTTGTGAGGGGAAATATCTTGCTTTGTTCCTGACCTTAGAGGGATGCTTTCCTCAAAGTTCCTTAGAATTAAGTGTAATGGGAATTGTGGTTTCTTGTAGATGTTCTTTATCAATCTGAGGCTATTCCCCTCTATTCCTTGTCTATTGAGTTTTGTTTTGTTTCTTGATATGAATCAGTGTTGGATTTTGAAAAAAATGTTTTTTCTACATCTATTGATATGATCATGTGTTTTTCTTCTTTAGCCTTTTGATGTGATGAATTGTACTAATTGATTTTTGCATATTGAACCAGCCTTTATACCTGGGATAAATCCCACTTGGTTTTGGCATATAACTCATTGCATATATTGCTTGGTTTGATTTGCTAATATTTTGTTGAGAATTTTTGCATCAATATTCATCAAATATATTGGTCTGTAGTATTTTTTTTTCTTGTAATGTCATTATCTGTTTGGTATTATGGGAATGCTGGCCTCAAGAGTTAGGAAAGATATATTAGAAGACAGACCTAACATCAATTATCCAAGCTATCACCTTAAGGAACTAGAAAAAGAAGAAAAAATAAATCCAAAATAAGCACAAGGAAAGAAATAATAAAAGTTATTGCATGAATTAATGAAATTGAAAACAGAAAATCAATAAACAAAGTCAATGAAACCAGAAGCTATTTCTTTGAAAACATTAATAAAATTGATAAGCCCCTTGCCAGGCTAAGCAAAAAGAGAGAAAACATATAAAATGATTAATATCACAAATAAAAGAGGGACATTGCTGCTTCTATCTTCTGAAAGAGATTTTTCAGAATTGGTTTAATTTCTTCCTTAAATGTTGGTAGACTTCACCAGTAAACCCATCTGGGTCTAACACTTTCTATTTTGAAAAACTATTAATTATTGATTCAATTCCTTTAATAGATATTGGCCGATTCAGACAGCCTATTTCTTACTTTCTTTTTTTTTTTTGAGACAGAGTCTCGCTCTGTTGCCCAGGCTGGAGTGCAGTGGCTGGATCTCAGCTCACTGCAAGCTCTGCCTCCTGGGTTCATGCCATTCTCCTGCCTCAGCCTCTCGAGTGGCTGGGACTACAGGTGCCCGCCACCTCGCCCGGCTAGTTTTTCTGTGTTTTTTAGTAGAGATGGGGTTTCACCGTGTTCGCCAGGATGGTCTCGATCTCCTGACCTCGTGATCCGTCCATCTCGGCCTCCCAAAGTGCTGGGATTACAGGCTTGAGCCACCACGCCCGGCCCAGATAGTCTATTTCTTCTTGTGTGACTTTTGACAGATTGTTTCTTTCAAGGAATTAATCCATTTAATTCAAGTTATCAAATGTATGGCCTTAAAGTTCTTCATAGTATTCTTTGATCATCCTTTTAATGTCTGTAGGATCCATAGTGATGTCCCTTTTTATTTTTAATATTAGTAATCTTTCTTTCTTTCTTTTTCATTAGTGAGCCTGTCAGAGGCTTGTCAATTTTGTTTATATTTTTAAATAATCAGTTTGGGTTTATTGATTTTGTTTATTGATTTCCTGTTTTTAATTTCATTGATTTATGCAATAATTTTGTATTTTTTATTTTTGCTTATTTTCAATTTAATTTTCTCTTGTTCTGATCTCCTAAGGTAAAATCTTAGATGGTTGATATTAGAATTTTCTTCTTTTATAATATATTAATACATTAAATGCCATAAATTTCTTTGCAAGCTGCATCCCATACATTTTGATGTTATGCTGCATCCCATACATTTTGATGTTATGTTTTTATTTTTATTTAATTCCATTTTTTAAACTTTCTTGAGATTTCTTCATTGTACCACATGTCATTTACAAGTGTGTTGTTTAATCTTCAAGTACTTTTGGACATTTCAGCTATCTTTCCGTTGTTGTTTCTAGTTTAATTGCATTTTGATCTGAGGGCAGATATTCTGTTATTTCTATTCCTTTAAGTTTGTTAAGCTGTGTTTTATGGCTCAAAGTGTGATATATCGTGGTCAATGTTTCATGTGAGCTTGAGAAGAATCCGTATTTTGCTGGTGTTAGATGAAGTAGTCTACAGACGTCAATTATATCCAGTGTTGCTGAGTTCAACTATGTCTTTACTGACTTTCTGTCTGTTAGTTCTGCCCATTTCTGATAGATGGGTGTTGAAGTAGAGATATTTATTTATCCTTGCAGCTCTATCAGCTTTTGCCCTATGTATGATGATGCTCTGATAGATGTATACAGAATAAGAATTGTTATTTGAAGGAGGTGGCAAAGATGGCTGACTAGAAGCAGCTAGTGTGCATAGCTCTCACAGAGAGGAATGGAAGGGGTGATTAAATACAGGATCTTCAACTGAAACATCCACTGGGACTAATCAAGGAAACAACCTGACCCATGGAGAATGGAGGAAAGCAAGGCAAGACAACAGCCCACGTGGCAGTGATGCAGGGCCAAGGGAACCTCCCTTGCCCAGGAAAGCAGTAAGTGAATGTGTGACCCTGGGAACCCACACTTCTTTCATGGATCTTTGCAACCTTTGGGTCAGGAGATCCCCTTATGAACCCACTCCACAAGGCCTTCAGTCTGACACACAGAACTACAGAGAGTCTCTGCAAAGTAGCCATGTAGGCACTTGCAGAGACCTAGGAGGCGTAGATACTTGGGCTCTCTGGACTTCCCGAAGCAAAAGTAACTGCAACTCTGGCAAAGCTAGCAGTTAGACTCCTGTACATACCTCTAGGGAAAGAGGTTGAATCCAGGGCACTGAGCAGTAACAGTCTACAGTCCCCATTTCCACAGCACCTCACAGAATAGGACCCACTGGCTTGGAATTCCAGCCAGCCACTGGTAGCAGCAGTGCACTTCTCTGGGATGGAGCTCCCCAGGGGAGGAGTGGGCAGCCATCTTTGCTGTTTGGGTGACTCAGCCACTCTAGCCTTCAGGCCTTGGGGAGTCCAAGCTGACAAGGGATGGAAGGGATCCCCCAGAACAGCACAGCTACTCCACAAAAATGTGGCCAGATTGCTTTTTAAAGCAGATATCCAATTCTGTTCCTCATCACCAGGTAGGGCCTCCTAGTTGGGGTCTCCAACTATCCCACCAGTGTTCTCTGGCTAACAGAGGTTTCTAACCTCCCTGACATGGAGTTCCCAGAGGGAGGGGCAGATTGCCATCTTTGCTGTTTGGGTGACTTAGTTATTCTGGCCTTTGGGTTTTGGAATGTCTGAGGCTTCCAGGGGCTAAAGCAGACCCTCAGCACAGCACAGATGCTCTATGAAAACGTGGCCAAACTGCTTCTTTAAGTGAGTCCCCAATTCCATTCCTCCTCACCAGGCAAGACTTCTCAACTGGGGTCTCCAACTACCTCCTACAGATGTGTTCAGGCTGGTAATAGGTCTGTACCTCCCTGGGATGCAGCTCCCATCTTTGGCTGCCATCTTTACTGTTTTTCAGCCTTCATTGGTGATACCTCCAGGTACTGGAAAATCAGAGGCAAGTAGAAGCTGGAGCAGGTCCCCAGGTTACCACAGCAGCCCTATGGAAAAGTGGTTAGACAGTTATGTGGGTTCCTGTTCCCATATCTCCTCACCTGGAAGGTCCTTCAAGACTGGACCTCCAGCCACCTGCTGCCAGAGCTATTGAACTAGTAACAACTTGGCAACTCCCTGGGCAGAGCCTCCAGGGGCAACTGAAAACCTCTCTGCCACTGCCTCTACAGTGGAACTGTCTTTGCTACCCTCAGACTAACAAAAGAACAAAGACCCTAAGTGCTTTATCCACACTTCCAACAAGCTGCTATCAACCCAAGGAGAAGAAGCCAGTCCCTCTCCCATGTGCTCCACACACCCTCCACTGCTCATCATCAGACAGGGACCCCTGGCTTGGGCCCACAGCACAGACCCTCCATCCTAGGGTGATTGCACCAAACAATTGCTGACCTGGGTTTCTCTAGAGTGGAGTCCCCAGGAGATAAGCAAGGGACCCTTGGCCATGACCACTACCAAGATTCCTTTCTCTGCTGCCACCAAGCTGGGGAAGGAACATACACATTAGATTGATCACCCAGAGCTGCAGTAGACAGCCTAGGAGTGCCAAACCACTGTCTACAGCCAGAACTAAAGGGGAGAAGTACCCACACTTTCAGAGCAGCATTGAGAGGGAATGTAGCTGCAATTGTGAAGAAACAGGGAAGCCACATGACCAAGAAAGAATCTACCAACTGACTAATAAGCCTAAGTGCCACCTACTGAATCACATCCCAAAGCTTCAACACCAAAAATAACTCACTAACATTCCTACTCTGAAACCAGAGACAGGAAGTCAACTTCAAATAAAGACCCTGCACAAAGTTTTTTTCCAGTGAAAACATCCAGAAAAGAAGTCTATTGATTGTACCCAGTTTATACTGCAGTTAAAGGAATACCTCATGCAGAGATGAGGAAGAACCAGTGCAAGAACTCCAGTAACTCAAATGGCCAGAATGTTGTATGCCCTCCAAACAACTGCCCCAGTCCTCCAACAGAGTTCTTAACTAGGCTGAACTGGCTGGAATGACAGAAATGGAATTCAGAATATGGATAGGACTAAAGGTCATCAAAATTCAGGAGGATGGAAAACCCAATTAAAAAAATACGAATCACAATAAAGCAGTACAGGAATTAAAGGATAAAATGGCTGGTATAAAAACAACCTAACAGATCTGACAAAGCTGAATAACATAATATAATAGTTTCATAATGCAATCACAGATATTAACAGCAGAATAAACCAAACTGAGGAATGACTTTTGGGTAAATAATGAAATTAAGACAGAAATGAAGAAATTCTTTGAAACTAATGAGAACAAAGATACAACATACCAGAATATCTGGGACACAGCTAAGACAGTGTTAGAAGGAAAATTCATAGCATTAAAATATATATCTTAAATTAACAACCAAACTTACAACTGAATGAGTTAAAGAAGCAAGAACAAATCAACCCCAAATCTAGCAGAAGATGAGAAATAACCAAAATTAGAGCTGAACTGAAGGAAACTGAGAAACAAAAAACCTTTCAAACAATGAATGAATCCAAGAGTTGGTTTTTTGAAAAATTTAATAAAATAGGCCATTTGCTAGAGTAATAAAGAAAAAAAGAGAGGAGATGCAAATAAACACAATCAGAACTGATGGAGGGAATTTTACCAATGACTCCACAGAAATAAAAACAAACACCAGAAATTACCATGAACAACTCTATGAAAACAAACTAGAAAACCTAGAAGATATGGATAAATTTCTGCACATATAGGTCCTCCAAAGAAGGAACCAAGAAGAAGTTGATTCCCTGAACAGACCAACAATGAACTCTGAAATTGAATCAGTAATAAATAGCCTACCAACCAAAAAAAAAAGCCCAGGAGCTGATGTATTCACAGCTGAATTCCACCAGATGTATAAAGAAGAGCTGGTGCAATTTCTACAGAAACTGTTACAAAACATTGAGGAGGAGGGACTTCTCCCCAGCTCATTCGGTTAGGCCAGCATCATCCTGATACCAAAACCTGGCAGAGACACAACAAAAAAAGAAAAACTCAGGCCAGTATCCTTGATGAACGCTGATGTAACAATTCTCAACAAAATACTTGCAAATCAAGTCCAGCAGCACATCAAAAAGCTAATTCACCACAATTAAGTAGACTTCATCCCTGGGATGCAAGTTGGTTTGATGTACACAAATTAATAAATGTGATTCATCACATAAACAGAACTAAAGACAAAAACCACATAATTATTTCAATATATGCAGAAAAGGCTTTTGATAAAATTCAACACCTCTTCATGTTAAAAAGCGCTCAATAAACTAGATATTGGAGGAACATACCTGAAAATAATAGATCCATCTATGACAAACCCACAGCCAACATTATACTGAATGGACAAAAGCTGGAAGCATTCCTTTTGAAAGCTGGCATGAGATAAAGATGCCCTCTCTCACCAACCCTATTCAAAGTAATATTGGAATGCCTACCCAGAGCAATAAGGCAAGAGAAAGTGACAAAGGGCATCCAAATAGGAAGACAGGAAGTCAAACTATTTGTGTTTGCGGATGACATTATTCTGTATATGGAAAACCTTATGGTCTTGGCCCCAAACTCCTTCAGCTGATAAATAACTTTGGCAAAGTTTCAGGGTACAAAAACAATGTACAAAAATCACTAGTGTTCTTATACATCAACAATGGCCAAACCGAGAGCCAAATCAGAAAGGCAGTCCCATTCATGGTCTCCACAAAAATAACAAAGACATAGGAATACAGCTAACCAGGGAGGTGAAAGATCTCTACAATGAAAATTACAAAACACTCCTCAAAGAAATCAGAGATGACACAAACAAATGGAAAAACATCCCATGCTCATGGGTAGGAAGAATCAATATCATTAAAATGGCCATACTGCTCAAAGCAACTCACAGATTCAATGCTATTCCTATCAAACTACCAATGACACTCTTCACAGAACTAGAAACAACTATTTTAAAATTCTATGGAACCAAAAAAGAGCCAAATAGCCAAGGCAATCCTGAGCAAAAAGAGCAAAGCTGGAGTTATCACATCACCTGATTTTAAACTATAGTACTGGGCTACAGTAACCAAAACATCATGGTAATGGTACAAAAACAAGCATATGGACCAAGGCAAGAGAATAGAAAGCTCAGAAATAAGGCTGCACACCTACAATCACCTGATCTTCAACAAAGCTGACAGAAACAAGCAATAGGGAAAAGACTCCCTATTCAACAAATGCTGCTGGAATAATTGGCTAGTCATATGCAGAAGACTGAAGCTGGAACCCCTCCTTACACCACATACAAAAATCAACTCAAGATGGATTAGACTGAAATGAAAAACCCAATGCTATAAAAACCCTGGAAGACAATCTAGGCAATACAATCCTGAACCTAGAAATGAGCAAAGATTTCATGACAGACATCAAAAGCAAACGCAACAAAATGAAAATTGACAAGTGGGATCTAATTAACCTTAAGAACTACTGCACAGCGAAACTATCAATAGAGTAAACAGACTATCTACAGAATGGCAAAAAATATTTGCAAACTATGCATCTGTCAAAGGTCTAATATCCAGCATTGTTAAGGAACTTAAACATATTTACAAGAGAAAAACAACCCCATTAAAAAGTGGACAAAGGACATGAGCAAACACTTCTCAAAAAAGACATGCATGCAGCTCTCAAAAAATAACAGATGTTGGCAATGTTGCAGAGAAAAGGAACACTTACTGATACACTGTTGGTGTGAGTGTAAATTAGTTCAGGTATTGCAGAAAGCAGTATGGCAATTCCTCAAAGAGCTAAAAGTAGAACTACCATGCAATCTAGCAATCCTCTTACAGGATATATACCCAGTGGAATAAAAATAATTCTTCATAAAGACATATGTAAGTGAGTATTCATTGCAGCACTATTAAGAATAGCAAAGACATGCAATCAACCTAAATGCCCATCAGTGACAGACTGGATAAAGAAAATGTGGTACATACACAGCATGGAATACTATGCAGCCATAAAAAAGAGATCATGTCTTTTGCAGGAGTATGGATGGAATTGGTGGCTATTATCTTCAGCAAACTAATGCAGCAACAGAAAACCAAATATTGCATGTTTTCACTTATAAGTGGGAGCTAAATGATGAGACCTTATGAAGACAAGGAAGGAAACAACAGACACTGGGGTCTTCTTGAGGGTAGAGGGTGGGAGGAGGGAGAGGGGCAGAAACTATAACTATTGGGTACTGGGCTTAATTCCTGGGTGATGAAATAATCTGTACAACAAACTCCTGTGACATGAGGTTTCCTATGTAAAAACATTTCATATGTACCCCTGAACCTGAAATAAAAGTTAATAAAAAGAGATTTATTACTTATTCTTGGAGAATTGATCCCTTTATTTTTGTGTAATTTTCCTTTCTTTCCCTGATAACTTCCCTTGCTGTGAATTCTGCTCTAAAATTAATATAAATATTCCCATTTTCTTTTGATTAGTATTAACATGGTATATCTTTAGTCGTCCCATTACTTTTAATTTATATGTGTTTTTATTTTGATGAGTTTCTCATAAACAACATAGAGCTTTTATTTATTTTTATTTATTATTGTTATTATTATTTTTTGAGACAGAGTCTCTCTCTGTCACCCAGGCTGGAGTGCAGTGGCATGATCTTGGCTCCCTGCAACCTCCGTCTCGTGGGTTCAAGCGATTCTCCTGCCTCAGCACCCCCCAGTAACTGGGATTACAGGTGTGTGCCACCACGCCCAGCTAGTGGGTTTTTTTTTTTTTGTATATATATATATTTTTTTAGTAGAGACGGGGTTCCACCAGGCTGATTTCGAACTCCTGACCTCAAATGATCCGCTTACCTTGTCTTCCCAAAGTGTTGGATTTCAGGCGTGAGCCACCATGCCCTGGTGAGTTTTTTTTAAGTTAATTAATTAATCAATTAATTTTTGAGACAGAGTCTTGCTCTGTCACCCAGGCCACAGTGCAATGGCATGATCTCAGCTCACTGCAACCTCTGCCTCCCAGGTTCAAGCGATTCTCATGCCTCAGCCTCTGAGTAGCTGGGATTGCAGGCGTGTGCCACCAGGCTAATTTTTGTATTTTTCATAGAGGATGAGGTTTTGTCATGTTGGCTAGGCTGGTCTCGAACTCCTGGCCTCAAGTGATCCAACCGCCTCGGCCTCCCAAAGTTCTGGGATTGCAGGCATTGAGTCACCACGCCTGGCCACATAGTTGAATTGTTAAAATCTATTTTGACAGTATCTGTCTTTTAATTGGTGTGTTGAGATAATCAGTGTTCAATATGATTACTAATATAGTTGGATTAAAATGTCATATTTGTTACTGTTTTCTATTTGTTTCCTTTTTTCTTTTTTCCTAATTTTTTGTACTATTTTAAAAAATCAATTGTGTTTTTGTTTTTATTGTTTTTTGTTTTTTTGAAATAGAGTCTTGCTCTGTCGCCCAGGCTGGAGTATAGTGGCACAATCTCGGCTCACTGCAACCTCCACCTCCGGGGTTCAAGTGATTCTCCTGTCTCAGCCTCCTGAGTATCTGGCATTACAGGCCTGTGCCACCACACCCGGCTAATTTTTGTATTTGCAGTAGAGATGGGGTTTCACCATGTTGGCCAGGCTGGTCTTGAACTTCTGACCTCAGGTGATCCACCCTCCTCGGCCTCCCAAAGTTCTAGGATTACAGGCGTGAGTCCCTGGGCCTGGCCCAGTTGTAGTTTTAATTAAGCATTTTATTTTCTCTCCCTTCTTAGTATATCAGTGATAATTTTTTTTTTTAACTCCTTGACGGCCTTGAAGTTTGAAGTATACATTTACAGCTAATATAAGTCCATTTGCAAATAACACTTTACTGCTTCATGGGTAGTTCAGTACCTTATAATAACCAATTCATCTCATTTTTCATTGCCATGATTAATTTAACTCATGCAGAAGCATACATATATATACATATATGCATATATAATTGAATACATTGTTGCTATTATGATTTTGAAAAAAACTATCATCTGTTAGATCAATTAAGAACAAGAAAAAGTTTTTAATTTTACCTTCGCTTATTTATTTATGGATGCTTTTCCTTTCTTTATGTAGACCCAAGTTTCTGACATATATACTTTTTCTTCTGAGGAACACTTAAAAGCCGTTTCTTGTCAGGCAGAAATACTAGCAACAAATCCTCTCAACTTTTTCTTTTCTTAGAAAGTATTTCATCCTCACTTTTCAGTGAAAATTTCACAGTGTGCAGAATTCTAGCTTGGAGTTTTTTTTCTGTTTTTAACAGTAGTAGTTCATACCCTCCACCTTTTTGCTTGCACGGATTCTGACAAGTCAGATTAATTCTTTTTTTTTAGATGGAGTCTCGCTCTGTTTGTTGCCCAGGCTGGAGTGCAGTGGCATGGTCTGGGCTTGCTGAAAGCTCAGCTTCCCAGGTTCACACCATTTTCCTGCCTCAGCCTCCCGAGTAGCTGGGACTACAGGCACCCACCACCACATCCGGCTAATCTTTTTTGTATTTTTAGTAGAGACAGGGTTTCACTGTGTTAGCCAGGCTGGTCTCAATCTCCTGACCTTGTGATCCGCCCGCCTGGGCTTCCCAAAGTGCTGGGATTACAGGCATGAGCCACTGAGCCCAGCCAGATGTAATTCTTATCTTTGCTCCTGTATAGGTAAGGCATTTTTTCCCTCTGGTTTTATTCAGAATTTTTTTTTTCATTTTTGATACACCGTAGTTTGAATATGATATGTATACATGTTGTTATTTTGGTATTTATCTTGCTTGCTGTTCTCTGAGCATTCCAGATCTATGGTTTGATATGTGACATTACTCGTGGGAAATTCATAGTCATGTTGCATTAAATATTTCATCTTTTCCTTTCTTTTTTCTCCTTCTGGTATTTCCATTATGTATATGTTATACGTTTTGTAGTTGTCCCACAGTTCTTGAATATTCTGTTCTTTGTTTTAATCTTTTTTTCTTCTCAAATATTCTTTTTTCAGTCATGTTCAGTCTACACACAAGTCCATCAAAAACATTATTTATTTCTATTACAGTGTTTTTATATGCAACATTTCTTTTTAAGTGTTTTTTTGTTTTCATCTCTCTGCTTATGTTATCCATCTCTTTTTGCATGCTGTCTATGTTGTTTATAAAAGTCCATCAAAAAGCATTCTTTATTTCTATTATAGTGCTTTTTACATGTAACATTTATTTTTGAATCTTTCTTAGAATTTTCATCTCTCTGCTCATATTGTCCATCTGTTTTTGCATGCTGTCTATGTAATTTACTAGAGTCTTAACATTTTAATCACAGTTGTTTTATTTTTAATTCAGAGTTCGATAGTTCCAGCATTTCTGCCATATCTGAGTATGATACTGATGCTCACTCTGTCAGCTCAAACTCAATGTGTGTGAGTGTATGTGTTTTGTTTTTTTGTTTGTTTTTGCTTTGCTTTTTGGTATGCCTTGTAATTTTTTCTTGATAACCAGACATGATTTACTGGGTAAAAGGAACTGCTGTAAATAGGCCTTTAGTAGTGTGGCGGTCTGATGTTGGGGGGAGGAAGCATTTTATAATTCTATGATTAGGTCTCAGTCCTTAGTAAGCTTGTTCCTCTGGACTGTGAACTTCACAAATGCTTCTTAGTCTCCCCTCCCCACACTTGGGTTGGTGTATTAGTCTGTACTCATACTGCTATGAAGAAATACCTGAGACTGGGTAATTTATAAATAAAAGAGGTTTAATTGACTCACAGTTCTGCATAGCTGGGAGGCCTTAGGAAACTCATAATTATGGAAGAAGACACCTCTTCACAGGGCAGCAGGAAAGAGAACAAGCGCAAGCTGGGGAAATGCCAGACACCACAAAAACAATCAGATCTTGTGATACTCACCCATTATCATGAGAACAGCATGGGGGACACCACTCCCATGATTCAATTACTTCCACCTGATCCCACCGTTGGCATGTGGAGATTATGGTGACTGCAATTCAAGGTGAGATTTGAGTGGGGACACGAGCCAAACCATATCATTCTTCCTGTGGCCCCTCCCAAATCTGGTGTCTTCACATTTCAAAACACAATCATGCCCTTCCAACGGTCCCCCAAAGCCTTAACCCATTCCATCACTAACCCAAAAGTCCAAGTCCAAAGTCTCATCTAAGACAAGGCAAATCCCTTCTACCTATGAGCCTGTAAAATCAAAAGCAAGTTAGTTACTTCCTAGATACAATGGGGGTACAAGCATTGGGTAAATTCATGCATTCCAAATGGGAGAAATTGGCCAAAACAAAGGGCTTACAGGCCCCATGCAAGTCTGATATCCAATAGGGCAGTCATTAAACCTTAAAGTTCCAAAATGATCTCCTTTGACTCCATGTCTCACATCCAGATCATGCAGATGCAAGCAGTGGGCTCCCATGGCCTTGGGAAACTCTGCCCCTGCAGCTTTGCAGGGTACATCCCCACCCTTGGCTGCTTTCACAGGCTGGTGTTGAATGTCTGCAGCTTTTCTATGAATACAGTGCAAGTTGTCAGTGGATCTACCATTCTGGGGTCTGGAAGATGGTGGCCCTCTTCTCACAGCTCCACTAGGCAGTGTCCCAGCTTGGATTCTACGTGGGGGCTCCAACCCCACATTTCCCTTCCACAGTGCCCTAGCAAAGATTCTCCATGAAGGCTCTGCCCCGGAGCAAACTTCTGCCTTGACATCCAGACATTTCCATACATCCTCTGAAATTTAGACGGAGGTTTCCCAACCTCAATTCTTGACTTCTGTGCACCTGCAGGCCCAACACCACATGTAAGCCACCAAGGCCTGGGGTTTTTACCCTCTGAAGCAATGGCCTGAGCTATACCTTGGCTCCTTATAGCCATGGCTGGAGCTGAAGCAGCTAGGACACAGGGGACCATGTCCAAAGGCTGCACAGAGCAGGGGAGCCCTGGGCCCAGCCCACAAAACCACTTTTCCCTCCTAGGCCTTAGGACCTGTGATGGGAGGGGTGCTATGAAGGTCTCTGACATGCCCTGGAGACATTTTCCCCATTGTCATGGTGATTAACATTTGGCTCCTTGTTACCTATGTACATTGCTGCAGGAGGATTGAATTTCTTACCAGAAAATGAGTTTTTATTTTCTATCACATTGTCAGGCTGCAAATTTTCCAAACTTTAAGGATCTGCTTTCTCTTGAACACTTTGCTGTTTAGAAATTTCTTCCACCAGATACCCTAAATCATCTCTTTCAGGTTTAAATTTCCATAGATCTCTAGGGCAGGGGCAAAATACCATCAGTCTCTTTGTTAAAGCACAGCAAGAGTGACCTTTACTCAAGTTCCCAACAAGTTACTCATTTCCATCTGAGACCACCTCTGCCTGGACTTCATTGTCTATATCACTATCAACATTTTGGTAAAAGCCATTCAACATGTCCCTAGGAAGTTTCAAACTTTCCCACATCTCCCCATCTTCCGAGCCTTCCGAGTCTCTAGGAAGTTCCTAATTTTGCCACATTTTCCTGTCTTTTTCTGAGCCCTCCAAACTATTCCAACCTCTACCTGTTACACAGTTTCAAAGCTGCTTCCACATTTTGGTGTCTTTATAGCAGCACCCTACTACCTCAGTACAAATTTACTGTATTAGTTTGTTCTCACACTGCTATGAGGAAATATCTGAGACTGGCAAGTTATAAAGAAGAAAGGTTTAATTGACTCACAGTTTCACATGGCTGGGGAGGCCTCAGGAAACTTACAATCATGGTGGAAGTCACCTCTTCACAAGGCGGCAGAAGAGAGGATGAGAACAAGCAGGTGAAATGCCAGACACTTATAAAACAACCAGACCTTGTGATATTTGCTCATTATCATGAGAACAGCACAGGGGGAAACTGTCCTCATGATTCAATTTCCTCCACCTGGTTGCACCCTTGACACATGAGGATTATGGGGATTACACTTCAAGGTGAGATTTGGGAGAGGACACAGCCAAGCCGTGTCAGCTGGACAGAATGGCTTCACGCGGCTTGAAGTGGGTATTTTCCTTCTCCCAAGTAGAAGGCTAGAAGAAGCTGGAATTGTGTATTACCCATGTTTCACATGGAAGGCTAGAGCCAACTGGAGTTGGGTATTTACTTTCCCAAGATGAGTTAGGCTCTGATTAAACCACACAGCAGGTTACACTGTGATTAAATAGTTTCTCCTGAGGGCAGACCTTGTTAAGAGAACAATGCTCTGGTATATTTAAAAAAGTTACTTTTCTCCTCTCCCTACCAAAAGTATGAGGGGATTTTTCTCCGTTATTCACTGTGAGAATCTGGTCGAACTCCAGCAACTAAAAATCACCCACTGACTGGGTCCTCCTGGTGTCCTCATCCTCACGTTGATGAGTGAGTTCTCACTCTGTTAGTTCCCACAACAGCCAGTTGTTAAAAAGAGCCTGGCACCTCCCTTTTCACTCTTGCTTCCCCTCTCACCATCTGAGCACCACACAGGCTCCCCTTCACCTTCCACCTTGAGTGTGAGCAGCCTAAAGCTCTTGCCTGTTGTAGGGGCCCAATCTTAAACTTTTCTAGTCATCAGAATTATGAGCTGAATAAACCTTTTTTCTTTATAAATTACCTACCCAGCCTCAGATATTTCTTAATAGCAACACTAGACAAAGAGATCTAAGAACTGTTGATGTTTCAGTTCGTTCAGCTTTTCACTTTTTGTTAGGTCAAAGTGGCAACTTTCAAGCTTCATATGTGCTGGAAGTTGTTGATGTGTTTTTAAAATAAATTTTATTTTAAAATATAGATAATTTTATGGTAACATTCTTGAAAATAGGTAACTCTCTCTGATAGTTTTCAGTTGTAATTTTTCACGCCTCATAGTTAACTAAAGGATTACAAAAAATATTTAACAATATCATTAATCTGAATAATGGATGCAAAAGTAACTATTTTGACAACTGATGATTTTGATAACTATGTACCTCTGAAAAGCACTTTGGTCAGTAAACATTAAGAAAGCCAGGATGGAGAGTTAGGTGAAGCAGAAATGTTAAACTGTTTTCTAGCAATATAGTTGTTGCTTTTTCATTAACTAGCACTTGTTCTTACATCAATTCTTTTTTATATCCTCAAAATCATAATACCTGAGTGGTTTGTTCCAGGGAAAATAATTGAATCCGTTTTGGTCAAATAGAATGCCATCAGTTACCCTTATTTACCTAAATTTAACAGGCATGTGAAATTGAATCCCATGGGCTACACACACTACTTTCTGATATTTATTATCTTGCTGAAGGTGAGCAGAACAACAGCTTTGCTCTTGCCCTGTGATTTTAGAGATAATATCTTGTTGACAACGGGCTTGGGCACTAGTGCTTTTGGAGATGATGTGTTTGTCTAGTTGGAACCAGGGGTCTGAGAGATAGCATCACTCCCACTGCGCCTGATTTAACTTGGCCTTGGATGATATCACAGATGGGGTTGGAACTTTCCACAGGAGATTACACAAATTTAACCATTATTTCAAGATTGTATCTTTTTGTTTGAACAACTTAGCTCCAGAGATAACATTTTATAGACCCATGCTCCTTCTAAACTAATGTTACTGTCATTTGGATCTATTCTGATGTCTTTCCCATAGACAATGGATTTTACTGAGTCATCCTTGGTCTATTTTTTTCCTGATCCTCACTGGGTTATTTGTGAGAGAGCTGGGGCCACTAGTAAAATCTCTGATTCTTGGTTACTGATTTTATCTGTGCAAAGCAAACCAGAACAGACGGATGAAGCCATTGACAGAATCTCTTACCACTATGCTGGAAAGCAGAGGCTCAGACTGTATTAGAATGATTAATGTACAAGGCGAGGGATTTTGTTTTGATCCTGGTTACATCTTCAGCATTTTTGGGTGGGACAAAATCTGTAAAGTAACGTTTATGGAAGTAAACAGCTGATTGATAGGACAGTCTTGGTTAGCCCTTTCAACCAGATATCTAAGCATCAAGTGATAGAGCTAGGTTAGGCTATGACCCTTGAGTTTCTGATGAAAGGAAGCCAACTTTTTATTCCTGAGATTGTGTTCATTCTGTGCTTCTTATTTGACAACAGAATATAACACCCCTGGGTCAGTAGAGCCAGAGCAATTTGGAACGTCAACATTCAACATTACTTAGAGCTAGAAGGGCCAATTTAGACAAATTAAGCAAAAAAGATTGTTTTCTTTGAGTATAGACTGTCTGTCGAAGAAGACTCAAATTCTGTTCATGGCTATGCTCTAGTGTTTTGGCTGGCTGGTTTAGAGGTTCTGGTGTTTTCCCACCTCTCCAAAGTAAAATATTGACAGAAATGAATTCAATGAGCTGGTGAGGGAAGAAGAGTGAGTGGGATGAGACTGAGCAGATTCTGGGATTTTATAAACATCTTGGTGCTTTGGGAGGACTTGGGCATGATTTGGTGTCTTCTGATGGGAGGGTGAAGTATTCTGGGCAGCTGGTGGAACTCTATACTTCAAATTTGCTCTCTTGTTTTCTCCTGTAGAGCTGAGGGCTATGCCTTGCCACCAGGCCACAAAGTGTCACAGGTATGCCCAATGCCCAGCCAGCACTACATTGTGGTTCTCACAAGGGCTCCTCTTCTCAGTGATGTCCTTCAAAGCTAGCTAGGGCTTAGGTGTGCACCCCTTCCCCCAGGACCCAGAAGACATGTCAGGTTGTCCTGGCTCCCCAACCAGCCCAATCCAACCCTAAATAAAAACCTGAGCTTAAAAGAGGGGCAGATTTCTGTATACCAGTGTATTATGCAGTTGAGAAGGAAATTAAGAACCCCGAGTTCTCTCCCCAGATATGCTCTGGATTTGTGCTCTCAGCTTTTGGAGTGCTGATTGATTGTGTTACATTGCACAGCTTATTATAAAGCTAAGTCTTATTCTTACTATAATCCTCCTGCTTAATTAATTCAAGAACATTTAGTTCCAGGTACTAAGATTAGGGAAGGCGATCTGAACCTCCTTGGCCTGAGCTTCCTGTTTCCACGTGAAAAGACCTCCACTAGTTTCACCCTCCAGGCACTCCCACCTAATAATACTGAGATAAGAGGCTGGTCAGCCAGGTGTGTCTCAGCCCCTTCCTCTTTCCACAGATTCTAGTCTGCTCCTCCAAGCCCTCCACTGTGGAATGGAAGCCTGTGGTTTTCCTGGCACTGTGCATGACTGAGAAGGTCAGTGTGGCTAATTCTGAGCTTCAACATCAGGAAGCCCATAGTTCCTTCACACTGAGCCGCCTCCTGCAGCGCAGTCATTCTCAGTAATAAAGCTGATATTTTAATCAATATCTGCCTTACTCTTTCATCTTGTCCCTCATTTGGTTTAGAACTCAGGTGGGGAAAACAAATGTTTACTTTATTGGATTCCTAACCATGTGTTTGGCAGATACAGATGAATAAACACAGTTTCTATTCTCAGGAAATTCACAGAGCAATGGTGGGAGGTGGGTAGATAGAAACAGAAGCAAAAAAAAAAAAGTGAATTGGTATAACTGGGGAAGTGGTGTAGTACAGTTCAAGAGCTTCAACTCTGGACTCATTCAATCTTAGATGCATTCCTAAATGTGCCACTTAATAGATGAGACCCTGGGGAAGTAACTTTGCCTCAGTGCCTCGATTTTCTCATCTATAAAATGGGAATTAGAATACCCACCTCACAGATTATAAAGATCCAATGAGATGATATGTCTAAATTGTTCAGCACAGTGCCAAGCATGAAGAAAAATCACCCTTTTGACTGTTGTTATTATAAGTGTGACATATATGCTGTGTAATCACATGTCTCTTCATGTGAGTGCTATTATCCAAAGAGAGGTAGAAAAGAATTCTGTCTATATCATAGAGCAATGATAAGCAAAGCAACCCCAGATTGTAGCTAATATATATTCTGGAGCATCACTTTGTAGGTTCTAGTTTGCTTTTCAATCTGTCAATTGGGTGGTAGCTACTCTCCAGCCTGGCATCAGGCACCAGGCAGAGAGGGACAGGCAATCGCCAGGTTAGTGCAGCACGAATGTGTATTGGTTTATGAAAGCAGCTACCTCCCACATGCAAGAGAAGAGTAAAAGAGAAGAATAGAAGAGAAAAGAGAAGAAAAAAAGGAGGAGGCGAGGAAAAGGAAGGAAAACGAGGAAAGGGGAGAGGAGGAAAGGGAAGAATATTCTGTTCCTTCTAATAAATATGGCTGTGCAACAGTTTACATTAATATCACCAAAGTGACCAAATTAACTTATGGACTCACAGAATAATAATTCAAAATTGATACAAGGAAGTCACATGCAAATTAGGATGGACAGAAGACACATAGAAAGAGGGATATGCATAAAAGATGCAGGGGAAAGACTTCATGAAAAAATATGGAAAGGAAATAGAGAACTGTACTACCATCCTCCTTTATCTGTCAATTTCTACTAAGAAGTTTTATACTCTTATTATATAATTATAAAGTTCACATATACACTTTCTGATCTACTCTATCTCTACAAGATACTCAGTCTTTATGAGATGACTTTTTTCATATCCAGTTCTTGCTCTTGTTTTAATGTTCTGGTAGTTCAATCACTTTGCATCAGGAAGGAGACTCTCTTTTTTTTCTTTTCCCCCTTTTTCTTTTTCTTTCTTTTTTTTTTCTTTTGAGACAGTCTTGCTCTGTGACCCAGGCTGGAGTGCAATGGCGCAATCTCGGGTCACTGCAACCTCTGCCTCCTGGATTCAAATTATTCTCCTGCCTCAGCCTCCTGAGTAGCTGGGATTACAGGGGTGCACCACCACATCTGGCTAATTTTTTTTTTTTTTTGGTATTTTTAGTAGAGACAGAGTTTCACCATGTTGGTCAGGCTGGTCTGGAGCTCCTGACCACGTGATCTGCCCGCCTTGGCTTTCGAAAGTGCTGGGATTACAGGTGTGAGCCACTACGCCTGGCCAAGACTCTCCTTTTTAATACCAACATCCAACCGTCTACTAATGACCACACCCCGCCAACCTCCATCCACCTGGCTGCTCTATTCCAGTTGCAGCAGCCTCCTTCTTTCTCTTTAGCATTTGAGGTTCCTTTGGCTGGGATGTCCATCCCCCTGACTTCCACACTGCTTGCACCTTCACTTTCCTTGGATCCTGCCAATACTACCTTATTGAGAAAACTTTCTCTGGCCACTTTATTTCAATGAGAACTCTATCTCCCCAGAATACTCCTTCCCTTTTCTCCTGCTTTATTATTCTCCAAAGCCATAATCTCCATCTAACACAGTACATACCTTTACACATTGGCTGGCTTATTGTTGTCTTTCCTTCTGTCTTAGGTTGGATTTCCTAGAAACAGAACCTGAGAGAAGAATTCAGGTATATGTTGAGGGAGTGCTCTTCAGGGAAACCTGTAAAGGGAGGGAATGATGCAGGATAGTGTGAGTGAAGCAGCCAGACAAGGGTATGCTTCCAGGGAGGTCTAGCCATGAGAAAGAATGGTGCACTAATTGCATCTGGAGGCAAGAGACCCAGTCTTTGTACCCGCCGGTCAGTCAGTCATTGGCTGTGTGCTGAGTTTGGGGCATTGCGACTTCCTGGCTGAGGCAACGCCCTTGCACTGAGGTCAATTATCTTGGGAATGGGACAGCTGGGAGCCAACACGCATAGAAACTGGGAGAGGAAGTGTTGGCCAGGTAAAAGGGATCCGAGACAGGCAACTAAATGACATCTAACACTTTCATTATAGTGTAATCTCCATGGTATTTCAGGCTTTCTGGTTTGCTCTGTGCTGTATTTCTAGCACACAGAACACAGCCTGGCACATAGTAAGTCTTCAATAAATATTTGTTGAATGACTTAATAATCTTAGTGAACTGGTGCAATGTGTATGCCAGGGGACATAATGGTGAATGAGACAGATATGGTCCCTGCCCTCATGGAGGCACGGTTTCATGGGAATGCAGACATGGGCAATTCAAACACAGTTTGATCAGTTCTATCACAAGAAAAGCAGAGTGGGCTAAGAACACACAGTAGAGACAATTAAACCCCAGAATTTGGAAAGGGCAAGTACTAGAAACTTTGCGATATGGTCCAGGTCTGTGCTTTTCATTGTAATTATTCATAGAAAGCAGAGGGCACATTAACAAAGTCGGGAAAATATTTGCAAGACTGCAGA
Organism: Colobus angolensis palliatus; assembly: GCF_000951035.1. Taxonomy (NCBI): domain Eukaryota; kingdom Metazoa; phylum Chordata; class Mammalia; order Primates; family Cercopithecidae; genus Colobus; species Colobus angolensis. The sequence continues at coordinate 670,420 of NW_012114600.1, read as the reverse complement.
ATTACTCTGAAGATTCTAATTTGGTTTTGTTTCACCCATGATTTCTGTCACAAATAGAAAGATCAAAGGCTGAACGACCTGAACCAGGACTTCTTACATTTGCCCCACGGTCTGTCTGTTGTCTCACCTTCACAATGAGAGGGTTGAACTTGAATTTCCTTCCTCAGGACTCTGGAGGGGCCTGGGTATTGGGCCCTGCCCATTCTGTGGTAGGAAATGAGGGAATGCCAGCCAGTCAACCATTACTGCCAGCTGGTCAGTATTTCCTGGGATTGAGAGATTGCCTTGGACATTTGGGAAATGGCATAGTTTTCCTTTAAAAGTATCAGTGTGGTATTTATTAGGTGGCTTAGTAGGTAGGTCCATTTAAAAAAGAGAACTCCGTTCCCCTGAAGAAAGCAGACAGCTACCACAGTGACGCCTTGGCCTCAGTTGGTGGCTTGGTAACCCCAGTAATCAATGAATGTATTTGTAAGGTCTGGTCTGTCTAGGGGATTCTATACTGCACGGATGCAAACTGCCTTCCCCAACTTTTCCCAATTTGGTTTATACAGCTGTGTGTAAGATCCCAAATATTTGGGGGAATGTGTGTGTGTATGTGTGTGTGTGTGTGTGCATGCATGCACATATGAGCTTGTGAATAGTTGGGGAAAGGCCATATGAGTTGAACTGGGGTAGTGTCTTCAACTACAGCATGACTTTTTTGGAGAGAGGGTCTTGCTCTGCTGCCCAGGCTGGAGTAGGTGGCACAATCACAGCTCACTGCAGCCTCAACTTCCTGGGCTCAAGTGATCCTCCTGCCTCAGCCTCCCAAGTAGGTGAGACCACAGATGTGAGCCATCAAACCCAGCTAATTTGTTTTGTACTTTTTGTAGAGACAGGGTCTCACTATGTTACCCGGGCTGGTCTCAAACTCCTGGACTCAAATGATCCTCCTGCCTTGGCCTCCAAAAGTGCTGGATTATAGGTGTGAACCCCTGCGTCCAGCCTGCAGCATGACTTTTCATGTTTGATAGTCGTGTGCCTTTAGACATTTTCATAATTCATCCTGGAAAATGGTAAAAAAAAAAAAAGTTTTGTTGAAATATAAAAAGGCCATTGAAATGTTACAGATTGGTTACCTAACAGTAAATTACACAAGGCCTGAAGGTAGGGGTGGGAGAGGGGATATTAGTCAGGAATTTCTAGTAATTTGAAGTCATGCAAAAATAACAATGTTCTCAGGCATTATTGTGTTTGTTGCTAACTTCTGGCAGAGCGATTTTGAGGGTTTTTAGCTCTTCCCAGTCTGGGCAGTCATGTTTGGCTTGTCACTTCTGCCTCTTGCTTGTGCTGTGTTCATGCCCTGAATGGGTGCTCTTGATTGGCTGCCGCCTTACCCACCCCTTGGCACAGCTGCCTTGAGGTCTGCCATGTTCATTGGGGCCCACTCTGCTAATTTATTTTGCCGGCTTTGTGCTTAAATTTCTTCTAGATTCGGAGCTTTGATTGAAAGAATATAATATGTCACAAAAATAGCTTGTTTCATTTACCAAATACTAAGTTTTTGCAAGATGATAGTTCTTTAGAAGGAGATACTTCCTGAATGCTAGTTAGCTACAAAATTTGCTTTATATAAGTTTGTTGAATGTTAGAATATTTGTGAAAATAGAGGTGGGTGCATAATGTCATGGTTCATTAATTGAATGCTGACCTAAATAACGATAGGATGGTATAATGGGAGGAGTCCTGGACTAGGAGGCAGGAAAGGATGGTTCTTGGTACTGCTTGGTTATGACCTTTGGCAAATCCCTTGACCTCTCTTGGCCTCAGTTTCTCCACAGAACTAGATAATGCATAAGAATCCTTCTAACTATAAGCAAAGCTCTAGGTCTATGTAGCTGGAAAGCTTGCAAAATCAGCAAGGGTGTGTGTTTTCATTCAGGTATCTTAAACTCATCTTCTAGAACTTGTGAAAAATAAAGCCAAACAGTTGAAGGCTCCAGCATATCTGATACCCTAACTTAATTTTGATCAAATGTTGTTTTTATACGAAATAGATTACTAAGATAATAATATACTTGGGTAAAATGTTATTGGCTCTAGACAAAGAAATTGTTTTTTTTAGCTCTGCCAGTTCTTATAAGGGAAAGCTGATATTTTCTTCAGAAGTGGGGTACAGTCTCCCTTGGGAGAGCTCAATGCCATATAATCCAACACATATACTGCCGTAGGGCTTAAACAATTCTATGCTGGAGATAATCAGAAATATGTACATATTTCTTTTTTCTTAAGCAACACCCAACAAATTCAGAAAGTTATCATATTTGAATTGTTTTCCTTTTCAGAGGAGAGATGTGCAATACTGAATAAGGAGAGAAATACTTTTCTAGGAAGTATTTTTGTTTTCTGTTATTTGTTTTTCTGTGTGTGTGTGTGTGTGTGTGTGTTTTTAGGAAAAAACCACTTTTGAGGCACAGTTGTCATAAAATGTCATTTGTAGCATGAACCAAATATAGAAACTCTGTCCCTTTGCAGAGAGGACTGCCTGTTAAGTGATGACCAGTCAGACTTACCTGATGACTCAGTACAGTGAGAGACAATCATTAGACCTGTTAGTTGTTACACTAAGCAGAATAAACAGAAAACGGGCAAAATAGGGTCAAGTAGAATTGTCAATTTTTGCCTTTCAGAGTCATTAAAGGGAGAACTAGGGCTGAGTGGGTTAGTTGTTTGAGTTATTCCATCAATTCGAAATTAGAATTACCTTCATACCTTCCTTGCCTTTCCAAACTTCTGGGCCACATCAGCGAGAGTGGCCAGGACTCAGCTGATCTGCAGCAGGGAACCGCCCCCAGTCTGTGGCTACTGCTACACTTGGGCTGAAACTGGACATAAGGCCATTTCATACACTTTCAGATGTTTGTGTTTTGTCTTTGCAACATGATAAATATGATTAAAATAATATAATTTTTAATATTGTAGCTTACTGAATGATAAAAAGTGAGCCTCGCTGCTTTTTTAGCTATCCTTTTGGACACAGCTACTACAAGAAGAGACAATACTGGCAAACCAGGGGTTAAGGTACTACAAGGAGGCAGCAATTTTCTCTCACCTCATGAGGAGGAAAAGACTCAGTAATGGTTTTTACTTCCCTCCCCGATGTATTAGATTTCACGGGAAATTTAACATGGTATGTCTTTTGTATCAAATCACAGAATGAGGGCTTTTCACTGTGAGGAAATCCTATACACTAAAAAGGAATTTAGCAATTAGTAGGGTAAAATTCACACAAGCAAAAGTTTTATTACTTTACAAAAGGCTCTTTTAGTGAGCCAATCCCAGTGCTTTAAAAAGAACATGTTAAGTGAGGAGCATAAGCCTGTTTCCTGAGTAATGACTTCAGTTAAATTGACATACACATAGCCAAATGTTCTTTGTGCCTGGCAGGACCCAGGATAAATCACCTAATTTATAATTATAATGCCCATGTGCGCTGGCATCAAAATTTCCATCCCACTTGGATGCAAAATTATACTTTAGTGCTCAAAAAGTTTTTTTTTTTTTTTCTTAACTACCTCTATGCCTTTGGATAAGAGACTCTTGTAGCTAACACCTTTTTATTTATGAGAAAAACATTTGCAAGTCTTTTATTTTTTGTTTAATTTAGTTTTTACCAGAAAATAAGGGGCCGTGTACAGCATATTCATGGAGACCAAATTAACTAATAGGGTTTAACTATTGGTTGAGTGTTCTGAGAAAATGTTTGGAAAATGAACTTATAAACAGAAGGCCAGTGTTCAGGGTCCCTAGAGAAATAATGATGGGTCCTGCTCACTGAACATTTTGTGCCTCAGAGTGGGCCAAAGGTGAGAGAAGAGGGAGAGAGAGTGACTAAGTGTGTGGAGAAGTTGGAGTGGTGCTTTTACCAATGGGTGTGCTCAGGATTTTTTTAGACAATGATATGTGCAAGTCATTATTTAGAACAATGTATGAAAGCGTATAGTAAACATCTTTGTGGATGATTGGAGTTGGCTATTAAGGGAAATACAGAACTGGTTTTCCAAATGCCTTGCAGCCTGCCAGACTCTGGAATGCTGGTTACCAGCTGCTCACAAGAGCTACTGCCTTTGGAGCTCTGTGTATCTCTGAGCTTACAACCCTGGGAGGCTTTTTAAAAAACTGTTGTCGTTAGAACCTTCTATTTTGCACAAACGGGCTAGTAAGAACAAAACTAGAAGTGTCTCTTGTACAAAAAAGAGAAGACTTAGCTTAGAAAACCTGAACACACTTTAAAAAAAAATACCAAGACGCTTTTATTTTTAGATTTTACTTTTGTGTTACACATACATATCATTTCCCAACTAAACTGATCAGGCAGGACTCTGAAGAATGAAGATAATTTTTAAATGACAAGTATTCTAATATTTGTTTATTCTGTGCCCCGGAAGCAGAGAGAACAACAAATGTGGTCCCTGTATTTTGTCTTTTTCATACTCTTTGCTCTGTGACTTCCTTTCTACTTCCTTATTTAGTCTGAATTTTAACATGCAATATTCAAGTGGGCTTATAATGCTCATTTCCTTTCAATGAGATTTTCCAGTAAATATACTGACTCTGCTGTTCACAGGAAATCACCCGGTTGGTGAGCACGTGTATAACTTTACCTCGATCTATAACCCGGGGTATCTGCCTGTCTCCGTGGCAGGATCCACCTCCTCTGCTGACAGGCTCTGTCTCTCTGTTTCTGCATTCATATTAAACACACAGAAGGAACATTTCACCTTTTAGAAGACATTAATTAAATAATTGATATGTAATTTTCCTTCTTGCAAAAATAGATTATAACTATTGTTCAGAATAGAAAACTAGTAGAAAAATTTTTGGAATTATAATAACACAGACACATTTTTAAATAGAGAAGACAAAACAGTCACAGAGAGAAGATAAGAGTAATTCTACAGAGTTTGCCTGGGAGGGGAATGGGTCTCCGAAGGAAGTCTTTAGAAGAAATATTTGCTGCCAAAGAGACTACTTAAAGAAAGGGCTCACCAAGCCTTAGAAATGAGAGAGAGAAGGCAAGAGAGAGAATACTCCACCCATCGGCAAGTGAGGAGGCAGATACCAACTTGCCCTGAGAATCAAGGCAGCCTTGTCTGTACAGAATAAGCACAAATACTTCTCATGTAAAGATGTTTTCTAAGATGAATTTTTTAAAGGTAAAATGTTAAAATAGTGTATGTCTCAACAGTTTCTAAACACAATTAAGTACGAAGTAATCACAAACTCATCAGTTTATGCCCCTCTGTCATCATCATTATGAACATCCCCTTTCACTCTCAAAAATGGCTCTGACTGCATAATAAATGATATGGTTGTGCTGATCAGGAGGAGCGTTTGGAAACGGGACCTTTATTGAATGAAGTGTTACATCATAGAGTTCTATCTTTGCCGTTAAAGATTTTGAAATCTCAAGCAGAAAACTCTGAAATAATATTCAGTGTAGAGGGAGGGTGAATGTTTCTGTCTTGTGTTAAAGAAATATGCAAGGGGTGGCCTCAAGTTCTCATTTCTGACTTCCTTTTCTGGTAATGCCGGCCGGAGCATTTCCAAGAAGTTTAATCTTCCTTTGCACAGGATTAAGAAAGGAACAAGGGACAGGATTTTTTTAAACAATGATATGTGCAAGTCATTATTTGGAACATGACAAATGTACAGACATATCTTTCACATGAGCAAGGCATATACAACTCACTTGGATTTTCCTGCTAAACGTATACAATGGGTTGCCAGAAGTTTCAGTCTTAGGAAAGTAGGAAAAACACCAAGGGAGGTCTCTGACCATTTGATTAAGTCTAGAAACTGCCATTGATAGAAAATTCAGCAGAGAGATTCTTCTCTTTCTGTGGTTGTTATAACAATGAGACACATATGTAAATACTGATGTTGCTACCTAACCACAGCATTGAAATAGAATTCTTTCCTTATAGCCTTGGACTGCTTAGTCATCCTGAGAGAGTGCCCCTCTCTCAAATGTTCCCTCTACAACAGTGAGACTGTGATGAGAACAAATGCAGTTCAACAATCTGTCCAGGAGGGAGAAGCCAGGAGCTCCAATACTGACTGGTGTATGGATCGTCTTCAGTCTGATTCTTTCTATGTTTCTTGCTAGTTCAGTGTCCCCTAGTGGTAACTGGCCTCATTAATGAACAGGCCAGTCACAGGAAATAGACTGGGATACCTGTATAATCATGATCTCTTTCATTCGTGTTTTATAATGAACACAAATTCTTAGGACCTACTAAGTGTCAGGTAATATGTCTTCTCATTAACCCTCTGAGTAGGAAATTAGCAACATCTAAAATAAGAAACAGAGGTTCTTATCTACAGACATAAGAAAATGGAGGTTCAAGGGGCCTAATGTGGCATAGCCAAAGATTGGTATGTTGTAAGAGTCAGAGCCAGGATTTGAAACTAGGATGTTTGACCCTTAGTCCTAATGTTGTTGTTGTTGTATTTGTTGATTTTTAACTATATTTTCATGTTTCATGAGTCCAAGATGACAGACATTTTCTAGATACAAATGCAGCACAGTGGTAATTAGGAAAGGAGGCTCAAGATCACTGAATCTCTTCTGCCTCACCTTTGCTGCCTCTGAACTTTCTGACTTTGCGAGGGTTGGGAGGGCACAGGGTAGAATGAACAAAGAACGGGCCTTATTTGGGCACACCAAATAGGTTCACATTCTAGCTCCACCACTCCACCATTCACTCAGTAAATATCTATGGAGTACTAACCATACTCTAGGCCCCAGAGGCACAGTGATACAGAACCGAGGAAATATTTTTCACTGTGTCTCACTCTTTCTGATCCCCGGTTCTGTAAACTCTAAAATTGAGGTGGGTATACCACTGAATATTTTTGGAAGGTGAATATTGAAAGTTATCTAACATGTTATGAAAAGAAAGATAGCTGGTAATTGAGGGCAAAATGGTGACACTGATGGCCCAGTGCAAGGCAGCTTTTGCAAGCTGAAGACAGCTGATTGGTCCAATATTCTTAGAACCCTCTTTTGAGCTGGCTGTCTGCAGATATAATGAAATCTGTGTACCATAACATATTTTACTTAGCCAAGTCCTGAATTCTCTTTGTGACATTAAAGGTTTGTCTAAAATGATTTGTCTCTTCATCCACTCCAAGCTACGGAGGTGACAGTTTGTAATTGTGGAGTTGGGTGTCAGTGTTGCCACAAAAACAATAGAAAAACTGATCTGTTTCCCAGCCAAACGTTGGTGTCTAGATATTTGAGATGATGTCTTTTGAGGAATATATTTAAAAGACTGAATGGTAACGTGTTTTTTGTGAGCAATATTTTATGTTATAATGATGCTAATATCATATTTACTGAGAACTTTGGGTATCTCAGAAGCATTTTGTTCCTTAAGGAACCACGTGTTCCTTTTTCTAATACAATAATTGAGAAAACTAGCTTCGGAAACTAAAAAAAGAAAATCACTGAGCATGAGCATAAGCTAAAGATTTTCTAATTCAACCTCCTCATTTTACAGACTGGAACACAAGTGAGATTATGTGTCTTATTCAAACTAATTCTTTAATTAATTCATTCAACACATATTTATTGTGTGTCTTTCATGCACCAGGTAGTGTTGTTCTACATGTTTGGGTTACAGCAGTGAGCAAAACAAACAGTCACTGCTTTCATGGACTTTTAGTCTAGTGAGAAGGGGGATATTTAATAAAAATTAAACAAAGAAATATATAAAAGGCCAGGTGATGCTAAATGTCAAAGAAAACATAATCAAGCAAGGTGAGGGCTAAAGGGTGATGAAGGGGAGTCCTTTCTTAGAAGCAATGTTCAGTAAAGGCGACATTTGAGCACAGTCCCAAATGAGGAAAGGGAGTGAACTGCATGGATATCTGGGGAAAGAGCATTGCAGGCAGAGAGAACAGTAAGTGCAAAGGCCCTGAGGTGGATTCCTACTTAAAGACCAAGGTGGCCAGAATACAAAGATAGAGGGCAAGAGGGGCAGGGAAATGACATCTGAGAGCAGGGAGTGGAGGAGGCACATCCCACAGGGCCCGGTGGGTGTGGTAAGGGCTCTGAGTTTTAGGCCCTGGAGGGTTTTGAGTTGAGAACAGACATGATCTGATTTATGTTTTAGAAGGATGACACAAGAGCCGAGATCATACTCGAGTCCAGGTCTCTTTAAGGTAGAGCCCATAAGTCTCTTCCCACTGTCACATGAAATACCGTATACTGGCAGCTGAAACTAAAGAGCAGATCTGGGAAATTTTTAGAAAATCTATATATTCATAATATTACCAAGATTGATGCTTTCAATCAGAATTTAGTAAACACAAAGTAATGAAAATTATGCTCACACCTTCTTTAATCTCTGCGAAGGAGAAATGACAACATTTCGATACTTTAACATCCTTAACATATTTTAACACATCTTCACCAACTTCCATGACTAAAATAAACTAGGGAAAATAAAACAATGTGCTCCTTGCTGGGAAATCACACACCTCTGGCTTAGGATTTAAGTGAGTGGAGAAAGAAGCTGCCCTCTGAGATCATTTTGTCTGTTCTGGGACTGTGGCATGCCTTTTGCACATTACGGGTCAAGCTGTGTTTGTTTCTAGCCAAGGCTTATCAATTTATACTCTCCTTTATGAAATTTAAACAAACAGTATTTTTGAATATTTTGAAATGTGCAAAATTTAAAATGATTCTATACTTGTGAAGAAAGAAGTTTGATATTGGTCCTTAAAGTTGAGACTATTATTCTCCTCTTTTCATTCCTTACTTGATTTGATCAGTATTTTTCTTTCGTGTAAGGCAGTAAAGTTCATCAAGTTGAACTGAGTTCAGAATTCCATTATTGTAACTGAATGATTATGTTGCAGATATTCTCTGATGGTAATAATAATAGCTGCTGTGGATTGAGAATCACTTTAGGGCTAGACGCTTTGCATACACTACCTCAAATCTATCCACACTCCTGCAAGTGCATGCAGTTATCCCCATTTTACAGGAAACTGAGGCTCAGAGGGGTTAATTGATTAGTCCACATCTACTCAGTCAACAAATAGCAGAACCATTATTTGGACCCTATCTGGTGTCACAGCTGGTTAGCTTTTTTATTCACACACGTTATGGCTGTGATTCATGGAGAATTTCCACTAATTAGCATGATATAATGGAGTTGAGATATCTGGTGTGCACTCACATTCTGCTACTTTTAAATTCTTGTCTTAGAATAAGGAATCATAGATTTCAGGATTGGGAGAGACTTTATAGGTCATGTAGCCTAAACTCCTTGTTGATTCCTGCAAAAACCTTGTCAAGCAATTTTTTTCCAGCTATGCTTGTGCACCTCTAGTGATGTGGAAAGCCTAAGGCAACACTTCCATTATTAGGCCATTTGAAAATTACAAAGTTCCTCTTTACACTGAGTCAGCATCAGTCTCCCTTTTAGCTTTTGAAGACACATAGAACAGAGGCAGCCATGTAATTGGAAGACAGTAATCATACTCCCATTTCAACTTCCATCATAGAATTCCTTATTTACTTGATTTTTCCCTCAGAGAATATACTTTGAGGTCAGGTTTCCATTCTAGTTAATTTCTTCTGCACACTTTTGAATTTGTCTCTCTTTTTTAAAGAGAAGAATTCAGAACCTAAGACTTTTTTGTTTTGTTTTTGACTGGGGTCAGACCATATGTCTGCCTTTGAGTGTCAGATCATGTTACTACTGACTCACGGTGAGGTTACCACTGACTCAAGCCCTGCTGTTTACCCACATTACTGCTAATAAAATATGCTTCCTCATCCTGGGCTCATACAGTTTTTATCGCTTGTCAGCATTTATCTTTATTAGTAAATATGCTTAGAAAGATTAAATCCCTTGCTCAAGATTTGCAAGTTATTTTGAATCTTAATGTCAAGGCAAACATCTCTACTTACAATCACTTTGTTTCATGAGCACATTTTTATTTCTTTTGCATGATGTCATGTATTTTCATTATGCAAATGTTTTGTAGCACAGGTAGAAATTTCTGTATGTGTTATTTTAAACATTGGGTGCTGGGCTTAATACTTGGGTGATGAAAGAATCTGTACAACAAACCCCTGTGACATGAGTTTACTTATGTAACAGACCTTCACATGTACCTCTGAACCTGAAATAAAAGTTAAAAAAACGGATATGTTAGTCTATCTTCACAGTGGATAGGCTGAAGATACAGGCCTATAGACACCCTCTGATTCCTGGCAGATTGGTTTGCAGCAGTTTGTTACCTTGATCTTGGCTTGCAGCAAAACGTTGAATGTGGAGGAACCTGGGATCTCAGAGGAGATGTCAAGTTCTTACGAGCCTGGCCAATGTCCCATCCCATTGTGAATTTTTTTTTCCAATTTTTCAACTATTTGGAACAAGGATGGAAATGGAGGTTTGCACAAAATGATGAAGTTCTTTTAGTACCTGTATTGTGACTTAATACCAAGACAGAAATCCTGAAAAGGGCATACTGAGAATAGATACACAAATTAGCTAAAACTGAGGCTTAACCATTGACAAATGTAGTAATTTCTGAGGCTCCAGGACAGACAAATGTTACTGACCTTTGTTCCAACTGATTCTTTTTTCCAAAATCTGGAATAAACTTTTCTTCTTCTCCTTCTCCTTCTTTTTTAATTTGAGACAAAGTCTTGGTCTGTCAGCCAGGCTGGAGTGTGGTGGCATGATCGTAGCTCACTGCAGCCTCAAACCCCTGGGCTCAAGAGATCCTCCCACCTCAGCCTCTGGAGAGGCTGGGACTATAGGTGCAAGCCACCATGCCTAGCTATTTTTTTTGGTAGAGACAAGTCTCACTAAGTTGCCCAGGCTGGTCTCAAATTCCTGGCCTCAAGCAATCCTCTTGCCTCAGCCTCCCAAAGTGCTGGGATTACAGGCACTTTGAATCACTGCACTGGGCCCTGTAATAGACTTTCATAACACCTTTATTTCATACTCAGGAAAGGAATATATCACACAAAAAAAAATATTGAATAGGGAGATGTTTTCTGTGTGCTTTATTATTACCAGCAACACTTATATATACATGTCTAGAGTAAAACTCCAATAAAATTATGCAAGTTTACCATTTTTTAAATCTAGATATCAGCTTAAATATTGTCTAAAAATATTTTAAAATTGAAAATTTCTGAGGATTAAGAAGAAGGAATTTGGTAAATGTTGACAGTATATGAATTAAGCTAAGGAAAGAAATTCTGTAGGTTAAAAAACTAATAGCTTGTAGGCAGGAACTTAGATTTAGAAAGTGAAATATTGTTGGCAAAAATCACAGTATAAAAGATATCTTCAAATTTATCCAATTGAGCTACTATTTAAAAATGTGGTTGTCCATTAGAAATAATACTAAAGATTAGATGAGAAGCAGAAAGACATTGTTTTCATTATATGTCCTTGTATATTATTTGCTTTTTAAAAAACAACTATGTGTATATATGATGAAAATGTATGTAACAATGAAAATATCTTTAGACTAAATATAAATAGAAAATAATTAATGAAAACTGAAAAGTTTATCTATTAAATGTATAATGGGTTTTTGAGCATTCCAAAAGTGACTCTACTAAGAACTGCAAAGATGTGTGTTTCTATTGTTTTATTTCTATGCCATTACCACACAGTTTTCATTACTCTTGCCTTGTAAGTGAATATTTTAGTGAAATATTATATGATAATATAAGTCCCCTTATTATTATTATTTTTTAAATCTAGTTTATTTTTCCTGTTTCTTTTTTCAGATGAAATTTGTAATTATTTATATCAACTTTAAAGACAGTCTTTATTAGGAAATTGAGTGGAATATCACTAAACACTTAAATTTTAATAATTTTAATCTGAAAGTGTTGACAACTCCAGAATATAATGTCTTCTCATCAAATTAAATGGAATTTGTTTATAATTCTTATTTATTTCATGTCTTCAGATAATGTTTTGAAGTTTGCTTCAAAAAATAGTTACACCTTCCTGTTGAGCTAATTGCTGTGTAAGTTAGGTTTTGTGTCTATGATTAAAATAATCTTTTCTATTTTATTTTCTGGGTTTTGTTCATATATAAAAAAGAACTTTAATAAATGATCACCTTTATATATTTCCATTATAATTTCTCTTGGGTTTTCTATTCTAATAACCTACTGGTAACTATAATTTGGTCTACCTTTTAATCATATTTCACAATCTTTTATTTGCAATTCAGTTTGAAAATGGAAAGTTTGTAAGTTTGGCACCAAAAGCTGACTTGAGTGGATGTGAGGCTGTTTATAGTCATAATATTTCAACTTTGTGTGAATACTCATACATTTTAATCTAGAAGTATCACTGATTACAGAACACTGCCCCAGTTTCTGTTGTTACGAGATAGATAGTAAATTAACATTTCTAAAATCGGAAAACTTGTAAATTCTGAAATACTTCCAATCCCAGAGACAAATAAGGAATGTAGACTATACTTATACACCTTTTTAAAACTTTTCTTATTGAGCTAGCTAGAATTTTTTTCAGAGTTGGATAAGTGATAAGTGATTTTTATTCTTTTTTACTTTAATGAAATGTAATAATCTAATGTCTTAGAGTTAAGTATGATTGACTAAAATCTAAATAGACATTCTTTATCATGATAAAAAAGAATACCTTTTTAAAATAATGTGAATTTTTCTAATTTTCCAACTATTTGGAACAAATATAGAAATGGAGCTTTGCACAAAATGAGGGAGTTCCTTTAGTACCCAATTTGTGACTTAACACCAAAACAGAAAATTCTGAAAAGGGCCTACTGAGAATAGACACACACATTACCTAAAACTGAGGTTTAACCATTGACAAGTGTAGCAACTTCTGAGTCCCCAGGGTAGGCAAATGTTAGTGATCTTTGTTTCAATTGATTTTTTCAAAAATCTGGAATAGAGTTTTCTTTTCTTCTTCTTTTTAATTTGAGACCCTGTCTTGTTCTGTCACCCAGGTTTTGTTTGCTGAAATACATTTTTGTTTCAAATATATACTCTGTGTTGCTGAGATGATCATATTGTTTTCTACTTTGGTTTTGCAGTTTGCATCATCTGTTCTGTGTTAGTTCGTTCTTGTATTCCTATATAGGAATACCTGAGACTGGGTAATTTATGTAGAAAAGTGTTTTATTTTGGCTAACCATCCTGCAGGGTGTACAAAAAGCATGGTGCCAGCATCTGCTTCTGGTGAGACCTTAGGAAGCTTCCAATCATGGCAGAAGGTGAAGGGGAAGCAGGCATATCACATGACAAGAGTTGGAGCAAGGGAGAGAGGGAGGAGGTGCCACACTCATTCAACAGCCCGATCTCTGTGAACTCAAAGAGTGAGAACTCACTCATTATCTCAAGGACAACACCAAGCCCTTCATAAGGAATCTGTTCTCATGAACCAAATACTTGCCACTAGACCTATCTCCAACATTGGAGGCAACATGTCAACATGAAATTGACAGGAGACAAATATCCAAACCATATCATTCCACATCTGGCCCCCTAAATCCCAAATTCTTTTCACATTACAAAATACAATCATAGTCCCCCAAAGTTTTAACTCATTCCAGCATTAACTCAAAAGTTCAAGTCCCAAGTCCAAAGTCTCATCTGGAAGTGTGTTCCTTCCACCTATGAGCCTGTAAGATAAAAAAGTTATTCACTTCCAAGATACAATAGAGGTACAGGTATTGGGGGGTAAACATTTTGATTCCAGAATGGAGAAATCAACCACAAGAAAGGGGTAACAGGCCCCAAGCAAGTCCGAAACCCAAGAAGGGAGTCATTAAATCTTAAAGCTCCAAAATAATTTCCTTTGGCTCCATTGAGGCACACTGGGACAAAGGGTGGCCTCCTAAGGCCTTGGACAGTCTGTCTCTATGGTTTTGCAAGGTGCAGCCCCAGTGGCTGCTCTCAAAGGCTGGAGTTGAGTTTCTGTGGCTTTTCCAGGTTCAGGATTCAAACTTCTGGAGGGTCTACCATTTTGAGGTCTGGAAGGCAGTGGCCCTCTTCCCACAGCTCTACTAGGAAGTGCCCCAGTGAGGACTCTGTGTGGGAGCTCAAACCCCAAATTTACCGTCAGCACTGGCCCAGTAGAGTATCTCTGGGGACTCCACCCTCTAGCAAGCTTCTGCTTGGGCACCCAGTGTTTTTATACATCCTTTGAAATCTAGATGGAAGATGCTGGGTCTCCTTCACTCTTGCATTCTATGCACCTTCAGGCTTAGCACCACATGGAAGCCACCAAGACTTATGACTTGCATCCTCCTGAAGAGTCGCTCAAACTGTACCTGAGGCCCTTTGAGCTATAGCTGTAGCCAGGAGCTGGGATGCAAGGAGGAGTGTCCTGAGGCTGCAAGGGCCGCAGAGTCGTGGGTGTGGCCCCCAAAACCATTCTTTCCCCTAGGCCTCTGGACCTGCAATGGGAGGAACTGCCTAAAAGATCTCTGAAATGCCTTTGAGGCCCTTTCCCATTGTCTTGGATATTAACACTTGGGTCCCTTTTAGTCATGCTAATATCTCTAGCAAGTGGTTGCTCTGCAGCCTTTCTGGATTCTTTCTCCAACAAAATGCCAGACTGCTGCAAATTTTCTACACTTTTACTCCCTGCTTCCCTTTTAAATGTAAGTTCCAACTCTAAGTCTTGTTTTCGTTCCTGCATCTAAGCGTAGGTAGTTAGAAGCAGCCATGCCACATCTTGAATGCTTTGCTTCTTATACATTTCTTCTGCCAGATACCCTAAGTCATCACTCTTAAGTTCAGACTTCCACATATCCCTAGGATGAGAAAATGATGCAGCTAAGTTCTTTGCTGAGGCATAACACAGGTAACCTTTACTCCAGTTTACACTATATTCCTCATTTTCATCTGCAATCTTGTCAGCCTGGATTTCACTGTTCATATCTCTATCAACATTTGGTCACAATTTAAAACTTTTGGTCACAATTTAAAACTTTTTGAACTGAAGTAGAACATATATATTTAAAAATGCAGGAATCAAAGTATATTACTTAATAATTAAAACAAATCAAATATATCCACGTAATCACCTAGGTCAAGAAATAGAATATTACCAGCATCTCAAGAATCTCCCATACAGACACATACAAGCACTCTACCAATGAAAATATTCATTATAGATAATGCTCCTCAAAGGTATCCTGATTTCTAACACCATAGATTATTTTTCTGTTTTTGGAAATTTTTATAAATAGAAGTATACAATGTATAATACATAATTTTCTTTGGTCTGGAATCCATTGCCTAAAATTGTATTTTTAAGATTCAAGTGTGCTGGTGTGACATTGTTTGGCTCTGTGTACCCATCCAAATCTCATCTTGAACTGTAATCCCTATGCGTTGAGGGAGAGACCTTTAATCCCCACATGTCGAGGCAGGGAGGTGATTGGATCAATGGGGGTGGTTTTCCCCATTCTGTTCTCATGGTAGTAAATAAGTTCTCATGAGATCTGATGGTTTTATAAATGTTTGAAAGTTTCTCCTTC
Organism: Colobus angolensis palliatus; assembly: GCF_000951035.1. Lineage (NCBI taxonomy): Eukaryota > Metazoa > Chordata > Mammalia > Primates > Cercopithecidae > Colobus > Colobus angolensis. The sequence continues at coordinate 654,847 of NW_012114600.1, read as the reverse complement.
ACTCTTTTGTCCCTCCTGATGCCTTGTGAAGAAGGTCCTGCTTCCCCTTCACCTTCCACCATGATTGTAAGTTTCTGGAGTCCTCCCCAGTCATGTGGAGCTGTGAGTCAATTAAACCTCTTTCCTTTATAAATTTCCCAGTCTCGGATATTTCTTTAAAGCACTGTGAAAATGAACTAATACAGTGCATGCAGCTAGAGATTTTTCATATTAATGTATAGTATCCAATTGTGTGATTAGAACACAATTTATTTATTCATGCTAATATTGATGGATTGTTTCCAATTTCATGATATATCATCAAAAGTATAATCACATTATTGGTCTTTTTGAGAATGAACTTTTGGATTTGTTAATATACGATTGGCTTTATGCTAGCTAATTAAGATCTGCTTTTATCTTTATTAATTCATTTGTCCTTCTTCTTGGCACTTTTATTTCCTAAGTTTAAGTTGAACACTTAGTTTATTTAGCTTAATTTGGTGAAGATGTGTTTGCTTGTCCCAGATTTTTCATGAGATGAGATTTTCCATGAGATGAAATCTAAATGTGTTAGGAGGCAAAACTTGGGTATATTTTTCTGAACACAATTAAATTGCTTTTAAATGTTAGTTTATGGTGTTGTGAGTTTTTGTTTTTTTCTTTGTACTTATTTTAGTGGGAAGTTGTACTAGGCTCCATAATTGCTGTCCACCAAATCCTGTATGAAGCTGGAAGTCTGTGCTATGGAAAATCTGCTAATTGTATCCATGCTCCCATCCACCCATCCATCTACCCACGCATCCATAATTATTATATGTGAAATACACCACGAGGTGCTAGAAAAATTTAGGTGAACAGATAGAAAGGTTTTCTTAAGGACAAGAGGGAGCTGCAATTAAACAGGGACTGATAGGATCAATTTGCATTTTAGAAAGGCAATTCTGATGGCAATATGGAGAACAAATTGTAATTAAGCAAATTAGAATGTAGGAGCAGGTCTTCAGAAGAGTGGATGACCTTCAGTTGCTCACTGCTCATGAGGAGCTGGTGAGATGTGGCAGTGTTGCCCCGGAGGGAACATTTTTTATTATATAAAGTCTTCACCATGCACCAGATCTGTTTTTTTGTTTTTGTTTTTGTTTTTGTTTTTGTTTGGCACAAGAATAAGAAACTATGCCCTTAAAGAAGATAAAGTCTCTAATTGTTTCTTTTTAAAAGTTTCTTATCCTAATGTCTAATAGGAATCATTAGAAATTAATATTTTTCTAACTAGAGGCAGGTGATAATGTCTCAAAATTTCCAGAGCTGTTTTAAATGAAATCTTAGCATTAATCTATTTCTTTTTCTATGACGTTTTAAACACTAATGTAGCATTCCTAACACCTTTCCAGAATCCAAATTATATTTTATAGGAAGTAAAAAAGTCTTTGAGCCAGGCTGTTCATCCAAAGCATTAAGAGTTTCAGCTAGATAATTAGAGACCAGTTAAAAAAATGTGAATATGAAGTAGCAGAGCTAATTCTAATGAGTCACCTAGGATGATTAATCTTATTAGTTTAATGTTCTGTCATTTACTTAATATTTTAAAAAATTATTGGAAATAAAGACACCATCACATGACGACTAATCGAAGCTGGAGCATTTGAAAGTGATTTGAGAGGGAAAGTGAGAGGTACCTCCTGGTGAATATACGAGCTTAAGGAGCAATGTGGTATTTGGGTTCCTGAACCTGCAGGTTCTACAGCCTTGTGCTTATACCCTGACTTATGGAGGAAAGGAGGCTGGCACAGGTAAAGAAAATACCAGAAGTGTCATAAAAGAGGATTTGGTAATTCAGCAAAGCTCTGAGTTAGTAACTACCACAGGTCTGGCATGGCAATTGCAGGCCGTGGACTATTAAAACAGCCTCGTTTGAAATGAAATTTTAAAGTGGAGGTCTTAGTCCACTAAATAGCATTTTTAGAGAATTGACCACAACGCCCGAAAAAGGTTACAATTCATCAACCTAAGTCACCTATTTATGGTTTGGTGGTGATGCTTTTCTCTACTCACTCTCTAAGGTTAGTTAAGATGTTGTTAGATTGTTTTCTCACTCTAATTTAGAAGAGAATGATGGTCCCTGGCTGGACAGACACAAGGATATCTCTATAGGGTGGTGAGGGGTGAGGGATGAGGGCAGACTGGGGATGTGGGAACTGGAGGGAAAGATGGGAAGAGGAAAATAGCATGTGAAATTAAACACATCTAAAGTTTTTGGTTTTCCTTAGATGACATTTATCAAAATAAATACATCGTTAAATGGTATTTAGTTGAGCAAATACAGTAACTGAAAAAAGTAAATGAAGTATGAGTCTACTCCTATATAATCAGAGCTCTAAATTCTTATTTTACTTTTTCTTCAATATGTCTCAATAAGAATTATATCAGAGATGAATTCTTTAAAAAGAATGAAGAAATTCTGGAATCAAGATAAAAGCATTGGCAAGTACAGTTGAAAGCAAAGGGTGAATACTGGAATTTTCAAAAAAATTTCTAATGCTCCAGCTAGGGGTTTTTAATTTATTTTTTAAACCACTGAGTACCAATAGCTTCCAGGAGAGGGGGATAGAGAGTCAACTGATTTGACTGAAGCTCTGTTAGAAAATCCAGTTTTAAAAGTTAAACCAGCCTGGCGCCGTGGCTCATGCCTGTAATCCCAGCAATTTGGGAAGCCGAGGTGGGCGGATCGCTTGAGCCCAGGAGTTTGAGACCAGCCTGGGCAACATGGCATTACTCCGTCTCTACAAAAATACAAAAAATTGGCCAGGCGTAGTTGCGCATGCCTGTGGTCTCAGAAACACCGGAGGCTGAGGTGGGAGGATCACATAAACCCGGAAAGTCAAGGCTGCAGTGAGCTGAGATGGCGTCACTGCACTCCAGTCCAGGCACAGAGTGAGACCATCTCTCAAAAGAATAAATAAATAAATAAGAAAGAAAGAAAGAAATTCTGGTCTCTTAGGGCAATATTTCGGAACAGCTCTCTTTTGTATATTTGCCATACCTAGTTCTTTCTTAATTTCTTTCTTGACTTAATGACTTTGGTAGACATGTTTGTATAATTAATACTCTAACCCACTGAAATACATCGTGATCGACTGTCATTCCAGAACACTAAACTATATTAAATGTAAGGATGGTGCATGTAGCTTCACACTTCACATTCACAACTCAGTGAACACTGCTTCAATCATTCCTCCAAGCTTTTCCTTATTTCAACCCAGAGTCTGCATTCATCTAAGTCACTATATGCCTCTATTCAGAATCCATATTTAGTTCAGTAAGTAAATAACTGTATAAGTATGAGCAATTTCAAAACCACACAAGTGCTACTGTTTTATTCATTACAAGTCTTCATCACAAAATATTGCCCTCAGCAGAAATGAATGTCTTTACCTGACAAGGAATCAGGAAAAAGAATTGTTTTAGCTTTGCCAAAAATGAGATAGAAACCTGTCTTATGACAGATAATCCTTAGATTATGAGATAAACTGCCTTCTTCATAATATTTCTCACGCTTGTGACACTTTTGACTTTTTAATGTATTTCTAAGACAAAATGATGTCTTTGAAGGGTGTTTCTGAAATTTAATTGTTGATGAGAGCCAACTAGTGGAAATAACCAGCTCAAGCTCTTCTGCCATGTCCTAACTAACTGAAGATGGGATCATGATAGCTGTAGTATGAACTCTGCCCACTCCTAAACTCTAGTCGTGCCTGGGCATGCCTCCCAAGCTTTGTAATGGCTTGCAGAAGCCTGTTTCTAGGAGGCTGAGGAGATTCCTGGAAGAGAGGCAAAGAAGATAGATCCAGTCACAAATGGTAGATTGGTCTGAATAAGGACTAACTGTTTGATTTACGATGAGAAACTAGAAGAAGGTACAATGAGTCGGCTTTTACACAGAAAGCATTGAGTGAGAGGGTCTAAGCAAACACCAAGCAAATTGGATGATGTCGCCTCTCTAGCAACTCAGCAAGAGCAACAGTAGCTGCCCAGTCCTGATGCTTCCGTCTGTCCCGGAAAATAGCCATTAGATCCTCTCTATTCAGGAGCCAGGCATCTGTAGGCTAGGCCACCCTAGCCCGAGGAACCTGCCAGGACTTGAAATCTCTAGAAACAAAAGGCAGTTGTTTTTATACATTAAACACAATATCCAAATCAATAATTGCTGGTTTAAAGTCAAGTGCCCCAATCAGCTGTATATGTAAGGATATTTGTACAACAAATTTAGGTGACAGTTTGGTGACTCAAAAGAAAGATTTTGTTACCACATTCCAAAGGGGCCTTTTTCCAAAGGCTGTATTGAGACCAAAGGGAGAGGCAGTTTTTGTGATCTCACTGAGTGTATTGTTGCAATTTATCTCCAAGCCCAGCCTCCACAACATGAATACTTCAATACTGTTGTGAGGAGAGAACAAAGTAAAGACTGGAAGGGCTATTTCTCTAAATTTAAGACATTAGTGCACCAGCAGCTTGGCCTGAATAGTTCTTTAACAGATTATGACCCCAAAGGAGACAAGTGGATTATCTGCCTCCTTTCCAAGAGAACATTGTAAAATGCAGCTATTTCCTCTCTGCTGGGAGAGAGAAGTACCCATTGAGCATGGTGTTGGCTGGAAGATGTGCTGGTAGAAAAGACAGGAGGGGGCAGTAGCAGACACCAGGAGTGGATTTGTTACTAAGTATAGGTGAGCCATCTACTGGAGGTGCCCAGAAATATTTGTGTGGTGGTGGAGATTTTGTAGGAGCCTGGAACTTCTGCATTAGCAGTTGAGTCTATGAAACATGAATTACAACTGCGTCTTAACCCCAAACATGCGTATAAACTGGGAAGACAGGTTTCAGCTAGGTATTATAGGAAAGTAATTCTGGTGCTTATGGTCAGTGAAGGTGAATTAACATTCGGAGCGCTTGAGGTTCCTCTTGATGTCTTTGGCAAAAACTGCTTGGATCATACTTGACTTTAGACATTACAATACAGAGGTGTTTTTTGCGGGGGGGTGGATTACTAATTGTCTATTATATGTTTGGCACTACCTGGATGCTATAGAGGATGGAAGAGAAATATGACTATTCCTGTTGTTAGGGTGTCATGGTCTGGTGGGGGAGATAACACAAGTACACAGGCAACTTAGAAACAAAGTAAAAGTGGGAGTTAGGAAGATGCAGATATTTGGTTCATTCTTATAACTGTAATTGCAATTAGCCCATGTTGGTGGACCTAAGATGAATAATTCCCCTGGGCTAACCAGAAATTTTAAAAACCACAGCAGATATGCAGCTCTCATTTAATCCATCTTCTAAATTCCTTCTTTCTTTGCTTGGATTTTATGCTTAACTGTTACTCTGCGTAATCGCTGTACAAGTTAAGACTTGCTGAGCTTAGTACTACTATTGCTTACATTGACTCAGCTTCGCATTTACATGGCCAGTGCTTCAACACTTCTTTATGATTATGCCAACTTCCTAATTTCACTGCCATCCAAATCCTTTTGTTGGATAAATTAAATTTATAAACAATAACTTTTATATTATATACCATCAAATCTAAGAAAGCATTGATAGTAAAATGTACCATTATTTTATGTACTACTAAGAAAAAAACATGTCACTATACTTCCATCTCACTTAGAATTTTAAATTGATACTTTAATTAAAGGAGATCTCTAAGGCTTACTTATACAGAGAATTTTATCATATATTCTCCTTGTGCATAATAAAAATAAACATGCAAGCAAAATAAATTGCTTAAGATATTCCTGAAACTTCACATTCAGAGTCTAACTCTTCCAAGTCACTTTTTAAACAAGACTTGTTGGTGCTTTTCCACATAATGCTTCCTCCGTGGATCAGAAATATTGATGATGTATCATTACTTCTTTTAAAACTTTTTATTAAAGAAAGAATGCATATTACATGGATGTACAGCTGAATCAGTTATCTCAAGGTAAACATCCATTAAACCACCACCCACTCAAGAAAGACAACATCATAAAATATCCAAGGATCCCCCTGTGCTTCTTCTCAGGCACTATCCTTGTTGCTCTACTGCCACTGCTGTTAGTATGTCATCATAGATTAATATATAGAATAGATTGCTGCTTTGTGTCATTTACATACATGGAATCATTCAGTATCATTCCTTTGTGTCTGACATTTTTTGCTTGACATTAGGTTATGAGCTATATTCTTGTTGTATGTAGCTTGGTTCATTCATTCTTATTGCTATAAAAGACTTTATTATATGAATATACATAATTTTATTTCTCCATTTTCCAGGTGATAGACAATTGAGTTGTTTCCACTTTATTTCATTACAGATAATTCCACAATGAACAATCTTTTGCACATCTCTTTGTGCACACATATATAGGTATTATTCAGGAGTGGAAATCCTGTGTATTTTCAGCTTTAGTAAATAATGTCAACAGTATTCCAAAGTGGTTGTGTAGATTTCTTATTACAAGAGAGTATCAATTTAATTAAACAATCAAAATTCCTTCAAGTGTGTTATATCAAACGTCAATGTCCTGTGAAAACAATCTTGTTATTATTATTGTTTGACTATTTGGATTTAAATAGACATCTAGGTACCTGTTAAAAGAATACTAAAATTGTGAAATATAAGAATCATCAGTAACTATTTTTAATTGATGACATATTCAGCTTGGGTTGATGAGTAACTGATCTACTGATGTTCTTGCACTAATATAAAAATAATGAGTAGGAATGGGTTAGGTATATACACACATGTACATACACACACAGGATGGTGTACAAGAAACAGCTTGAAGTTAAAGAGGATGAAAATGATTAAAAGAAGCCTGATATCTAGCTTTTAGCCATAGGAAGTAAAATCCAAAGATGGCAAATTTTTAATTTTCCTCTTTAGATATATTTTATACACATAGTATGTTGCCTACTGAATCAAAATCCTAGGTCATTTCACTTTTGTATTGACTAACAATGAAGCTCAATCTAAAGGCATCTCTGTGGCAATAGTCACTACTCCCAAAGCAATGTGTGTGCTGAGGAATGGGGCTGTGGGAGCCTCAGAGGAGGAATTGGAATGATAGAAATAATGTCTAGTGCTGTCATTCTCTAAGGTGACCCTTCTGCATGGTGAAAATAATTTGCAAAATGATGGTTTAAGAGATGGCAACAGTGCTTATCAGAATGTCTTTATTTGACACTGAGGGAAGGAGTTTGCTTTTGTCAACTGAATAGTTGCCAATGATTTTTATTTTAAGTGTATTATACTTACAGGCTCTCTCTTTTCTTCCCCACCCTGCTCATAATTTTGAAATGCTTTTGGTCCTGTGGGTGAGATTATTGAAGAAACATTCACAAGAGATCTCGGCATTTGAAGGAGGAAGGCGGCTGAACCTGCAGGATGATCCATTAACAACTTGAAAAATACCCACCATCCAGGACAGAGAGGATGTTACAGGAATAATAGGCATCAGACGTTCTCTGTAGTTAAAGGTATTTCCTGTGAGAAAAAAATAGAAGCCTAGGAGTTTTGGAAGGATCCTCCCTAAAGGGGTGCAAAACTTTTCCTTGCAAGTTGGAAATAGAATGGGTAAAGCAATTTGTTCAAGAAATGGGTCTAAATGCCCATTCATTTCTCTGTGCCTTATTTTCCTCAAGCAATCAGTACTATAAGCAGGTAGAAAGAGCATGCATGTCTTTTGCTATTCATGAGAATTTAAGGTGGTATAATGTCACATGGACTCCTTGAAATTAAGGACCATATCCGAGGTTGTTTTTTTTTTTTCTTTTTTCTGTGTCTCTTACAAATCCTGGCATATAAGAGGCATTTAATAAATGAGTTCTGAATATACTGTTTTTAATTGATATTTATTCCTAACTTTCTCCTAATTCTTTTTTTTTTTTT
>NW_012114600.1:630091-640802 GCF_000951035.1 Colobus angolensis palliatus | reverse complement strand
CTAGTGAGATGACCCCAGTACCTCATTTGAAAATGCAGAAATCACTGGTCTTCTGTGTCGCTCACACTGGGAGTTGGAGACTGGAGCTGTTCCTATTTGGCCATCTTGCTCCACCCCCCGTATATATTATTTTCTGCACAGTTTCCAAAGAATCAAATGTCTGAATCATTGCAGTGGTGAAAGCTTCCCCCCAAAGTCACAAACAGTAAAATTTTTAGCAGCTGAGCTATCATTTTGTGCCAGGGAATATATGAACCTCACATATGGCAAGATGGCCTTTTCTTGTTCTTCTTAGTCCTGTGAGGTTTTCTCTTTTTTCTTTTCAATCAGTATCTAGTAAAAATATTACCTTGAAATCTAGATTCTTTGAGTTCATGTAATATTTTTATTCCTATTCAGTTCCATCTTCTTTCTGCATTAATTATAATACAGTGAAAACTAAATCAATAAGTTTAGTCTACAGGCAATTAAGAAATTTAGCTCTAAGTGGAGCCTTTAGTAAACCTGAATCTTTAAGACCGCTGGACTTCTTTAAAAAAATGAAAAACATAGCCAGTTTTTGAACCTTTGTTTTGTTTAATACTGTTTTGTACTGTAGATATAGTGTCAATCAGTTTAGCTCAAGGGTCTGTTTGACAAATGTCAGAACCCTGGTGACCATGGTGCATAGAATTATGTCCAAGCTCCACAAGTCCACCATGGGGCCATCATATTTTTGGCTGGGGTAGAGTTCTGAGACAGCTCAAGATGGAGTCTCCAAAAAGTTCCCCAGCTTCTGGTCATCACTGAATGTTGTGCCAAAGCCAAAGTCAACTATTTTTATGCTGTAGTTGGCATGTAGAAGGAAGTTCTAGGGCTTCAGGTCCCTGTGGATGATTTTCTTTTGGTGGTGGTATTGTACAGCAGATCCAATTTGCCTGAACTTGCTTTGGGCCTCTTCTTCATAGGCGATGTTCTAGGATATAGTCAAAAGACTCTCCACTGCTGTTGGACTCCAGGACTAAATACAAGGTGTCCATGGTGTTGATCACTTGAAAGAGCTTGATGACATTGGGATGATTTAGAGCCTTCATAATGCTGATCTCTCACTGTACATTCTGGCAGCTGGAGGATCTCCGCTGATCTTTCAGGATGACATTCGCAGCCACCTGGGTCCCTGTGAGAATGCTCCAGCCCAACTTTACCTTGGTGAAGCTGCCTTGGTTATTTTCTTGAGGAGCTTGTAATCCCTAATAAGGGTCTTGTCATCAGCAGAGTTGGAAGCCAAACTGTGCCACATAGGTCACTGGCAAGTGACCTCCTAGCTTCACTAACTACAAACTCTAACTAGGAATGCTAACTACAACACTAACTATACAAACTATGCCACCTACAAATACTAATGAACACTGTTGGAGTTGCTCTGCTATTTGTAGATGACCTTTATGGCCATTTCCGTGCTGGTAATACTATGCTGGGCCAACTTCACTTTAGTTGTACCTGGGTGCTGGATGATGTCGCCAGGAATCACCTCTCCCAACCCCTGGCTCTGCCTACTTCTCTGTGTTGGAGACATTCTCAAGTCCTGACTAGACGCTGATCCAGGGATCATCCAGACTGATGACACCTCTGTCCTCAAGGAGCTGACACTCTAGCAAGGGCAGATAGGTAGATTGGGAAGACAGACTGAAATTGACAGTGGCTGTTGGGTAGAACAGAGACCCCTGAATGTAACAGATGTATTAGGAGAACATAGAGAACTCAAAAATGAGAATGGAGTCGTTGGACTTCCCAGAAAACAGGAGTCAGCATCTGGCAAGTCACCAGGAACCAAGTCTGCTGCATTTCTTCCACCGTCCTTGGGCCACATCGTCTCTCATCTGCTTCTGTCTACACATCACTACCTCCTCATATCTTAAAATCTGTTGGCTCTTCTCCATTTCCATTGCCCTGATCCTAGTCTTAAAGTAGTACCCTTTTGTTCTTGCCCAGAAAATTGAAATGGCCTCCTCATTTTTCTCCCCAAATCCACTCACTCTTGCCTGTTTTCAATTTGTTTTCCTTCTCAATACTAACAGATTGGTAAAAAGTAGAAAATGTAGTCAATTGTTTTCCAGTGCCCCTACATGATAGACATCAAAACTTCGACCATGATGTGGAACGGGAATACTGCTCACTCCCTCAGTGCCTTTGGACATACTGCCCTCCTTGTCAGAGGGTCCTGCAGCCCTATTCTTGCCTTTCTCAGGCATGGCAAAGGGTTAGCAGATGACAAATGAAGAAAATGTGGGCACACTGTAAACACCAGCACTGTAAGGATCACTTCTTTTCTTACTGCTGTGACCAAGGTGATGCTCCAGATAAAGCCTGCTCAGTGAGCCTGAGTCCAAATCCAAGAGGATGCAGAGCAGAGCAATGGTGGCATATAGTGTGACAGATGAATTCCCCTGTTGACCCTTGCTATGTGGAGTCACTTGTTACTTAGCATCACCTAGCCTGCCCTGATTGATGTATGTGGTCTATGAGCTCTTGCTAATTGCCCTATCTCTTGCTGAGGACTCTCTGGCTTTTCAGTAGTTCAGTAGTTATACATGTTGCTCTTCCCACCTTAGACATTTCTCTATGTTATTCTCTTTCGTTGGAAAGTTCTTTACACCATTTTGTTGTTGTTGTTGCCCAATTCACATTTCTTTACCAGTGAGATCTCAGCTTAAGTGTGACATTCTCAGGAAAGAATTATCTGGTCTGTGTACAAGGTACCTAGAATTCACTTTCTTTGTTATCATGTCTTTCACTAAACTATAATTTCCATGAAGACAGTGTATTAGTCTGTTTTCATGCTGCTGATAAAGACATATCTGAGACTGGGTAATTTACAAAAGAAAGAGATTTAATGGACTTACAGATCCATGTGGCTGGGGAAGCCTCACAATCATGGCAGAAGGCAAGGAGGAGCAAGTCACATCTTACATGGATGGAAGCAGGCAAAGACAGAACTTGTACAGGGAAATGTCCCCTTATAGAACCATCAGATCTCATGGGACTTATTTACTATTACGAGAACAGCATGGGAAAAACCTGCCCCCATGATTCAATTACCTCCCACTGGGACCTTCCCACAATATGTGGGAAGTCAGGATGAGATTTGGGTGGGGACACAACCAAACCATATCAGACAGAGACCAAGTATTTAGCTCAAACTTCTTTGAGGCCCTGCTTCCTCCCCACTATGGGCCAGGTCCTGTGCTGAGGGCTGGAGGTAATGGGATGAGTCAGTCATGAGCCTTGCTTTCACAAATCTGTCCCATAAAAGGAAAGGCAGACATGCAAGCAGCAGGACTGGAATCCTCTGTGTGTTCTAACAGGTAATGAGGATAAGTGATGCTGGGCAAAGGGAAGGCAAGGGAGATGCCTTGAGGAGGGGTTGTCTAAGAGGGTTTAAAGAGGGAATTGGAATCTTCCAGGTTAGGGAGCTTACTGAGATGGCATGGGATGGGGGTGAGGGGTTGTAGAGCAAGGAGACAGGGTGGATAAAGTTTTCAAAGCTTCAAAGAAGATGAGCCTGGGAGCAGCAGGGACCAGAATGAACCTCTGGTATCTTTATTCTTGAGAATCCAAGCATTCTTGCTTCAGTGCCTTTGCAAGTAAAAAGTGGTAGGTGGTGTTTGCATACAGTGTGAGAACCAGAACTCTATGTCCTGAACATCTAGAGGAGGGGTAATTACTTCACACTGGGGAGGAAGGCAGCTGGGGCAGGAGCAATGGGGAAGATTCTTTTCAGCTGAGGCTACAAGGGAATGGAAGCTGGACTGACCAGGTTTGGGGAAGAGGAGTAGCTCAACAGCAAAGGTAGGAGGCCTGCCTCTGCAAAGGTAGTAGAAGGAATGCAGTCTGTTCTGTCTGCTTACCATAAGTGGGGGTTGGCTTCCTGGGGACCAGCTGGCTGGGTAAGATCATATCGCACAATGGAGCCATTTTCTGTAGGTCCCCCCTGGATTAGAGAGTGATGATGAGCCCTGCCTCTCCTCTGTGCTAGTCACACTGTTTTCAAGTGTGGCAAAGTTCACCAGGATAGGGCTGCCAGGACCTTGCCCACTCAACTGATTGGAATAGGGAGGCCTGGGCAAATGATAGCTAGACAGTGAGGGACTGGGCTGGCTGCAGGAGATGGGAAGCTGCAGAGGTGGGTGATGAAGAAGCTGAGGCTTCACGCTTCCAGGTGTCAGGGTCTCTGGCCTGGGCCGACTCCAATGCCAGTGGACTCCTTCCTGCGGGGCAGCTAGGTGCCTAATGTCTGCTGGCTGGGCTTCCAAACTCTCAGACTCTAACTGGATGGACTCTCTGGATCAGCAAGTGGGTGTCATTTGGTGTGCCATGGCTGACCCATCAACCCTGGCAACCTGCAGTGCCAAGCTGAGGTGTCCAAAGTTGTCTGTGTGCTCTGTGAGAAAAAGTGCTGTAATCTATTAGCCAGGTCTGCAGTAGGTGATGAAGGTGGGACCTATGATATGTGTGCCAGCCATTTGTCATCGCTGGTAGGGTTCACACCCTTATTTTGTGTATAGAGAAACTGAGGCTCAGAGGGAGGAATGTCTTCTTCCAGTCTGAGGTCCTTCTGCCTCCTGGTCTAGACACCCCACAGCCCTCTGCGTTTCTATGATGATGCATAATGGAGACAGCACTGTGTTTGCAGGGAATCCATGCATACTGCATGTGTCTGGACTGACATTGTATTCCTCCTCTTTGTTTTCTTTGCCTATACCTTCAAATATTTAATGTGTCTCATACATTGTATTTGTGTGTTTTAAAGGATAATAAAGCATCTGTGAACCAACCATTCAGCTCCAGGGCTAGAACATTCCCAGTAATTTGTATCCATGTGTTTGCAATGTGTCCTACCCCAGAGGTCACTGCCATCTGGAATTTTGTGTTTGTCATTCCCTTGCTCATAGAATTACTATATATATCCAAAATGTATATTATTTGGTGTTTGTCCAGCTTTATGAAAATGGTATGTGATATGTAAACTTCTAAGAATTGCATTTTTTTCCTCAATATTTTGACGATTCTAAGCTTTATCCATGCTGACATGTGTATCTGTAGTTTATTTTTACTGGTATGAAAATGAATAATGTGACTATTCCACAGTTGGTTTTGCATTCTCTCAGTGGATATTTGAGTCATATCCATTTTTTTTATGATTAACAATGTTGCTATGAGGAAATAAAGGCAAGTCACTTGGTGCAAATTACAAATAACTCCAGACCCCTTAAGGACAATACATATTTAAGAGAAGGAGCATGTAGTGCTTTTGTTGGAAGAGGCCAGCTGCTGGATTTGGTGATGACATAAGTAGAAGTGAACTCCTATTTAGCAGGTCTGGGGGTGGCGCCTCACAGAATAGACACTGTTAAGGTTGTCTAACTACAGTACAGTCACCAGTTTTAAAACATTCCCCAGGTGATTCTGATTATGGGTAAAGTGTGGTTAACATGGATGTATAATATAGATTTTCATATATTCCAAAATATTTTTGGTTAATATATGTATATAAGACACTACATTAACACTGATATATGGGGAAAATTTTGCAAACTGAATTCAATAGGTACTTATTACATATCTACTCTGATAGGATGTTCAACAGGGAATGAGTTAGAGGATTCTGTGTCTTAAAATGTGATCCATTCACCACCGGCATCATAATCACGTTTTGTTTTAATGCAGATTCATGAACTTTAGCCCAGACTCTCTGAATCCAGTATTCCTGTGGATGTGGCCTAGGAATGTTCACATTCAACAAGCATCCTGGAAGGCTCTTTTATAGATTAATGATTGAGAAACCTTACTTCAGGACTTTTTTATTAAATGAGGTTTTAAAATATTTTATGGAAAGCAAAGGAGGAACTTCTTTCACATACGGAAGATGGGTAAGGATTCCCAGAAGGGTATGTGAGATTTTAAGAAATGAATGAAATTACTATGGAAAGAATGAAGTAAATTCTAGGAAGAGGGTGAAGCATGTACAAAAGTAAGGAAGCATAGTCCAGGAAGAGAGAGTGGCTTTCTGTGGGGAAAGGTGAAAGACAGAGAGAGAAGTAAATGCAAGAATGAAGAAAAAAGGAGCAGAGTAGGATGTCACAATGTTTGGTAAAATAGTGCTCATTGAAGGGATGAGGGCTGATTTACAGTCCTCATGTCAACCTCCTTCAAGTTCCCAACACTCTCATGCTCTTCTCTCACTATCCCAAATTTCCCTTCTAATTTCTTAATAGTGTCCATGGTCTGAATCTGCTCTGATTTCTTCCTTTTTAAAAAATTGTACCTAGGATGTCAGTGGAATGAATGGGTGAAAACCCCAGAAAATCTGTCCCTCCATAAAAGCAATGAGACCAAGAGGAAAAAATGGTCAAAGTACACTTTTTCAGAACTCTGGGTATTAATCAAAGGCTTGCAACAGTCTGAAGACCTTTTCTCCACACCCCCCAAAACAATGACCAAATCTGAATAAGAACAGTAAGCTTTTTAATGTTGTAAATTGTCCTATTCCCATCCTTCTCTCTCCAGCTGGGAGGCTTGAAAAATCAACATCTCTGTAATCTCAGGTGGAAACCAGCAGCCTAGAGGGCAGTATCATTTGGAGCAGGCCAAAAGAACCATTCTCAGAAAATTGTCACTCTTTGACCAATCTGGAAGTTCCCTGGAAATGCCCACTCACAAGGCTTTTCTTTATTCGACCTGTCTCAGAACTCATTCTATGTGCACAGCCTTTTCCATGAGGGTGTTGGTTGAAAATAATGAACAGCAATTATGTTAGCATTGAAGCTATCTAAGTCCAATAACAGTTGGGAAAAACAAAAAGCTGACTAAAGTGATTAAAAGGGAAAGTTGGGAAATAAGATGTCCATAGGGGAATTTGAAAAGTTCCAACATATTCTAGAAGGGCCATGCATGTGTCCAGGGCTGTGTGCATGCCCAGGAAAGACCTAAGAAGGCCCTAAGCTCTCTAGGCTCTCACCTGTGACTGACTTTGAGACTGTGCAAGCAAAAGGTGAAGACTAAGTCAAGGTTGTACGTTGCTTGCCTGATTATTGAAGGTGTGCCCAAACATGAACACAGATCCCCTTGTCAAAGGTTTATTGGTTGAAATAACTTAAGAAAATCTCTGTCCACATATGAGCTGACCACTAAACTGACTGAGCAGAAAATTCAGTGGCCACACATGACCAAAAACTAGATACTTCATTGACTTAAGTAAGGAAAGTCACTCAGCAATCAACACTAGCAAAATCAGCAACAATAACAGCAACAACAAACCTTGGGGATTCTGATTTCTGAGGTGCCACATGATATTATTTAAAATATCCAGTTGAATACAAAAAGTTATAAGGCATACAACAAAACAAGGAAGTAGACCCATGCACAGTGGAAAAAAGCAATGAATTAAAACTATCCCTGAGGGAGTCCAGATGCTGGATTTACTACTCAAAGATTTTAAACTGGCTATTTAAAATATGTTCAGAGAACTAAGGAAACCATGTCTAAAGAATTGAAAGTATGAGAATGAGGTCCCACTAAATAGAGAATGTCAACAAGGAGATATAAGAAATAGAAAGTTTGCAGATGAAAATAAAATAGCTCAAATGAAAAATTTACTAAAAGTGCTCAACAGATTTGAACTGGCAGAAGAAATAATCAGTGAATTTGAAGCTAGATCAATTGAGGTCTTTCAGTTTGAGACAGAAAAAAAGAGTGATAAAGAATGAACAGTCTCAGAAATCTGTAGGGCACCGTAAAGTGCATCAACATTCCCATACTGAGTGTCATGCGCATCTGTGTGAAGAGACCACCAAACAGGCTTTGTGTGAGCAATAAAGCTTTTTAATTACCTGGGTGCAGGCGGGCTGAGTCCAAAAAGAGAGTCAGGGAAGGGAGATAAGGGTGGGGCCGTTTTATAGGATTTGGGTAGGTAAAGGAAAATTACAGTCAAAGGGGGGTTGTTCTCTGGCGGGTAGGAGTGAGGGTCACAAGGTGCTCAATAGGGGAGCTTTTTGAGCCAGGATGAGCCAGGAAAAGGAATTTCACAAGATAATATCATCGCTTAAGGCAAGGACTGGCCATTTTCACTTCTTTTGTGGTGGAATGTCATCGGTTAAGGCGAGGCAGGGCATTTGCACTTCTTTTGTGATTCTTCAGGCCATCTGGGTGTATACGTGCAAATCACAGGGAATGTGATGGCTTGGCTTGGGCTCAGAGGCCTGACACTGAGAGTTCCAGAAAAGAAGAGAGGGAAGGGACAGAACATTTGGTAAAGAAACAGAGGACAGGCCAGGTGCAGTGACTCGTGCCTGTAATTCCAGCACTTTAGGAGGCTGAGGCGGGCAGATCACGAGGTCAGGAGATCAAGACCATCCTGGCTAACACGGTGAAAAACCCTGTCTCTACTAGAAACACACAAAAATTAGCAGGAGATGGTGGAACATGCCTGTAGTCCCAGCTACTCGGGAGGCTGAGGCAGGGGAATCGCTTGAACCAAGGAGGCAGAAGTTGCAGTGAGTCAAGATCATGCTACTGCACTCCAGCCTGAGTGACAGAGTGAGACTCTGTCTCAAAAAAAAAAGAAACAGCAGGCAGAACTTCCCAAATTTAATGAATAACATTAATCAATACACCAAAGATGCTTAATAAACTCTTAAGTAGGATAAGAGAAGAGATCCGCACCTAAACATATCATTTTCTGTTGAAAACTAAAAACAAAGAGAACCTTAAAGCAAGAGAAACAGCCTACCATGTAGATTAACAGTTGAGTTCTCATTAGAAACCATGGAGGCCAGAATAGGCATATTCAAAGTGATAAAAGAAAAAGTCTGTCAACCAGTGATTCTACAAACAACAAGATTATATGCCAAAAAAGAAGAAGAAATTGAGACTTTTCAAGACAAAAACAGAGAATTTGTTACTAGCAGACCTAACCTACAAGAAATGCTAATGGGATTACTTCAAGCTAAAATGAAAGGACACTCAACAGCAACTTAAATCTATTTGAAGAAATAAAGAGCACTGCTAAAGGTAAATAAAGAGCACTGTTAAAAGTAAATATATATGAAATTATAAATATTGTATTTAAAAGACAACCGTAGGAAACCACACCATAAATCTTAATTTCAGTAGCATACAAACACTTGCTTTCATAAAGCTCCATTCCCTCTCCCCATTTGTGATATATTATCATACAAATTACATCTTTATACCTTATATGCCCATGGACAATGAACACAGATTTAACATTTTACAATGAAAACAAAACATACCAAAACTTACGGGACACAGCTAAAGCAGTGAGTAGAGGGACACGCACAACTTTAAATGCCTATACTATGAAAGTAAAAAGATCTCAAATTAACAACCTAATCTACCATCTCAAAAAACTGGAAAGAGAAAACTAAACTTAAAACAAGTAGAAGCAACAAAACAGCAATAAATGAAATATAAAATCAATAGAAAAATCAACAAAACCAAAAGTTAGTGCTTTGGAAAGATTAACAAAATTGACAAACCTTTGGCTAGACTGACTTAGAAAAAAAGAGATACAACTCAAATTAATAAAAATTAGTAACAAAGCAGGGACGTACTGACCTTACAGCAATAAAAAGGATTATATGGAAACAACTGTATGCAAATACATTAATTAACATTGATAAAATTGACAAATTCCTAGAATACAAACTGCTGGGACTAAGAGAAATAGAAAATTGGAAAAAAATTATATTAATTAAAGAGATTGAGATTGAATAGTAATTGAAAACCTTCCTACAAGGAAATGCCCAGGCCCAGATGCCTTCACTAGTTAATTCTACTAAATGTTTAAAGAAAATTAACATCAAACTTTCACAAATTCTTCCAAATAAGAGAGGAAGAGGGAACATTTTTCCATTAATTATATGAGGCCAGTATTACCATGATATCAACACCTGACAAAGACATCCCAAGAAAACAACAGACCAATATCCCTTATGAATATAGATGCAAAAATCCTCGACCAAATACTAGCAAACCACATATAACAATGTATAAAAACAATAATATACCATCACCAAGTGAAACTGATCCCAGGAATGGAGGGTTGGGTCAACATGTGAAAATCAATAAATATAACACACAATATTAATAGAATAAAGAACAAAAGAAGATCATCTCAATACATGCAGAAAAAGTGTTAGACAATATTCAATATCCATTCATAGTAAAAACTGTCAACAAACTAGGAGTATACAGGAACTTTTTAATATAATGTAAAGCATGTATGAAAACCCCACAGCTCACATACTTAATGGTAAAAGACTGAAAACTTTCTAAGATTAGGAACAAGACAAGAATTTCTACTCATCACTTCTTCAACATTGTTCTGAACATTCTAGTCAGAGAAATTATATAAGAAATAGAAATAGAGGCATCCTAATCTGGATGGATTAGAAAGCAAGGGATAAAATTATTTCTATTCACAGATGATATTGTCTTGTGTAAGTAACTTGCCAACAAATACCCAAGAAAATGATTGAAATAAATAAGTTCAGCAAAGTTGAAGAATACAAGATTAATATACAAACATCAATTGTATTTCTATGTAGTAATAGTGAGGAATCCAAAAATGAAACTAAGAGATTTCATTTATGATAACATTAAAAGAACCAGATACTTAAATTTAACAAAAGAATTGCAATACCTGTACAAA
>NW_012114600.1:597996-629291 GCF_000951035.1 Colobus angolensis palliatus | reverse complement strand
TGGACCTCTACCACATTATCATATAGAAAAATTAACTCAAAATGGATCATAGACAAATGTAAGACATAAAATTACAAAATGTTTCAAAGGAAACAGAGTAAATTTTCATGCCTTTGATTAGGCAATGGTTTATTACCTATGACACTGAAGAATAAACAATGAGAAAAAATTGATAAATGGACTTTATGAAAATTAAAAATATTTTTGCTTCAAATGACATCATCAAGAAAGTGAAAAGACAAGTCACAGAATGGGATAAATGTTTGCAAATTATATATCTAATAGAAGATTTGTATCCAGAATACATAAAGAACTCTTACAAGTCAACAATAAAGACAACCAAATTTTTTAAATAGGGAAAAATCTGAATAGACATTTCTCCAAAGAAGAAATACAAATGGTCAATAAATAAATGAAAAGATGCTTGACATCATTAGTCATCAGGGAAATGCATATCAAAACCCTATGAGATACCACTTCACATCCATTAGGATGGCTGTAATGCTTTAAAGGAAAGCAACAGGTGTTAATGAGAATATGGAGAAATTGGAGCCCTCATACACTGCTGATGAGATTGTAAAATGATGTAAATATTTTGCTTAATAGTTGAATGTTTCCTTAGAATGTTAAGCACAGAGTCACCATATATCCTTGCAGTTTCAACCCTAGCTATATTCCCAAGAGAACTGAAAACAAATGTCCACACAAATCTTGTACAGGAGTGTTCATATTAACAGCAGCCTAATTTATGGTAGCCAAAATGTGGAGACAACCCAAATGCCCATTAACTGATGAACAAATAAATGAAATGTGTTATGTTTATGTGATGGAGTATTCCATTCCATAAGTGGAATGAAGTATTGATATGTGCTACAACATGGATGAACCTTGAAAATATTATGCCAAGTGAAGGTGCCAGGGACAAAAGACCACATATCACATGATTTCATTTGTATGGAATGTTCAGAATAGGCAACATCATAGAGCAAAAGTGGTTGCCAGGGATTGAGGGGAGAGTGAATGGGGAGCGAGTAACTGCTAATGAGTATGGGGTTTCTGTTTGGGGTGATGAAAATGTTCTGGAATTAGATAGTGGTAATGGCTGTACAACTTTGTGAATAAGTTAAAAAACCACCAAGTAGCACATTTTAAATGGGTGAATGTCATGTTATTTAAATTACCTTTCGATTCTTAAAAATGTATCTGGATTTTGTTTTGTTTCCTGGGAGCCTTGCCCATTGGATACCCACTGGGAAAATTATTTAACTTCTGCCTAGAGAACAGCATTAGAATAACAGAACAAATATTATAAGAAGGAAGATTTATGTCAGTATCATTCAATCACTCAAAAACATATTTAATGGTTCTCTCCTGCTAGACACCAGGAATGTCACTTGAGTAAGACAGAAATGGATCCTTTTAAGTGTCATACAGTCTAATTGGAAAACTTACTACAGTTAGAGTTGTCCAATAATGAAGTGATCTCCCTCCAGAGTTATTAAGATGACCTTGCAACACTGAGGTGTTCAAGAAGAGGCTGGATAATCACCTGTTGGGATGCTGTAGATAGAATTCCAGTCCTGGGAAGTGCCATGTCTTCTAAAGCCTTAAATTAGACCTGAAATTTGGATCCGCTTGAAAAGCCTCAGTAATGTGTCAATAGTTAGTAGTTTGATTTTAGTGTTAAAGAAAGTTAAGGAATGCTTCTGGATTTTGGTCCTATTTTAAAAAATACTTAGTACAGAATTGGGGTCGTTAACAAGGCAATGCATATGGTCTCTACTGCAATTATCACTACCTAACTTTTCCTTTCTTGCATACTCTCTGTTTGTGCCCAGACTGCTCAGTATATGTCCAGGTTTCATTTCTTTTTTCTTCCTATATGACTTGCCTGCTGTTTAAAATACCTTGCAATAGTCATGATACAGTAGAAAGAATGGTCAGGGTTCAAGGATGTCTTCCAAAAGACATGGGACTCTCAGGATGTTTTTTGAATAGGCTTGGAGTCCAACTGAACTTAAAATCATGGCATTTCCTCTTAATAGATAGGTGATCTTCCTCAGATTACTTTATTTTTCTGTGACTCAGTGTTTTCATCTGTAAAAGTATTTAACTTGCAAGTCGGTTAAAGCTTTCAAAATCATTTATAATCTTGGCACACAAGAATGGTAGCTACTATCAAAATGGTTTTGATAGAACAAAGATAAGCTAAGAATTAAGGACAGTCCTTCTAAATAAATTTTTTGTTCAAAATATGCCTCTGGTTTTGAATGTAAACACCAATCTAACTATTTTACCTAGAATAGGTAAACATTCAAGTATAGAGAACCATATGGGGTATTAGAAAGAGCACTGAACCAGGATTTGGAGATTTGAGTTCCATCTGTAGGTTTGATGTATGTAATAATGAGATTTTAAGTAAGTAGTTTATATTTTTGAACATTAGTTCTCTCATATACCTAATATTGGGGTTACCCTACACCAGCATTTTCCAATAGAGTTCCTTGATTAACAATATGCAGTGTTTCTCAAATTTGTTTGAGAACTGAACAAATTTTTACAGAGCATCTCACAAGACCAGCGTGGCACAGAACACACGCCAGAAAATGCTTCCCTTCATATCTCAGGAAGGCCTTTCCAGCACCAATGTTCCGAGATGGCTGCCTTCTGCACCTAAGAGTTGTCTAAACTTGAAAGAATCTCTTAACTTCTCTAAGCTTCAGTTTTATGTCTATAAAATGGAGATAATAGAGATCTGGCTTACCTCACAACTTTGGTGGGAGAATCAACTAAATAATGTATTTGAAAATGTTTTATAAACTATAAAATGTTACACAAACATAAGAGTTTCTTTCAAATTCATATCATAAACTTTTTTAGAACATGAAGGTTTCTTAAGAATATTCAAGAGAATGTAAACAACATATGTATGTGCATGTTTATACCAACAAGAGAAGTGTGTAGAATTTCTTTCTCCCACACCAAGGGAATTTCCCGATTATTCTTTGGGCTTGGGTTTAATGAGTATTATATATTTTGTATGTACCAGTGACTTTTTATAACTTCAAGATGCCTTTGATTAATTAGCAAATGAAGTGAATAAAGTGAAACGGGGAAGGCCCTCTGGGCTATTTAATTGCTGGAGGACAGAAAACACACATAGAGCTTGTGTTTCTCATGTGTTGTCCTCATAGATGGATCCAGTGATTTTTGTACATGGAAAATAGAATGGTTATAAGAGGTCTGGGGGTAAAGATACTATAAAGGTATGTGATGAAATGGAAAGAATGTGATTTGGAGCCAGAAGACCTAAATGTGGTCCTGATTATGCCATTCACTGACTGAGTTATTTGGGACAAGCCATAACCCTATGAGAATCAGATTCCTCCTCTGTAAAATGGGGTTTTTGTAAAAGAATCAGATTTCTCCTCTGTAAAATGTTTTTTTTTTTTTAAATAGCCATTGTAAGGCTATTGCAAAAGAAAATGAGAAAATTCTTTGTAATTCTAAATTGCTATAGAAATATTAACCATATGGCTTTGATAAGATATTTGAATCACATCTGAATTGATGAAAGAGAAACCACTGGAAAATTCTGATTATGTATGTCTGCACCAACTTCTTGACCTTATTTTTTAGCATTAAAAACATGTAAAAATATAATACAGCAAAAGCACATAAAATATATAATATACCATGTACAAAAATAACTATTATGTGGAATTGAATATAATTTAGTTTAAAGTGGACGTTATTGAAATCTATGTCTTTATATTATTGACCTTATGGTATGGGCTGCATAGACATCTTTTAAGAATGATTCTACTATGAAACAGACATAAAGGAGCATTCTTAAAAGCCTGTAATTTCTAAATAAAAGTCAGTGAACCTCTTTCTTCTCTGCCATTAAGACCCTATATCTACAGACAAAACAAATCCTAACTGGCAAGGTATAAATTACTCTTTAATTCACACAATCTGTTATATTTCTGGAAAAGATAGTCTCAGGAGCACTTTAATCTGATATGTGTCCCCATGAAAATGGAATTAAACTCAGCTGGGTGCACTGACTCACGCCTGTAATCCCAGCACTTCGGGAGGCCAAGTCGGGCCTATCACGAGTTCAGGAGATTGAGACCATCCTGGCCAACATAGTGAAACCCCATCTCTACTAAAAATACAAAAATTAGCTCGGTGTGGTGGTGCATGCCTGTAATCCCAGCTACTCAGGAGCCTGAGACAGGAGAATCGCTTGAACTCCGGAGGCGGAGGTTGCAGTGAGCCGAGATTGTGCCACTGCACTCCAGCCTGGCAATAGAGCGAGACTCTGTCTCAAAAAAAAGGAAAGGAATTGAATTCAAGTTATTTTTCTGAAAAGGAACTGATTGCCCAGCTTTTTATAGAATGAATCACAAACTTCATTTTTACCTACAAATAATATTGCTTTATTTTATATAATAATCACTGGAATTTTTAGAAAGTATTAGGAAGGAGTTGTTATAATAATCAGTTATATAAAACTGAATTTAATGATTCAGTTATATATAATATATATAATGATTTAGTTATATACTAAACTAAATATAATACTAATTTCAAACAACTTTTTAGTATAACAAACATGAAGGTAAAAACCTGCCTTTGTAGGTTTGTAAATGTGAATCCAATAACGTATTTTTTTTTCTTGTGGTGACTTTCAAGATCATTTGTTGACCTTCTGCTTTGCAAGGGATTGGAATTCATTTTCTCTGCAATGATGATGAGCACAAAACATATAGAGAAGCCATCTTGTTCAAGTGAAAGCTGGCATGGTGAAATGGGAATGGTTTATTAAGAACTAGTATAAGTGGTTGATTGGATAAGAACTCAGAAAACAAAACAAGGCTCTAAAACATTTGAAAGTCTCAGTGGCAACTTGGGAAAATAGATATGACTCAGATTATAATTTAAATAGTGCCTATGCATTTGAATCACTGAAGTTATATGGTCAACTAGGGAGAAAACCTAAAGATATCAACAGGTTAGATGAATCTCTTAAAGGATAACTTATTGGAATCCTTTCTACAGTCTTATTAGGCCCTACATGTGGAGGTGACACATAATCCTTAGGCATGAATTCAGAAAACATGCCATGTAGTCCCGAAATGAGGGTTATTGCAATGCAATCCCCAAAGTTTGTTAATGCAAGAGAGTTGTTTTGTAATAACCTGGACAGATTCCTTTGGAAGATGGGTTTCTTTATATTCAGGCCAAATTTAGCTTTGTGTTTTCATGGCCATGTTTATATATATATATTCTTATATTTGTAAACACTATATGTATAGACTCTTCTAGAATCTCCACTTATCCAAATGACATATTTTTTATTAAAATGACATATTTTTGCTCATCTATTCTTTTTTACAGCAGCCCTATAATTCCTTAACTTTCACTTGTATGAACTCTTTCTAGTTTAGTTATAATTGTTCAGTAGTGACTGAGGTGTTCATCTCTTTTCTTCCTTGGGAAATGGAAGACAGATGAAAGTGTTATTTATTATTGTTATTCTCTGTATGATGGATTATTAAAATGACTACAAATTTCTTGCCTCTCTGCCTCCATACTCTTGTTATGTGATGTTTCAGATCTTTCCTTCAAGAGGGTTGGTCTATATCCCCATCCTTTGAAGAATGGGTGGGTCATGTGACTTACTTTGGCCAAAGGGACATTAGCAAACACAATGCAAACAAAGGCTTGAAAAGCACTTGTACATTGGGGTTTGCTTTCTTTTTGGGCTTGGAATTCTGAGACAGGCCACTGAGTGAACAACCTGGGCTAACCTACTGAAAGATGGAAGAAAACTGGGGTCTTGTCCACCAGCCAGCTAGCCAGCCATCAAGTTGGGTGAGGCCATGCAAGATCATGCTGTCACCGTCAAACACACTAGCTTACCACAGATGCATGAGAATGTTCAGAAAAGATCAGACAAACTTGCCCAGTCCAAAACAACTATCCAGTTGACTCATAGAATCATAAGCTAGATCATGAGGATTAAAGAAAGTTTCCACACTGTATTACTTATCTATTGCTGTGTAATAAATCACCCTCAAACTTAACAGCTTAAAATAACAAACATTTATTATTGTTTATCCTATATCGTATAGACTGTATATCTATAGGTTATTTTATATCTTATATCGTCTATTCTGTAGGTAGGAATCCAGGCATGGCTTATCTGGATGTCTCTGGCTCAAGGTCTCTCATAAAGTTGAAGTCAAGGTGTTGGCTGAAGCTGCAGTCATCTCAAAACTTGACTGGGGAAGGATCCACTTCCAAACTTACCCACATGACTTTGGTGAACTTTAGGTCCTCTCTGGCTAGGCTGGAGATACCAGTTCCTTGCCACATCCCCTCCTCGCCTTGCCCCCCTGCCATTGAGCTGCTTATATCATGGCAGCTTGCTTCCTCCAGAGAGAACGATCCAAGTAAGAGCGAGTGAAAGAAGCCCTGAAGGCAGAAGTCACAGTCTTTTTATAACCCAATCTTGGAAGTGACATTTCATCACATCTGCCAAATTTATTTGCTAGAAGCAAGTTACTAAATGTAGCCCTTATTCAAGGGAAGGAATTACCCAAGGGCATCATAATAGGAGGCAGGTATCATTGAGAGTCATCTTTAAGTCTGCCTATTTCATATGCTCTTAGAAAAGTAAAATTTCTGGTTTTTGAATAGCCATAGGTGACAAGTAGCCACCATACCAATTTTAAACACATTTAATAGATCAACTATAATGTGTCTCAGTGAACATGCTTTTTTGCAAGCCCAACCAGTCAATATTAGCCCCTCATTTCTGTAAATTCATCAATCAGGAATGTGTTCATCAGAAAAAGCACGCCTCTGAGTATGACAACCAATCAGCTAAAGTCTCACCCAAGTAACTGGTTCAACAAGTGATGTCAACTCACTTGATGACAATGAGTTTTAGATAATGACCCTGAAAATCCACCAATCTCTGAACTCCATGTATTCCCCAAACCTTCTAAGAGGTGAGCAGTCTGCTCAGCTAGGAGAGATGGCTTGATCAGCATTGCTGTTCCCTACCATGTCAGCAATAAGTCAAGCCTTGTGTTTTTTGTTTGTTTCACATATTGAGTGATCGTCTATCACCTTCTAACAGTTCAATAGATGTTGTTTTTAGCCACTGAGTTTCGGTAGTAAGCTGTTAGGCAGCAAAAGTTAACTGATACACTGGCAAATAGCAGATCCTTCAGAAGTCATTCTGTTTTTCATCCTCAGAAGAGTGGAAGTTCAGCTCATTTGGCATGGAAATTGGGAAATATAGATTGTCAGCCATTAATGGGAATAATGGCTTATAAAAGTGTAAGAGTTAAAAAAGGGTAAGAGTTAAAAAAAGGGTGAGAGTTAAAGTTATTATTGTCATGAATTCAGATAAATTTGTGATTCAAGACATTTTGTCACTCCTTTTAAAACCTAATTATAGATGTCTTAAGTGTTTCTGGAAAAATCTGTTAAATTCCTTCAGTGGACTTGATGTTTCCTCTTAAAACACAATGGTGTTGATGTTGTGAAGGCACATACTCTCACATAACTGCAAAATAATTTCTGAGAAGCTGGTATCTGTAAGGTACCTTTTAAAGGCTCTAATTTATTTCTGTGGCTAAGAAAAGAGGAATTATTAAGAAATTGTTGGAAATGTGCTATGGCTAGGTTTTTACTCCTCATATTTATAGGCTTTCATGTGAAGCTCCCTTAGCTCTGCATTGGTCAAAACATGTTTGTTCCATAGTATCTTGTGTTAATTTTCTAGAAGAACAGCACATTAAAAAAAAAAACCTGGAGGTTTGTCACATACTGGTCAACAACCAGATGATCAGTAATCCCTACGAAGGAAGAATGTGGCAAAAAATAATCTAAAAAATAAATTATTTCCCAAACCAATTATATTTAATGCATTTTAACTTAAAGCATATCTCAGTGTATATAAAGAACTGGTGTTGAAACATTGTAATTGGAGATAAAATCAAGGTTGAATCTAAAATACTGTAATAAAGAATTCCAGGTACAAGTTGAGTGTACAGGGAGTTTTTGAGATAGTTTAAATACAGCAATGACATAATCAGAGCCATGTTTTAGGAATATAAATTTGGTATATGTGTAGGGTAAACAGTAGTGGGGAGAAAACAGATGGACGCAGACTAGTTAGGAACCATCACAGCACGGGTCATGGGCATTAGTACTCCTCTACCATCCACACACCAACCACCTTAGAAGTCACCTAACAGTTATACACCAGTCTCTTATCTATAAAACAAAGTGAGGTTAAGCTACATGATCCTTAAGGTCCTTTGTAAAACCTAAAAATAAAAGCAAAACTCCTTAACTTTTTGGGGTCTTAGGAAGCAACATTAAAGCCATGGAAGAGTTTGGGCTATTAAAAGAGCAAAAACCAACCTTGGTTGAGTGTTGGTCAAAGATAAACCCCCTTTGCTTACTTCAACCACATCCTAAAGCAGAAATCCCACTTACACAGTAGTTGACAGATGGCCTTGAGTCTCTGCTTCAATACCTCCAGTAATAGAGAACTCACTCTTATGAAAGAGATCACTTCATTTCTGGGCAGCTCCAACTGTATTTTCATGTTCTTTGCTACTGAGGTAAAGTTTGCTTGTTCTTATTAGGTCTGCTCTCTGGAATTACACAGAAGTCCACTTTTTCTTCTGTGTGACCACTAAACTTGAGCCCATCCCTCTAAATTAAACACTCTAAAGTATTTTTAACTGTTTTTAGAGGATGTGATTTTTGGACTTTTCACCACCTCAAACACCCAAAAGGAAAGTGTCATAGCTTATGTAAATCCCCAAATGCTGCTGTGACAGTTCTCGGCTCCTCCTTCTGAATCCACCCTTGCCCTGGCTGTCCAAATGAGAACACAGCTGAGACACTCTCCATCCAAGATCAAAACTCGGGGTTCTCTAGTGTGTGGGCTCCAAGGATGAGGTTTGTGGAATGACCCCAGGGTGATCTATGGATTAACAAACTGGCTGGGACTGAACAGCCCTCATTCCCAGTGGGAGGGTCTGTACCTGAGCCCAGTTTGCCAAATAAATGGCGACCTCTGGATTGGTGGCTTCTTTCCCACAGCACAAGGGGCTGTGAATTCCCTTGGGTCCCCAAAGTCCACCAGACCTGGTCAGATGGCACTTCTCAGCACTCCCCTTCAGCAAGCACTTAAGTTCAGCCTGCTAAACACCTGAGTCTGAAGATGTCTGCTCTCCCAACTAACCCACTTTCAAGTTGCTACCATAAGGTTTCATAGCAGGAGTTCAGGGTCCTTTCCCAGCAATGCAAATTCACTGTGTGTCTGGCTACACTGCCCTGTGTTCCAACTCCTGAGCCTCAGGGGTTCTGAAAAGGCACAGGTCTCCAAACCTCTTCTTTCTGATCCTTGTGTTACATGTTTCCCCAGTAAATCTTGTGCCATCTGCCTACTCTGAAGTTGTGAAATTCATAGTCATCCATTCCACCAAAGAGTTATAGTACACGCACATATACATACACACAGAATTTACATAAACATACACATCGTTTCCCTCCTAATTTCTTCCCTTTGCTGGGAGATTTGTTCTGGTGTTTGCATTGAATGTTTTCTTGTTTCTCTAAGCCATGTGGATTGAATTTCTCTCATAATGGATTTTCTGAAAGCAAAAGCATTAATTCCAATTACCTGTTTATTTTTCAAGGGGTAATACCTGCTCTTAACCCAAAGGGCATAATGTTACTCCACAAATATGCCTATCAGCTGAAGATAATCTCTCAGGGGAGGATGCTCAGGGACTTTCCAGGCCTCCAGAAAAGCTCCCTCTTTGGGAGGATCCTCCAGACAGCCAGCCTCTCGAGTGTGACCAAGCAGGACTCAGGGGCTATGGTTTATTTACATAGATCTCTAATCCCTGAGCCCTGGGTCTCTGGTAGTTTCTTTGCGAAAGCAAGGTTTTTAGTTCATAAACTTGAACCATTGTTACTCAAGCTTGTCTCTGGTTACTCAGTCATCTTTCCACCCAGCATTATATAAATGCTCCTCCAATCATCTGCAAGCAGGAAGGGGTAATGTCAGCTGTTGGCTAGGAATTCCAGATGGTCACTGGGGCATACTGGAGACCCTCATGGAGTTGAAGAGACTCTTATGGAGTTGAAGGGACTTGCAGGTATGATTTAAAGAGCAGGAAGTCTCAGGGAGGAGTTCATACCTGTTCTTTATCTTTTGCTAAGAAACCTCCATATTATGCCCATCAGGTAAAGAGGCAGACCATTTCTCAGATTAGAAAGACCCATTTTCCATAGTAAAGGTGGACCCAATTTCCTCTAAATGGTGTGCACTCTTAGCATGCCTTCTGGCCATAACACTTCGTGATGAATATTTCAGCCTGCTCACAAGAGCTGGTGAGTGTCTACTGGGTATTAATATTTACTATGTGCCAGGCACAGTTCTAATTGTTTACAGAATTTTAACTCTTTTAATCCACAGGAGAGGAATCTGGCAGAGATATTCTTATTAACCCTGTTTGATAAATGAAGAAACTAAGGCACAGGGAGTTAGTAGCCTGCTCTGGGTTTCACAGTGAAAAGGTATGGTAGAGCCAGGATTTGGACCCGAACAGTCAGGCTCCAAAGTCCAAGCTTCACCGCGGCACATACTGCCCTTCCAGACATCTCTGTCCCCTCAGGGTGACCCCCAACTTATTCTTCCAAGTCTGTCTCCTTACTCCCTGTAGTAAAACTGGAGTACTTGCTCTTTTCTGAACAAAATCTGTTTTCCCCACCTGTGTGTTCTCTCATGCCCGTCTCCTCACCCCACCCCCACCTGTAAATCTCCCATCAGTTTTGGGGAGAGTCCATCTCAAAGATACTATCAAAGCAAAAGAAACTAACATTTGCTAAGCTCCTGTTACCTTTTGGGTTTTGTGCTAAGAAAACTCACATAAAATATTTTATTTAATTTTCGGTCCAACTGTTTGACATAGGACAGTAGATTTCCCCATTTTCCAAATAAGAAAAAACTCTCAGATGAGTACCCTGCTCAGCTGTAAAGAGCAGTACTGGGCTGACTGCAGCTGTGCACAGTGGTGCCTTAAGCATTAGGGGTGTCCTCCCTTTACCTTGGTCCTCCCACGTAGCACTTTGTGCAGCTCTCATGACACTTCCCTGTACCATATAGGTATTTGTGTAATATTCCTGTAATACTATTTCTGGTAGCAGGAATTGTATCATGCTCCTTTCCTCCCTGGGGTGTCCAGCCTAGTCATTTGTACCTAGGTCAATAATAAGTATCTGTGTAACTGAATGAAACTGAATGGAGGATCAGGGAGGCAGGCATTGTAGAGTGGACAGGCTCAGTCTTGCCAGCTTCAACACTTCTTCCAAGCTCCTAAATAATGAGCTGTCAAGTTTCCTTGAGTTGCTAAGCCTTTTGGGAAGGAAAAAATGAACTGAAACAAGCAGGTACGTGCCTCAATCCACCAGAAGAGGAAGCTCCTGCTTTCAGACATGACAAGTCTCCAAAATATGTGGTGTTAACTCCAATCGTGTACATCTAGCACAACTGGTGACTGCACAGGCATGTGCAAACGAGCTCAGGAGTAGAGACATTCTAACCCAAGGTTGACAGAATACATTAAAACACCACAAAAGCAACTTAACTTGAATATTACTTGCCTCCTATAAAAGAAAATCATTTGCTTAGTAACTTTCTTTTATCAAATGCCATGTTTTTACTTAAATGTGTCTATTAAATAGCCTCAGTTTGTTGTATGCCAGCTGTGTAAGTTATTGGCTGAGGAGTGCAAGGTACCATGTCTGTTCCACCATTGCTGGATCCTGAGTTCCTGAAAATGAACAAAACAAGACAAAACAAAATATTTCCTTTTCTATTTCTGCTGCCTTCTTCTCTCTCATTCTGAAGCAGGGGGCTGAGAGTTATAAAGACAATTCAGCCATTCAGCAAAAATACTTTTAATATACCAGCCCTCTTTATCTTGCTCTGATTTCAAATAGCTGAAAAACAGGAGTGACTTTAAAATCCATAAAGTTGATGATACAATTGCCAATAAAGTACTGGAGAAAGAGAAGGAATAACTTAGCTTACATTTTATCCTCTATATAAAAATGGTTACAGGGCAGTCATGGCAGCACGACTTGGGAGAAGTTGGATTTGAATTGATCAAAAGGCTGGAGAATAAATTTGAAGGGGGAAAAACTGGATGCAGGGAGACCAGGAGATGAATTATGGCAGTAGTTTTCTAAAAGATGATAAGGACACCCCAAATCAGTGTTAGAAGGAATTATCATTTGGGAGGTGCTGGGAAAGGGTTGGTAGTCAACTGGATGAGGACTGGTGAGGAATCAAGGGCCGTTCCCTATCTGACTCTTGGGTGAACAGTGTCACCACCAATTGACTCTGAGGGTAGTAGGAGGTGGAACAGCTTAGACTTGCTTGCTCCAGTTTCCTGGTAAAGTAGGGAGCAACGTCATTGGCTACTAATGAGAGGAGAGCGAGTCTGTTAGGCTTGAGAATGGTGGAGGTCTACAAAGGTAACTGAATACAGATAAGTTATTGACCAAACAAAATGAAAAGAGTGAAGGGTGGAACCAGAAAACACACTGATGGAGAAGTATGACTTTCTAGCAGTGTTGCAGTGCCCAGCTGTAAGAAGAGAGAGAGCAGAATGTGACAGAAATAAATACAGAATAAGCTTCATTAAACGAGATCTGTCAGGTGACCTTGTTGTTTACTTGGTCTAACATACTCTTGTTTGCCAAAGTCTTTACTGAGATAGTCAGATAATAACTACTCGGGCCAGATACTGACCCACACTATTTGTGTTTTCAACTAATCAGTGTATAAACTAATACATTTAGAGTAATCAGTGTGAGAAGGATTTGAGGGAGCTAGGACTGGAAGCAAAGAGACTAGCCAGGGGCAGTCCATGCAAAAGATAAAGTTCTGATCTAATGCAATATTAGTTGGGATGTAACTCAGGATTCTATGAAGCCAACAAGAATGTTTTTTGTTTTGTTTTGTTTGTCTGTTTTAATGTATGACTGAGCCCCCAAAAGAAAAGTGAAGACATAGCATTTTTTTTTTTTTTTTTGAGACGGAGTCTCGCTCTGTCGCCCAGGCTGGAGTGCAGTGGCCGGATCTCAGCTCACTGCAAGCTCCGCCTCCCGGGTTTACCCCATTCTCCTGCCTCAGCCTCCCGAGTAGCTGGGACTACAGGCGCCCGCCACCTCACCTGGCTAGTTTTTTGTATTTTTTAGTAGAGACGGGGGTTTCACAGTGTTAGCCAGGATGGTCTCGATCTCCTGACCTTGTGATCCACCCGTCTCGGCCTCCCAAAGTGCTGGAATTACAGGGTTGAGCCACCGCGCCCGGCCGACATAGCATTTTTAAGAAGCAGTGTGACTTGACAGGTAAGAACACTGGCTCTGGTAAGTCAACTCTCTCAGTTCAAATCCCAACTATATTGCATACGAATTGTGTGACAACTCCTATGAAGCACAATAATTATTTCCATTTTACAGATGAGGCACAATCAGGTTTAGGTAACTTGTTCAAGTGACACAGTTGTAGAAATTAAATAGGTTAGTACGTGCAAAGGACTTGGTAAAACTGCCTGATACCTATTAAGAACTAGGTAAACATTTGTATTATTCTTATGTCTATTTAACCCAAATATTGTCCTCACCTCAAAAAATCATCTTGTTCTTGATATTAAAATCAAAATGCTTAAAGGTCACATCTGCAGTGCCCTCTCCAAGATTTGTGTACGTTCCTGTAGATTGCAGCAGTTCTCATTCAAATTTTCTTTGCTCATGAAACTCTTCAACTCACTTCTCATCTCCTGTGGCTGTTCTGTTTTTCTGCCTTGTTTTGGTTCAAATGTAGAGCACAACCTCCTCTCCTAGATTTCTGTAAAGTACTTCCATCACAGTGCAGTTAGAAGAATTTTGCCCAAAATTTAGAGAGTGATAGAGTGGCAGCTTTACCATAGCACAACTTAACATGAAATATTACACACCTTTGTTTTTGCAAGTCCATTGGACATATCCATTGTCAGGAATGTATACTAGTGATTTTCTTGCCTCACATGACCAAGTTGCTGAACCTCTTCCTCTCTCTTTCGGTCTCAACTTCTTTATCTCTCTTCCTTTTTAGCCTAATAACCTCATGTCTTCTTTTGGCTGCCAAAGGAACTCTGTCTTTTTGTTTTGTTTTGTTTTCAACAGTTAGCTTTCTCTTTGTTTCACATCTCCGCCTTGCAGAACAATGACCTATCAAGGTGTTTTGTTGAACAAAAAATAGTTTCCCTGGGAAAAAGCTGCTGTTAACTTTTAAAGTACGTTTTCCTCATTGAATGTACTAATATTCCCAACTAAAAAAATGCAACATAGTGTTGTTCTAATATAAGCGTCTAGTTAACTCTATATGATTCACAAACTCAAGTAATGAAAAAATCTCTTTTTATTCAATTTGATAATACAGTATTTTGTTTAGGATTTTTGCATCTTTGTTCATGAGAGATTTAGGTTTGCAATTTTCTTTTTTGGTAATGTTCTTTTTAGTCAAGGTTATACTGGCTTTAGAAAATAAATTGGAAATGCCTATTGTCCTTTTTCTCTTCCCTGGAAAAGTTTGTATGAAAGTGTCATATCTTCTTTAATGTTTAGAAGAGATCATGGGTAAAACAGTGGCCCTGGATTTGTGTGTGTGTGTGTGTGTGTGTTTGTGTGTGTGTGTGTAGAATTCATTGAGGAGAAATCAAATTGTTTCTATTTTAATATTTCTTACATGTGTTAAAATAAAAGAAAAACTACTCCATATGGCCCATAGTTTCTATACAAATGTAAGAACAGAATCAATTTACCTGCTAAAGATAAAGCTGTGAAACCTAGTAACTTTCAAAGTTAACAATATTCCCTAATGTAATGAATAATTGGTTTTCATGGGCTAAGTTGCAATGTGAAATGTGAATGTGATATAGTTTGGGTCTTCTATTGTTGCCATATCTCAGTTCTCTTGTGCCATGAGATGACTCGTTTCCCATCCCTTTTCTTTATTCAAATGTGAGAAATTTATTTTCATAAGGCTGACAGTGACATCATTTGGTCTTCATTTAGCAGAAATGCCTGATTAATGCATTAAATACTCAACTGTTCTTTTTACATTAGCCTGTAATCATTAGAATACATGCTCTCCTATATTACTTGGTAGCAGGAGGTTGTTTTATGTTGTCAAATCAATCTCATTTATCAACTAATATAAGAAACTGAAATTGCATTCTATGGGAAAGTCTTTTAATTGAAATCATTCAAAAGAGAAGTTGCATACTTATAACTAGTAAAAATAATTCAACTTTAGTGTAACTGGGAACAAGGGAAGTTGTTTATGTTCTAATATTAAGACACCTAAGGTCTGACTGCTGACCTGACATCAGGCAAGCATGTTTCCAATGCATTAAACTTAAGTATAGTCACTTAAAGTGATTCCTTAGGACTACTGCAAACAAAAATTCAGAAGTAGAAGCCAAAATTGCATGATAATATTTGGGGATAAAGTGATTACCTAGATGGCTACAAATATGTTTATATTATCTTTGAGAATTATCATTGAAAAGAAAATACACATTCACAGAATTTCTGTAGAGAACAAGTGGACCTTTGAAAATGCATTTAAAGAACCCCACGAGTCTAAGAACCCTAGTGAGAAACACTATTCCATACTAAAGAATCAATTGTTGAAAACTCTACTTTTGTCCAGCGGCCTATTCATTCATCATTCGTATTCTGTTTCCGTTTTCTGTGTGTGCTTTGTTCTTTTTGTTCCAAAGCCGATGTCTATTTTTAAGAGGGTCCTTACTATATAGGCAGAAAGATTTTAAGCTTTGCATCTGCACATGCAAAATTTACTCTAAGTATTGAATTATTTGCTGTCCTGTAAGAAACTCAAAGTGTGGCTGAATAGTATTAATTCTTATGGCTTTTGTTGTTTATGTATTTGTTTATGCTGTGCCCTTACCCTCTTTGGGCTGGACTAGAGGTTTCTATTGCCCTAAGAGGAAATCAGCATGGCAGAACTGGAGGATTCATGCATTAACTTCTTGATTTTTAAGTGTGAAAAAGCCTGTCCTTTTGAAACTGCTGAGCCAGCTCACTAGCACCTCTGCTCCTGGCAGAAGGGGGAGGAGGGGTCTTGGTTGGAGTTAGGGGATGATTTAGAGTAGAGGAAGAGAGTCCGGTGATGGTGAGAATCTCTGAACAGGTGTGCTGTGCCCTGCTTCGTTGCCTACTTGTTAGCTGCAAACTTGGGGAGGGCGGGTGGTTAAAGAAACAATTCTCCAAAATGTGAGAAGAAGAGACAGGCACCCTGTTTTCTCTCTAAAGAAATAGAATAAGAATAGAATAAGAGACAGCTGCATGGGGAGCAGGACTGGAGAGGTGTGAGGCAGCCCAACGGGTTTTCTGTTTAACAACAGAGAAGGGTTGGTAGCAGAGTAGAATTTTCTATATCCCTAAGAAAGTCAGCAAGCCGACTGGGCGCTGCGGCTCACTGGCTCACGCCTGCAATCCCAGCACTTTGGGAGGCCAAGGCGGGTGGATCACTTGAGGTCAGGAGTTTGAGGCTAGTCTGACCAACATGGTGAAACCCCGTCTCTACTAGAAATATAAAAGTTAGCCAGGCATGGTGGTGAGTGCCTGTAGTCCCAGGTACTTGTGTGGCTGAGACAAGGAGAATTGCTTGAACCTAGGAGGCGGAGGTTCCAGTGAGCCAAGATCATACCACTGCACTCCAGCCTGGGCAACAGAGCAAGAATCCGTCTCAAAAGCTAAAAAAATAAAAATAAGTAAAATAAATAAATAAATAAATAAATAAATAAGAGGCACGAAGCATAGCTAAGAGCACACTGGCAGACCCGAGGCTGAGTTCTAGACAGTACCTCTAAAAATCACTGAGAGTGTGACCTCTTAAAAGATGTCAACATGGAGGAGCAATGCCAGTAACCAGGTGGAACAATGACCATTCATGGCAGTGAATGCCAGTGTAGACAGATGGATAAGGACTACATGCCTCCCTTGATGCCATGTTGGCACATGAACCCCAAACATAGATGCTACCTTAGGGTGAAGGAAGAGCAGGGGACTATCCCCAATGACTGAACCTATGAGGACTACTTATAAGTGAGAACATGTGGTATTTGACTTATAAATGAGAACACATGGTATTAGACTTTCTATTTATGAGTTGTCTCACTTAAGATAATGGCCTCCAATTCCATCCATATTGCTGCAAAAGACTTGAATTCATTCTCTTTATGGCTGAATAGTATTGCATTTGTATATGTAATACTATTGCATATTTTATTAATCTAATCATCTGTTGATGAACACTTAGGTTGATTTTATGTCTTTACTATTTTTCACAGAATTAGAAAAAACAATCATAAAATTCATATGGAACCAATAAAGAGCCTGAATAGCCAAAGCAATCCTAAGCAAAAAGTACAAACTGGAGGCATCATATAACCCAACTTCAAATTACACTACAACACTATAGTAACCAAAACAGAATGATACTGGTACAAAAATCGATACATAGATCAATGGAACAGAATAGACAATCTGAAATATCTGAAATAGACAATCTGAAATTGGCCACATATCTACAGCCAATTAATCTTTGACAAAGGCAACAAAAACATACACTGGGGAAAGGATACCCTTTTCAATAAATTGTGCTGGGAAAATTAGATTGCCATACACAGAAGAATAAAACTGAACCCCTTTCTCTCACTATATAAAAAAGACAATGCAAAATGAATTAAAGACTTAAATGTAAGACTTGAAACTAGAAAAATACTAGAAGAAAACCTAGGGAGAACTCTTCTGGACATTGGTATAGACAAAGAATTCATGACTAAGACCTCAAAAGCACAAGCATCAAAACCAAAAATAGACAAATGAGACTTAATCAAAGGATTCTGAACAGGCAACATGGAGAATAAAAGAAAATATATACAAACTATGCAACCAGCAGGGGACTAATATTCAGAATTTATAAGGAAATCAAGCAATTCAACAACAACAAACACCAAATAACCCCATTGAAAAGTGGGCAGAAAAACATGAGCAGACATTTTTTTGAAAGAAGTCACAAAAAACATATGATAAAATGTTCAACATCACTAATTATTAGAGAAATGCAAATTAAAACCACAATGAGATGTCATCTTATGCCAGTTAGAATGGCTATTGTGAAAAATACAAAAAAAAAAAAAAAAGCAGACAAGGATACAGAGAAAAGGAATGCTTATAGGCTGTTGGTGGGAATGTAAATTAGTACAACCTCTGGAAAACAGCATGGATATTTTTCAAAGAACTAAAAATAGAACTATTGTTTGATTCAGTAATCCCACTACTGGGTATCTACCCAAAGAAAAATAAATACATTTATTTTTAAAAAGATAGCTGCACTTCTATGTGTATTGCAATATCCTTCCTATCCTTTATATTATCTTTGTCTAGTATTTCATTCTATACATATAGCAATTCCCACAAGGCATTATTATAAATGCTTTGAAGAAATAATTTTAACTTACATTTCCTCCCTCTAATACCCTTCATTCTTCTCTTCACCTCCATGTTTCCATCTTGGATCATTTTTTTTCTGCTTGAAAAAATATCTTCATGAGTTTTTTTTATTTCAGTAAAGGTTTAACGGCAAGAGTTCTCTCCTTTTTTGTCTAAAAACTGTCTTTATTTCGTTTTTTTTTTTTTAATATTTTTTTCTACCTGGGCATAGTGGTGCACACCTGTAATCCCAGCAATGTGGGAGGCTGAAGCAGGAGGATCACTTGAGCCTAGGAGTTCGAGAGCAGTCAGGGAACATAGTGAGATGCTGTCCCAAAAACATTTTTTTGTTGTTGTATACTTAAAAATATTTTATTTATTTATTTATTTTTATTATCATTATTATTATTATTATTTTGAGATGGAGTCTCTCTCTGTCACCCAGGCTGGACTGCAGTGGCGCGATTTCGGCTCACTGCAAGCTCCACCTCCCAGGTTCACTCCATTCTCCAGCCTCAGCCTCCCTAGTAGCTGGGACTACAGGTGCCCGCCACCACACCCAGGTAATTTTTTGTATTTTTAGTAGAGATGGAGTTTCACCGTGTTAGCCAGGTGGTCTCCATCTCCTCACCTCGTGATCTTGCCTTGGCCTCCCAAAGTGCTGGGATTACAGGCGTGAGCCACTATGCCCAGCCTTATTTTATTCGTTTTATTTTGATTCAAGGAATGCATGTGCAGATTTGTTACATGGGTATGTTGTGTGATGCTGAGGTTTGGGCTTGTAAGGTTCCTGCTGCCCAATTAGTGAACATAGTACCTGTAGGTAGTTTTCCAACTCTTACCCTCACTTCTGCCATCCCACTTTTTGGAGTCCCAGTGTTTATTGTTCCCATCTTTGTGATTGTGTATACCAAATGTTCAGCTCTCACTTATAAGTAAGAACATGCAGTATTTGGTTTCCTGTTTCTGCATTAATTCACTTAGGATAATGGTCTCCAGCTGCATCCATGTTGCTTTAAAGGACATGATTTTGCTCTTTTTTATTGTCGTGTAGTATTCTATGGTGTATATGTACCACATTTTCTTTATCCAATCCACCATTCACTTGCACCTGGGTTCCATGTCTTTGCTATTGTGAATAGTGCTGTGATAAACATATGAGTGCAGGTGTCTTTTTGGTAGAATGTTTTGTTCTCCTTTGAGTGTATAACCAGTAATGAGATCGCTGAGTTCAATGGTAATTCTATTTGTAGTTCTTCAAGATATCTCCAAATTGCTTTCCACAGGAGCTGAACTAATTTGCATTTCCACCAACAGTGTATAAGCATTCCCTTTTCTTTGGAGCCTCATCCACATGTCACTTTCTGACTTTTAAAACATTTCTATATCTACATACATTTACTGAAATCCATGAGTTCACACTATCTCCAGTATAAATTCAACACCACAGTATTCATTCTAATTTTCTCCTTTCCTCTTTTCTTTTTTAACTTTTATTTCAGGTTCAGGGATACATGTGCAAGTTTGTTTTGTATATATATAATATTTCTACTGTTAAGTCAGCTCTCTCTCTCTTTCTCTCTTTCTATATATACACATGTACATATATATATAATAGAACTTGCATGTCACAGGTGTTTGGAGTACAGATTGTCACCCAGGTAATAAGCATATTATCCTATATGTAGTTTTTTTTTATCCTCACTCTGCTCCCACCCCCTACCCTCAAGTAGGCCCCAGTGTCTGATGTTGCCTTCTTTGTGTCCGTGTGTACTCAGTGTTTAGCTCCCACTTATAAATGAGAACATGTAGTATTTGGTTTTCTGTTTCTGTGATAGTTCACTTAGGATAATGGCCTCCAGCTCCATTCATGTTCCCACAAAAAACATGATTTCATTCTTATTTGTAGCTTCATAGTATTCTACGGTGTTTATGTATCACATTTTCTTTGTCCATTCTGCCACTGATGGACACTTGGGTTGATTCCATGTCTTTATTATTGTGAATAGTGCTGCAATGAACATACACATGCTGTTTCTTGATGGTTTATGGCTTGCATCCTCGTGAGTGGTGGTCTGAGATGTATCCAAAGCCCTTTGAGCCAAGGCTAGAGCTGGAGTGGCTGGGATGTGAGGAGCAGTGTCCTGAGAATAAGCAGGGCAGCAGTGCCTTGGCCCCTGAAACCACGCTTTCCTCCTGAGCCCCTGTACCCATAGGGGCTATAGCAGAGGGCTATCCCGGAGACTTTTGAAATGGCTTTTTCCTTATTGTTTTGGATATTAGCATTTGGCTCTCTTTTGGTCATACTAATCTCTCTAGAAAGTGATTGTTCCACACCTGCTTGGATTCTTTTTCTACCAGAGCCTGACTGCAAATTTTCTGAACTTTTATGCTCTGCTTCCCTTTTAAATATGGTACAACTTTAAGTCATTTCTTTACTCCTGTACCTCATTATAGGTTGTAAGAAGCAGCCACCCTACTTCTTGAGTGCTTTGCTGCTCAGATATTTCTTCCACCAAATACCTTAAATCATCACTCTTAAGTTCAAATTTCCACAGATCCTAGGATGTAGACACAATGCAACCAAGTTCTTTGCTGAGGCATAACACGGGTACCTTTGTTCCACTTCCCAATAATGTCTTCAATTCCACATAAGACCACATCAGCCTGGACTTCACTGTTCATATCTCTGTCAGCATTTTGGTCACAACCATTTAACCAGTCTCTAAGAAGTTCCAAACATTCCCTCATCTTTCTGTCTTCTTCTGAGCCCTCTAAACTCCTCCAACCTCTGCCCATTACCTAGTTCCAAAGCCACTTCCACATCATCAGGTATCTTTATAGCAATACCCCACTCCTTGGTACCAATTTTCTGTGTTAGTCTGTTCTTGTGTTGCTATCAAGGAATACCTGAGACTGGGTAATTTATAAAGAAAAGTGGTCTACTTTGGCTCACGTTTCTGCAGGTGAGACTGCATGGTGCTGGCATCTGCTCCTGGTGAGGGCATCTGAAAGCTTATAATCATGGTGTAAGGTGAAGAGGGAGCCTGCAGGTCACATGATGAGAGCAAGAGAGCAAGGGAGAGGTGGCACACTCTGAAAACAACGAGATCTTGCATAAACTAGCTGAGCAAGAACTCATTCATCACCAAGGGGACGGCGCTAAGCTATTCCTGAGGGATCCACCACCATAATGCAATCACTTCCCACCAGGCCCCACTTCAAATATTGGGAATCACATTTCAACATAAGATTCAGAGGGGACAAACATCCAAACCACATCAGGGGCAGAAGCAATAGTTTTGAATTTTCCCAAACTGACCAAAGATATCAAAACACATATTTTAAAGCGCTATGAGTCTAGGATAAATAGAAAGAAAACCACACCTACATATACAATAATCAAATTGTTCAGAATCAAAAAGTTTTAAAAGCAGTTCAAAGAAAGACACATTACCTTTAAAGAAATGAAAATAATCCAGAGAGCTGATTTAACAATAGAAATAGTGGAATCTGGAAGACAAATATAACATTTTCAAAGTGTTGATGTCAAGTAAAAGCCAAACAAGTTTTGTACCTAAAAAAATGTTTTTGAAAGAACAAAGCTAGAGGCATCATATTAACTGACTTCAAACTATATTGCAAGTCTACAGTAACCAAAATAGCATTGTACTGGTACAAAAACAGACATGCAAACGAATAGAACAGAATAGAGAGTCCAGATATAAAGCTGCACACCTACAATTATCTGATCTTTGACAAAGCTGAAAAAGACAAGCAATGGAGAAAGGACTCCCTATACAATAAGTGGGGCTAGGATAACTGGCAATCCATATGCAGAAGAATAAAACTGGACCACTTCCTTACACCATATACAAAAATCAACTCAAGATGGATTAAAGACTTAAATGCAAAAGCTAAAACAATAAAAATCCTAAAAGATAACCTAAGAAATACCATTCTGAACATAGATCCTGGACAAGATTTCATAATGAAGATGCCAAAAGCAGCTGCAACTGTATTAGCCCATTTTCACACTGCTGATAAAGACATAACCAAGACTGGGCAATTTACAAAAGAGAGAGGTTTAATAAACTTACAGTTCCTCATGGCTGGGGAGGCCTCACAATCATGGTGGAAGGTGAAAGGCACATCTGACATGGTGGTAGACAAGAGAAGAGAGCTTGTGCAGGGAAACTCCTCCTTATAAAACCATCAGATCTTCTGAGATTTATTCACTATCATGAGAACAGCATGAGAAAGACCTGGCGCCATGATTCAATTACCTCCCACCAGGTCCCTCCCACAACACGTGGGAATTCAAGATGAGATTTGGGTGGGGACACAGCCAAACCATATCAGCAACAAAAATAAAAATTGACATATGGGGACCTAATTAAACTAAAGAGATTCTGCACAGCAAAAGAAAGTATCAGCAGAGTAAATAGACAACCTACGGAATGGAAGGAAATGTTTGCTAACTATGCATCCAACAGAAGTCTAATTCTCAGTATATAAAGAACTTAAACAAATTAACAAGCAAAAACCAAACAACCCCATTAAAAAGTGGGCGAAGGACATAAACAGACATTTTTCGAAAGAAGGCATACACACAGCCAACAATCATATGAAAAAATGCTCAACCTCACTAATCATCAGAGAAATGCAAATCAAAACCACAATGAGATACCACCTCACACCAGTCAGAATGGCTATTACTGAAAAGTCAAAAAACAGATGCTGGAGAGGTTGCAGAGAAAGGAGAATGCTTATACCCTGTTGGTGTGAATGTAAATTAGTTCAGCCAGTATGGAACGTGGTTTGGAGATTTCTCAAAGAACCTAAAACAGAACTACCATTCAACCCAGCAATCCCATTACTGGGTATGTATCCAAAGGAATATAAATTGTTCTACCACCTTAAGTGTAATTTTTGTCTCTCCAGGAGGTGAGATTTCTGAAAACCTTTATCTTCTAAGACTGTTAACCATTGCTTTCTACTTAGCTAATGCTGCTTATGCAAAACAAATGCCTCAAAGGAAAAAGTAGGGTAGACTATTGGGCTCATCTCAATGATACTGTTTTCTCTCTGGGATTTTGATCCTCAAGTCTTGACCTTCTGGATAGTTCTACAGTTTCAAAAAGAAATTTTCAAACTTTAATCCTGCTTTGCTTGTTTTGCTTTGTGAGATGGTTGGTCTTCAACAACTTTTATATTATTTTTAAATGTTTGAATAATTGAAATAAATAAATTTATTTAAATGTTAAATGTTGTTTTAAAGTACAAATGTGTGTTACTTATTTTTTAGAAACAGTTTTCTTTTAAAAAATAGTTTTTGAATAAATGGGTCATGGTGGTTTGTGTCTATAGTCTCAGGGATTTGAGTCACCGAGGTGGGATCATTGCTGGAGCCCAGGAGTTTGAGGCCAGCATGGGCAGTACAGTAAGATACCATCTCTTAAAAAATAGTTTTTGAATAGAACTATGAGATATGTCTACCAATGTAATAAGCCAATTTATCAGAAAAATGTATAAATTTTCATAATTTCCAGTGCCCTCTTTCCCTTTCAAAACTATCCTCAGTTGGAAATACAGCATTGTGTAACAAAAATAATTGTGAATTTTAAAAACAGATGCCTGATTTGAATCACTTTAATAGAGAGTCACAGCCTCTTATGCAAGTTCACTGACCCACAGTCCCTTGAGGAAGGTCCTTGCAGTAGTGTCACAAGTACATGCTATAAATATGCTTCTTAGAGTATTGTATAAAAACCAAGTGGAGTTTCCTGGAGCTCTTCTTCTATAACAAATAGGAAACATGAAGCAATATTGTGTCCATTTAACTCCGTTGTGTGACTGTGAAGTATCATGAGCTTAATCATGTGCTATCTCTAATTGCAGTGACTATTCCTGGTCCCTAGTATGTGGCTATTATTCTGGTTATCAGCACCTTTCTCATTAGTCTATAGATTCCTTCTATGCTATACAAATTAATTTTTGCATCTCAATTAAACTATAACTCATATTTTAAGACAATGAACCTAGGAAAAATTAGAATCACTCCTGACTGCTCTAGCTAGCATATTAAATCAAAAATCTCTGAGTACACTCATATCATTAAATTCAGCCAAGATAAATTATAT
Organism: Colobus angolensis palliatus; assembly: GCF_000951035.1. Taxonomy (NCBI): domain Eukaryota; kingdom Metazoa; phylum Chordata; class Mammalia; order Primates; family Cercopithecidae; genus Colobus; species Colobus angolensis. Next base: position 604,527 of record NW_012114600.1, on the reverse strand, counting down.
TCCTCTTGCTTCAGTCTACTCTAGCACCATTGGAATTAATTTGCTCATATTTTCACCAGTTTAGTTTTGTTATTGTTGTTTATCCTTATATATGGTAGGTTAAAGAAATGGCTGCAATTTATTTGCACCATCTCTATTAGGAGGTGGAGTGTATTATTCCAATTTTTGAAAATGAGCAGGCTTCTGACTAGCTTTAATGAATAGAATATGGAGAAAGTGATACTATACAAGTATCTAGGCTTCAAGAAGTGTGGCAGCTTCTGCTCTCACTGGGAAACATTCCACTACCATGCAAACATACCTACGCTAGCCTTTTACAAAAAGAGAGTATACAAATTCACTGCTATCCCAGCAATGCCAACTAAGGACCCAGAATGTAAGCACACCCAGCCACAAATAGCTGATCCTGGCCCAGATCAGAAAGATTACCCAGCTCTTCTCAGACCAAATTGATAACATGAACTCATGAGCTAGATAAAATTGTTATTTATTTTATTCAAGTCAGTAAGCTTTGGGGTGGTGTGTTATACAGCAATAGATAAATTAGCAAAGTTTTATATTTTCTTTTTAGCATGTAAGTGTGCTCCTCTTGGATTTGACTTTGTGATTGGTCTTCAGGGGCATTCTGGAGACCAATCATGTATTGCTGTAGTTAAAAGTCTAAACACAATGAGAGGTGGTGCAGATGGAACATGAGGAAAACAGGTCTTTTTTTCAAGAAAAGAAAGAACAATTTCAGGAAGTGAATGACAAAGTGATTATTCTGCAGTTAAAGGGTGTTCAGCAGTGTTTGGGAAAACCCATCCCTCTCAAATATCACCATTCTAATTCTCATGGTTTCTCTCTTTTTTAGTCAATGCTCTGCTTTCACATAAGAGATGTTGTGAAACTGAATTCTCCAACTCACATGATGACACTCTGGGTCTGAGTTTTAGCAGCATCACTATTATTTTATTTTTATTTTTTATAATTTCAACTTTATTAATATTTTAGATCCAGGGCCATATGTGCAGATTTGTTACACAGGTATACTGTATGATGCTGAGATTTGGGATACGATTGATCCCATCACCCAGGTAGTCAGCATAGTACCCGATAGTTTTCAACCCTTTCATGCCTCCTCCCCATCCCACTAGTAGTTCCCAGTATCTATTGTTGCTATCTTTATGTCCATGAATACCCAATTTTTAGCTCCCACTTGCCACCCATGTGGTGTTTGGTTTTCTGTTCCTCTGTTAATTAACCTAGGATAATGGCCTCCAGTGCATCTATGTTGCTGTCAAGGACATGCTTTTGTTCTTTTTTATTGATGTATAGTATTCCATGTTGTATATGTACCACATTTTCTTTATGCAACCCACTGTTGATGAGTACCTAGGTTGAGTCCATGTATTTTAGATACCTTATTCTTGAGATGAGATAAGAAATTCTTTTAGGGTAACCTAAGACACTCCCTAGTTCTCTGACCATGTCTTGATCCAAAAATTGACAATGCTGAACCTTGAATTCTCTTTCTTTAAGCTCTGAAGTGCAGTTAGGAGCATTCAACCCTTGGTAAAGGTTTCATATTTCTTGTGCTTCTCATACTGTGCTACAGAAGTAACCTCTAGCTGCCAAATTCATTTTCCCCAACACGCACTATTTCTGTATGGCTATAGGTGATAGTTTTAGGAGTTATTTTGCTGCTGCATATTGTGAATGATAAGTATTTCATTCTTCAATGGCAACTGAATCTTCACTATCCTCCAACCCAACCAGATCAGATAACCAGGCCTAGTTAGTCAAGGTACTATGGTCTGAGTAGCACATAACAGAATCTATTCAAGCCAGTTTAAGCAGAAAGAGATTTAGCACAGAGGATAGGTGCTTATAAAATTGTGAAGGCTGAGGAAGCAGACTATAAACTCAGCTTCCAGGAATGACTCCCACAATGATACTGCAGAAATTGCCCACCAAGTGAGCTTTTGTCTCTATAACAATCAGGAAGTTGGGGAAACAAGAAGCTGCCATCATGTTTACTTGTCCCCCCAAACTTCTGCCATGATGTGGACTAAGAATATGAACACCCGGCTCCTTGCCTCTCAACAGCCATAAAGCTAGGTATGGTCCTAAGTGACCGGCTTCTCCTATAGCTGATACATCAATGCCTCCAAGGCACTGTTTTCCAGCAGAAGTAACAGAAGCATAGCTTTGACCTCACTCCATATCCTTGAATCTCCCAAATCTCATGCAGGTATGTCTGTGTGGTCCAAGCTATGGAACTAGCTGTACTAGAAAAGAATTAGCAAAACATAGTCTTTCACTCTTCACCCTCTATTTCCTGACTACACAAAGTATATCTGTGGTGCAGTGGCATCAACGTCATCTATAAGGGAAGTAGAGATCAGCAAGCTATTCTGCAGAATGTAACACAAAGGTTAAAATGCATGTAATATGCCTGGTGCAGTGCCAGTAAGATAGCTTACTCTCAATTCATGTTCATTGTTATTGTTTTTGTTGTTATTGCCTGGCATTGCTCATTGGTGGGGAGAAAAAAAACAAAACAAAAAAACAGACACCAAGTTAAGGGGAGCCTGGAGCTTCTTCAGGACAGAATAGCAACACACCTTTCCTTTTTTTTTTTCTTTTCTCATTTTGCTACCAGTGCCTTGCTTATAAAAGACTCCCAAAGTGTCAGTGCTGGAAGGGGGTTAGTTTTTGATGAATAGCTTTTCGTACTGTCCCCTTCTGGTTATTAACTCTCTTCATCAATTATATACTTCATCGGAAAAAAAAAATAAAAAATCTCTGGTCTCTCTCCCCTCTTTATTCTGCTTCTCCTCTTTGTCCCTTTTTCATGTCTTAAGAATAGGATTTTTAAAAGATTTGAGCCCAGGCACAGTGGCTCACACCTGTAATCCCAACACCTTGGGAGGCTGAGACAGGTGAATCACATGAGGTCAGGAGCTCAAGACCAGCCTGGCCAACATGGTGAAACCCCATCTTTACTAAAAATACAAATTAGCTAGGCATGGTGGCGGATACCTGTAATCCCAGCTACTTGGGAGGTTGAGGCAGGAGAATTGTTTGAACCCAGGAGGCAGAGGTTTCAGTGAGCTGAGATCGCACCACTGCACTCCAGCCTGAGCAACAGAGCAAGAGTCCATCTCAAAACAAAACAAAACAAAATCAAAACACCCACATTAGATAGTATTAGTTTTCTAGAGTAAAGCCCTTTGAATTCACTATAATGATCTAATATTTGTAAAGCACTTAACATTCAGCCAAGCACATAGTAATCAAGGTTCAGATACTCACTTTTATTTATTTACTCTTTAAAAAATGAATGTACTTTAGGCATACTCTGGGGCCCATCTTGCTTTATAGTGATTTTCTTTTAGAACTTCAGGAATTAAACCACTTTGGATGGTATCCAAGATAGATCTATTTTATACTAAATCTTGCTTTTCAGTGAAAAACATGAAAGACTGACTGAGATACTTGATAACATGACAGTTACCAAGACTGAGATACTAAACTTCATTAATATTGCAGCTAATATCTTACAAGGGGAATAATTTGATGCTGAACATCAGGTCTAATATTATATAACTAAACCTCAGCATTATAAATAAATGTAACTCCATTGTTTTAGAAACTAAATTTTTTATTTTTGGTAACCCCTGGTTTCTCACTTACCTGTCCTTCTGCTTATCAAGATTGGATAGTGGTTTTCCCGAAAAAAAAAACAAGGAATAATTGGAAGAAAAGTGCACACCTATTCATCACATATGTATTTTATTTGGGACAAGTTTAATCATCTCCTAAGTGCGGGTTTTTAAAAAGACCTTGAAGACAGCAAGAGCGTAGAGGCACACTAATAGAGAACAGGCACTTGCAAGTCTGAGAGGATATGCCAGAGGCGGTGTTCAAGGAACATTCTGCAAAGCCCGTAGACTGGAACTCCTTGTTGGTTGTGCTTTCATTTAAGACTGGCAGGGGACAGGGGCAGGGGTTATGGGTGGAAAACCCTGAGTGTGACTCGCCTGTGGTCTTCACAACTATTAGCTGCTTTCTTTTACTGAACTTCAAGCACAGTTGGGTTTAATAAGACTGTTTTATGGTCTTTTTGTCTGCTCATGCTTTCTAATGTTTTCTTCAGTTGTGACTGGCCCATGTGGACAATGTGTGCAGAGTTCTCAGGCTCTGAGAAGGCCGTTTTATTTCTTTAGTCCCTTCAAAGGAGAGTTTTACAACCTCTGCCTCTCAGCTTTTGAATGTTAAGAAGTGATCATTTTAAACAAAGGTCGAAATAGACCTCAAACTTGGCACCTTCTTTGTTATATTTAACTACTTCAGGAGTAAACAGGATGGAAAATAGATAAGAATGACAATTAGCAGAAACTTGATTTAAAAACCAACAAATCCTCATGTTTGCAAACCATGCGTTACACAGAAGTACATACATTGTAAAATGAGCCTTGCAGGGATGGTGATGAAAAACTGTAAATGATTTGTGGCCACACAAGGATTCGGCTGTTTTCTCAGACCTAGCAGGGCTCCATCCAGTGCAGTCAGCATGACTGACAGATGGCTATATAACAGGATGACCATTTAGCCCCATTTTCTGGGACAGTCCTGATTTGTGCATATTTCCTCTGCATCCATGCAGTTAATAGCCCCATTCACTCTCAAACATGTCCAGATTTGGATGAGACATCTTATGGCCAACTTACTTATAAACAAATAAGAGTCAGGAAAATGTCACACTAGGATATGGAACACCTGCTGTTGCCCAATAGAGTTCGAGTAATTCTGAGTTCTGAGAAATAGTTGTGATTTCTGCTAATTGAATTGGGGACTTCATTGAATCTTAGTAACAGTGGCGGAGGGAGTGGGGGAGGGAGAGTCTCATTCACTAATCTGTACCATCCTGAGCTCTGTACCCTCCCTGCGGCTTTCCCCTAAACTATACAGGATCAGACCACGGGCACCATTTTACTCCTTTCCTATCTCCTAGCTCCCTCTGCTTTGTCTTCTAGATCCTGTTGCTGCTGCTGCTGCTCCTCTTCCTCCTTGAAAATATTGTTCCAAATTGTTTTAAAATTGTATTTTCTATTTTAGAAATCTTTGCTCAACCATTAGAATACATGTTACAGCTGCATCGTGAGGAGTTATTTGTCTTAATCCTATACTTTACTAATGACTTGTTCTCTACTTTTTGTATCCCATGTCCCGCTTTTTCTTGGATTACGCTTTTATTTGAGTAATATTTTCAGAAGGATACGTGGGTGGCAAAACTTCTAAATTGCTTGCATGTTGGAAATGCTCTTCGTTTTGCCTTTAGACTTGAATGATAATTCAGCTTGTAGGGTTTCCAAATCCCTTTCCTTCAGAATATCTTGGCTGTTTCTTCAGGGTTTTCTAGCGTCTCCTCTTGCTGAGCAGCAGTTTGGTGCCAGATTTATTCTAAGTCCTTTGTAACTTTCCTTCTACCCCTCCCCCTCTTTGAAGGGCTGTATCATCTTATTTTTATCCTTGGAATTCATAAAAATCACTAAAATGTGTTTCTTCATATTTGCTTGATGCACATGGTGGGTGGGTCCTTTTGATCTGAACACATACTTTTTCTTTAGCAAATGAAAATTCTTCCATCATTTCTTTGATTTTATTTTTCCTTCCACACTCATTTCACTAGGTAAATACTGGATCTCTGGATATTGCTTTATTTTTCTTAACTTTTCTCTCATAGCTTTCATTTTTCCTTTTTTTTTTTTTTAGACCATGTTCTTGGAACAGTCCTTAGAGTAAGCTTCCCAGTGGCTAAGTATGGCTTTAGCTCTCTCCGTTCTTCAATTCAGTCCTTGTACTGAGATTTCATCTTAGCAACCAGATTTTAAACTTCCAAGAATTGTTTCGTGTTCTCAGGCTTAAATTTCACACTATTTCTTTCTCATTTAATGGATGCACTTTTATTGAATTCTCAGAAAACATTTCTGTGATTGTTAGGATTTATTTAGTTTTTTCACTAACTGTGCTTTCCTTGAGGTTAATTCCTCTATTTATGTCACTTATTGACTTGCTTTCTTTTTTTTCTCAAATGTCACAGCCAGGTTCTCTTGTTAGTGAGTGGGCCTGTGTCACTGGTGGGTTTCCTCTGAAGGCCAGAGAAACTCATTTTCTGAATTAGGGGCTCCCGGTTTACAGTGAAGCCAGAAGCGACTTGAAGCTTTACGTTACCTCTCTCTTCAGCTCCAAGAACTAAACTCTATTATTTGCAGAGGTATTCTCAGGCCTTAGACCCCTTAGACCGGGAGTAAATGCTCTACATAACTGCTTAGAAAGTGGATTTCCCACAAAAATTAGCCAGGTATGGTGGCACATACCTGTAGTCCCAGCTACTAAGGAGGTGGAGGGAAGAGAATCACTTGAACCTGGGAGGCAGAGGTAGCAGTGAGCCAAGATCACACCACTGCACTCCAGGTGGGTGACAGAGTGAGACTCCATCTCTCAAAAAAAAAAAGAAAAGAAAGGAAAAGAAAAGAAAAGAAA
>NW_012114600.1:485919-597864 GCF_000951035.1 Colobus angolensis palliatus | reverse complement strand
AAGGAAAGGAAAGGAAAGGAAAGGAAAGGAGGAAGGAAGGAAGGAAGGAAGGAAGGAAGGAAGGAAGGAAGGAAGGAAAGAGGATTTCTCCACTCTGTCAGGTTTTGCCAATACCCAAGACCATCTGTTTTATATCTTGGAGGAATTCCTTAATATTCTGGTCTCCTAATGGCACAACTTTCTGGTTTTCTAGTGCTTCTAAGATTTGTTCTTTTTCTTCTTCTTCTATGACGTTTAGAGAAAGCAATAGGTTTTCTTTAAGACATACCAACTCAACAACTATGCTAATCCCAAATAAAGTTTGCCCAAGGTTCAGATTACACCTCTTGTAATGTGCTTCCATTTGTCATATTCTAATTGTATCTCTAATTTTTCTAAGTTCAATTCATTTGTGTTAGGACTTGTAATTCCTCCTGTCTCTCATGCTCCCTCTCCCCACCATGCCTCCTGCCAAATTAGTCTGAGCTTCTGACTAGACTTCAACATGTTAAGTAGGAAAGTCATAGTGTTCAGGATAAATTAACTCTATGTCAGGATCCCAATTTCACTGCTGATTAGTTGTATAATTTTGGCTGTTTTTGAAATTTAGTTTTCTTTCACATGAAAATGAAAGTAGTAGTAAGTACCTCTCAGTGTTATGAGGAGCATATGAAAGTGAAATTGCTTGCTGCATAGGAGTCACTCAAAAACTGTTAGTTTTCTTTCCCCTTCCCATGAGGACATGATCTATGTCTTCTGCTTTCCTTCTCTCTTCCAAATACTTAGCACGGTTCTGAAAATAACTGATTATTCAAACAGTTCCTCTTTTCCAAAAAAATTTAATTTTTAATTCCATATAGAATTTTATTTTTTAAATTTTTATTATAATTTGACAAATTATAATTGCATATATTTGTGAGACACAAAATGTATTCCTCCTGTCTAAAATATTTTTATTTTTAATTGACAGATTGCACATATTTATAAGGTAAAATATGATGTTATGATACATGCATACAATATAGAATAATTAAATCAAACTAACGTATCTATCACCTCATGTACTTATTTTTGTGATGAAGACATTTGTAATTTACTCTCTTAAGAACATTGAAGTGTACAGTACAATATTATTAACTACAGTTACCATGCTGTGTGATAGATCTCAAAATGTTGTGTTATAGATCTCAAAAACGTATTCCTTCTGTCTGACTGAAACTTTGTACTCTTTGATCAACATCTTCCCTCTCTCCATTTAACCACCATTCTACTTCCTGCTTCTATGAATACTACTAATTTAGATTCCACAAAAAAGTGAGATGATGTAGTAGTTGTCTTTCTGTGTCAGGTTTATTTTATTTAGCATAATGTCCTCCAGATTCATCCATCTTGCCACAGATGACAGAATTTCCTTCTTTTCTAAGGCTGAATAGTATTTCATTTAGTATATGTGCCACATTTTCTTTATCCATCCATCCACTGATAGACATTTAAGTTAATTTCACATCTTGGTTATTCAGTATAATGCTGTAATAAACATGGGAGTGCAGATATCTTTTTGCCATATTGATCTCCTTTCTTTCCCCAGTAATGGGATTCCTCAATCTTATGGTTGTTTTCTTTTTAGTTTTGTGAGGAGCCTTCATAGAGTTTTACATAATGGCCATACTAATTTACCTTCCCAACAATAGCATACAAGGCTCTCTTTTCTCCACATTCTCACCAATACTTGTCTTTCATTTTTTATGATAAAAGCCATCCTGAAAGATGTAAAGTGATAGCTCATTGTGATTCTTATCTCACACAAAATATAAAAATCAACTCAAAATGGCTTAAAGACTTAACCATAGATCTGAAATCATAACACACTAGAAGAAAACATATGTGAAAAGCTTTTGACATTGGCCTAGGCAATAATTTTTTGAATATAACTCCAAAAGAACAAGCAACTAAAGGAAGAGTAGACAAAAACACACAAATGGGATTGCACCAATCTAGACAGCTACTGCATAACAGAAGAAACAATTAGCAGAATGAATTGGCAACCTATCAATTGAAAAAAAGTTGCAAACCATGCATCTAATAAGAGGTCAGTATCGCCGGGCGCGGTGGCTCAAGCCTGTAATCCCAGCACTTTGGGAGACCGAGATGGGGGGATCACGAGGTCAGGAGATCAAGACCATCCTGGCTAACGGTGAAACCCCGTCTCTACTAAAAAATACAAAAAACTAGCTGGGCGAGGTGGCGGGCACCTGTAGTCCCAGCTACTCGGGAGGCTGAGGCAGGAGATGGCGTAAACCCGGGAGGCGGAGCTTGCAGTGAGCTGAGATCAGGCCACTGCACTCCAGCCTGGGCGACAGAGCTAGACTCCATCTCAAAAAAAAAAAAAAAAAAAAAGAGGTCAGTATCCAAAATACATAAGGAACTCAAACAATACAATAGCAAGAAAACAAATAAACTGATTTAAAAATGGAGATAGGACCTAAATAGATATTTTTCCATTTCTTAAAGGAAGACATAAAAAAAAAATGTGAAAAAACTATTAACATTATTAATCATTAGTGAAGTACAATTTGAAACCACAAAAAGTACTTTTGACTGGTTGCCTCCAGTTGCCAAATAAAGGTAAGTGTATTATTCAGGTTTCTCTAGAGGGACAGAACTAAAAGGATATATACACACATATATATGAAAGTTTATTAAATAGTATTATCTCACACAGTGGCAAGGTCTCACAATAGGCTATGTGCAAGCTGAGGAGCAAGGAAGTCAGTGCAAGTCCCAAAGCTGAAGAACTTGGAGTGCAATGCTTGAGGGCAGGAAGCACCCAGCATGGGAGAAAGATGTAGGCTGGGAGGCTAAGCCAGTCTAGCCTTTTCACATTTTTCTACCTGCTTTATATTCTGGCCATGCTAGCAGCTGATTACACGGTGCCCACCTAGATAAAGGGTGAGTCTGCCTTTCCCAGCCCACTGACTCAAATATGAATCTCCTTTGGCCACATACTTACAGACATATCCAGGATCAGTATTTTGCATCCTTCAATCCCGTCAAGTTGACACTCAATATTAAACATCACAAAACCACCCCTTGTCAACTTGAACCCATACACATCTCCTGAAATCATAATCTTCAAATAGAGACAATAATGAGGTCATAATTACACCTAACATAATACAACTATCCTTCATACAACCAGAAATGTACCAATCCCCAACCCAAATACTATTTACGTAACATTAACAATACTTAAATGCTGATATGAAGACAATAAATCTTATGTCACATGATAAAGGAAAAAGGAAATAAAATGAAGATATTTTCTTAGCACAAGTGTATACATGCAAAAAATGTTTTTAACAACAGAAGGTGGAAATACTTACGACAATTACAGTCCTTGTTTCTGCAGCTGGTCACATGGTCATAGCTGGTATTGATGACTACCTTCTTCTACTACCTATTTTGTATTCTCTTTGCCTTCAGCAAGCACCTCAGCAGGTCATTTTTGTTTTCGTTTTTTTTTTTTTTCTTTCTGGTGGAGTGATCCAAACCTTCATTCCTGAAAGGTCTAGGTTATTTGTAGCCTTGCCTGGAATAGGCTGTTGTAGTTTCCCATTGACCTTAATCACAAGGCATGGTAATACTAAGAGATGTCCTAATGGATCTCTGATATTCCATGTATACTCTTCCTTACCTTCGTTGTGGAGTAGTAGACTGATTTCATCTTGATAGTTCAGGTCAGTCACCCCAACCAACACTGTAACTTCCTTCTTAGCCTGTTGACTTAAAGGTAGGAGGAGCCCAAAGTGTTCAGGTGGCAATCTTAACTGCCAGTTTAATGGAATTGTTGTTGTATCTCCTAGTGGCAGCATTCCTCTCTCTGGAACTAAGACCTCTAGGCCAGCAGAATAGAATGTTGTGAGAACAGGAAGCAAAAATTTTGCTATTGGATCACTAGGGGTGATGGTGAGTGGTGCCACTTCCACTTCCACCCCTTAATTCCTGGACCTATGGATCTTGGCTATAGGATAAACAGTACCATATACTGGACACTGATTCAGAGCATACACGACCTTCTGGATAACTTTGCCAAGCCCTGTAAAGTATTGTCACCTAGTTAGCATTGTAATCATGACTTCAGAAGGCCATTCCACCATTCTCTCAATCCAGCTGCTTCAGTGTGATAGGGAACATGGTAAGACCAGTGAATTCCATGACTATGAGCCCACTGCCACACTTCTTTAGCCATAAAGTCAGTGCCTTGGTCAGAGGCAATGCCTGTGGAATATCATGATGGTGGATAAGGCATTCCATGAGTCCACAGATGGTAGACTTGGCAGAAGAATTGCATGCAGGATCGGCAAGCCCATATCCATATTAACTGTCTATTCCAGTGAGGAGAAACCTCTGCCCTTTCCATGATGGAAGACGTCCAGTGTAATTCACCTGCCACCAGGTAGCTGGCTGAGCACCCCGAGGAATGATGCCTTATTGAGGGCTCAGTCTTGGTCTCCGTTCCTGGCAAACTGGGCACTCAACAGTGGCCATAGCAAGATCAGCCTTGATGAGTGCAAGTCCATGTTGCTGGGCCCATGCATAACCTCCACTCCTGCCACCATGGCCACTTTGTTCATGGGCCCATTGAGAGATGACAGAGGTGTTGGGGAAAGAGGTTAAGTGGTGTCCACAGAACACGTCATCCTATCCACTTGACTATTAAAATCCTCCTCTGCTGAGGTCACCCATTGGTGAGCACTCACATGGGATACAAATATCACAGTTTTTGACCACTCAGAGAGGTCCATCCACATACCTCTTCCCCAAATTTCTCTATCACCAATTTTCCAATCATGCTTCTTTCAAGTCCGTGACCATCCAGCCAAACCATGGGCTACAGCCATGAATCAGGATACAATCACACATCTTGTCTTTCCTTCTTCAATGCAAAGTGCACAACCAGGTGCACTGCTTGAAGTTCTGCTTACTGGGAAGATTTCCCTTCACTGCTGTCCTTCAGGGATGTCCTAGAAAGGGGCTGCAGTGCTGCAGCTGTCCACTTTTGGGTGGTGTCTGTATCTCATGCAGAACCGTATGTGACTGGACCATAGTCTTCTTTTCCTCTATCAAATGACCATAGGGAACTCCCCATGAGGACATTGGTGCAGGCTAGGGGAGAGAAGGACGGGTGGCAGGAGTGGAGACCATGGGCATTTGAGCTGCTTTCTCTTGTGCCTTCAGGACCTGCTCGAGCCTGATCATATATATACTGCTTGCTTTTGATGATGCAATGCTGCTGTGCATGACCTACTTTATGGTTACATAGGTCAGAAAGCACCCAGCTCATGATAGGCAGTTTAGGTTGTATGGTGACTTGATGACCCATGGCCAAACTTTCAGTTTCCACCTAAGCCCATTAAGAGGTCAAAAGCTGTCTCTCAAAAGAGGAGTAGTTATCTGCAGAAGATGGCAGGGCCTTGCTCCAAAATAGAGGCCTCCACTGTGATTCACTTATGGGAGCTTGCCAAAGGCTCCAAACAGCATCCCTATTTGCCAATAACACCTCAAGCACCATTGGATCTGCTGGGTCATATGGTCCAAGTGACAGAGTAGCTTGCACAGCAGCCTGGATCTGTTGCAGAGCATTCTCTTTTTGTGGACCCCACTCAAAACTGGCAGCCTTTCAGGTCACACAAATGAGGAATATATTGCCATCAGAATCCAAATAGGGCCACTAGGAATTGTGCCAAGAGGCACAATGGTTGTAGAAGGGGCCAAATGCAGCAACTTATCCTTCACTTTAGAAGGAATACCTTGACAAACCCCACATCACTGGACCCCTTGAAATTTTACTGAGGTAGGTCCCTGAATTTTAGTCGGATTTATCTTTTTTCCTCTGTCATGGAAATGTCTCACCAATCATTCCAGTGTGTTTGCTACTTCTTGGTCATTGGATCCAATCAGCATAATGTCACCAGTGTAATGGAACAGTGTGATATCTTGTGGAAGCAAAATTGATCAAGGTCTCTTGGAATAAGATTATGACATAAAGCCAGAGATTTGATATAACCCTGAGACAGGACAGTAAAGGTATATTGCTGGCCTTGCCAGCTGAAGGCAAATTGCTTCTGATGAGCCTTATGGACAGGAATGGAGAAAAAGGCATTTGCCAAGTCAATGTCTGCACACCAGGTACCAGGAGATGGGTTAATTTGCTCAAGCGATGAAACCACATCTGGTATACAGCAGCTGTAATTGGAGTCACCACATAGTTAAGCTTATGATAATCCCCAGGCGTTCTCCAAGATCCATCTGTCTTCTGCACAGGCCAGATGGGAGAACTGAATGGGGATGTAGTGGGAATCACCACCCCTGCGTCTTTCAAGTCCTTGATGGTGGGGATAGTCTCCATAATCCCTTTAGGAATGCAAAATATTGTTTTTGATTTACTACTTTACTAGGTAGAGGCAGCTCTAATGGCTTCCATTTGGCCTTTTCCACCATCATCACCCTCACCCTACCAGTAGGGAGTCAATGTAGGGGTTCTGCCAGCTGCTAAGTATGTCTATGCCAATTATACATTCTGGTACTGGGGAAATGACCACAGATGATTCTGGGGACCCACTGTAAGTCAAACCTGAGCTAAAAGTTTATTAATTACTTGACCCCCTATAAGGCCCTGCTTAACTGGAGGACCACAGTGACATTTTGGGTCCCATGGAATCAAAGTCAGCTCAGAGCCAGTGTCCAGTAGTCCCTGAAATGTCTGATCATTTTCTTTTCCCCATTGCACATGTACCCTGGTAAAATGCCAGAGGTCTCCTGGGGAAGGATAGGAGAAAGATTAACTGCATAAATTGTTGGTTGTGCAGTGGGGTCCTTCCTCAAGAGGACCCGACCTCCCCTTCGTTCAAGGGGTTCTGGGTCTCTCAAGTCTGGAAATTCATTGAGGAGTTATGATTCTCTGTTTTTATAATTCAAATTAGTCTTTTGTTCATTTGACCTGGAGGTTTTCTGCTTATGTAAATTAAGTAGGAATGCAAGGCCAGGAACTGCGGCTCACATCTGTAATCTCAGCACTTTGGGAGGCTGAGTCTGACAGATCACCTGAGGTCAGAAGTTTGAAGCCAGCCTAGCCAACATGGTGAAACCCCATCTCTGCTAAAAATACAGAAAAAAAGCGGTTGTGGTTTGTGCACCTGCAGTCCCAGCTACTCAGGAGGCTGGGGTGGGTGAATTGCTTGAACCTTGGAAGCAGAGGTTGCAGTGAGCCCAGATCATACCACTGCAGTTCAGGCTGGATTACACACCGAGACTCAATCTCAAAAAGGAATAAAAGTTGAAATGCAGTAGGATTCATATCAATTTCACTTCTATGAACACCATGATTAATTAACCAATGCCATAGTCTGATATGAGTCAGACTATTCTGATTGCTGCTTTGCCTGTGCTGTCCATTATAGTAGTTACACCCACCTTGCCTTTGATGGTTGACTGCCACCACTTGGCCCCTGCCACCTTGGGATTCAATTATTCCCGTTGTATTTACATTTTGTAGTTGAGTGACTAGTTCCCACTGTTAGATCTGACAAACAGAAAAGAGCAATTACAGGGCTTCTCAAAACTGCAGGTGCTGCTCTCACAAATCTATTTCACAAAGCATTGGTTAAGAGTATATCTTCTAGACCCTCCCAGCAGGGATGAATAGATCTAAAGTGACTAATCCACTCCACCATCCCAATCTCCCTAAGCCTTTGGATTCCTTCCTCTACATTAAATCAAGGGAGATAAGGCATTTCCTGCTCACTAACAGTGGGCCATCTTTTAATCCATATTTCAGCTAACCAAGAAAATAAACTATTAGAACCTTTTTAAACTCCCCATACTGCAATGCTAAATGGAGAGTCCCTAGTTAGTGACCCAAAATCAATACATTCAGCCTGATCCAACTCTATGTTTCTTCCACCATTATCCCACACCCTTAATATCCATTCCTGTGCCTGTTCTCCAGTTTTCTGCTTATATAAGTTAGAAAACTCAAACAATTATTTTTGAGTGTAGCATACTTCCTCATGGGTCAGACTCTGAACCTTGCCTCTAGGGGCCCTCCAGGACTTTAGACTAGTTACAGGCCTAGAAGCAAACAGAGGTGTTGGGAGTGGCTTCTGAGGAGAATCAACATTATCTTGCCTTTTAACTGCCACAGGGAAGGTCATCACTGTTGCCTCAGGCAGCCCAGGGTTTATCTCCTCATACAAAGGTGTAAAGGCTGATGGCAACATGGGTTGGGGAGGGGATGTTGCTGCTACTGGGGATGAGGAAGCGGTTTCTTCTGGCAAAAAAGGTTCATCAGAGTTTACAAGTTCAGTGTCCCCGACTTCATTAGGGTCCTCTCACCTTCCCAGTCTAAGTTTCAGGGTCCCTTTCTTTTCCAATCAATGCCCTCACTTTAACAGTAGTCACCTGGCGAGGCTGTGCATGCACCTTTCATTGCAGGTCAGCCATTCACATGATAAGAGCTTATGTCTGTTTTCCCACAATTTCAGCTCTTTCTCTACAGCAGATAAGACTCTCACTCAGGGCAATCTTAGCAGATTTGAGACTCATATCTCAAGTATTTGCTTCTGAAGCCAGGAGTTAGAATCTCTGTCATCATTTTCTTTCATCACTTTGTCCAGTGAACTTAGGAGCAACCAACCAACTTTTCTTCTTCATTATGTTCCTTGGTTCTCCACATATAGTCAAAGGCATTATATAGAGAGTAACTAAACTCCTTGCCTCTCACGAGTGGTGATTCAGGCATGTCAAATGCATTTACTTTGCATAACTCTTGAAACAGTTCATGCCAAGGACTATCAGTGTTCTCCATACTATTAGAAGTAGAGTCCTTAGCATTTTTGGGTCTAATTATATTAAGCAGCCAACTCCAGAAACCCCAAAACCAATGAAAAAAACTCCATCCTTAATATTTTGTTCCTCTAGAACCACTCTTGGTACCAAAATCTGTATTATTCAGGGTTCTCTAGAAGGACAGAATTAATAGTACATATAAACTCCTATATTTATATGAGTTTTACTAAGTAGTATTAACTCACATGATCACAAGGTCCCACAATAGGTCATCTACAAACTGAGGAGCAAAGAAGCCAGTCTGAGTCACAAAGCTGAAGAACCTGGAGTCCAGTATTCAAGGACAGGAAGCATCCAGCATGGGAGAAAGATGTATACTGGGAGGCTAAGCCAGTCTAGCCATTTCACATTTTTCTGCCTGCTTTATATTCTGACCATGGTGGTAGCTGATTTGATGGCAGCCACCCAAGTTAAGGGTGGGTGTGCCTTTCCCAGCCCACTGACTCAAATGTTAATCACCTTTGGCAATAGCCTCAAAGACACACCCAGGATCAATACTTTGCATCCTTCAATCCAATCAAGTTGACACTCAGTATTAACCATCACAGTAAGCATTTTTTTTCCCAATATGTTTAGTATGTGCTAGGCACCATGCTAAGTACTTCACATACATTGACTCAGTAATCTACAAAAAGTATTGTTACCTAGAACTTACAGTTGAGGAATTTGAGGCATAGATAATTTAGGAAAGTTTTCCAAAGTTGCAAGGCAGTAAGTGGCAGAATCAGTATTCCAACTCCTGCAACTTCAGTTTATAGTCCTTATGTTTAACCTCTGCACAACACTGTCCCTTTTCTAGTCAATCAAATATGTTCATTTTTGACACTTTTTTTTTTACTGGTTATTACTTCTATGTAGATATATGTACAAATTCCCTCTATTCCTGTCTTTCCTCATCCACCTCCCAGACTTACACTTCTCAGCCAAGCTGCATCTTTCCCCACATCAAGCAAGATTCGCTTTTCATTTTGTTCAAAGATGGTGGATTAGAGGCTTTTAGCATTTTTCAGACACCTGGAAACAGCAGAATAATGCATAAAGATCAACTCTGTGAGCTTTCAGTGAAGAAAAAAATAGTAATCCACTGGAATCATGAAGGATATCCTAGATCTCAGGGAGAAGAATATGGGCAAACAACCTCCATGACAGTGTCTAGCTGATAAAGAGTGTGGTGAAGCACGACCATCCTCACCCCACACCGAGGCAGACCTCCAGGCATTCAGGGCATCTGTCTATCCAGTTAATGGCCTGAGGCACCCCTCTCATCCTCTGCAGATAATTTGGTGTAGTGGGAGCCCCCTACACTTTGTGCCCAGGAAGATCTCCACACATTTGAAGTACCCATTCTCCTGTATTTTGAGTTTAGGCCACCTCGACTTCCCAGGCAGAAAAACTGGGGCCAAGGAGACTTCCTAGCTTTATGTCTAGGCACATCTCTGGGTGCTTGGTGACAACCCACTGAATTCTCCTTCAGCACTAGTGCTTGTGACTACCATCAGGGGACTTATAGATGGTTCTGTCTGGTTCAGCCCCACCCATCTTGCCCCCACTCCTGGGCTGAGCAGGGTGCTCAGACCACTGTGCGCTCCAGGATCAGCCCATTGCCTGAGGTAACAGAGAACTTCTTCCAATAAACAAGGATAAAGTATATACCCAACTCTATTGGCTGCAGCCAACTCTTACCTATAAGAATCATCTATGACTTCTAGGTCAAACTGCACAGCCCAATATAAAACCTGCCAACAGAAGTTGTTAGGGCTATAGAAACAAAGCCAAAAGACCGTATCCAGAATTCTCTCCAGTTACATCCCCTAGGGAAGTGGGGAAAGAGAAAGAAAAAAAAATATTATATGGGAAAAAAGAAATAAACCAATTTCAAGCAGATCTCTCAAAACCACTTGATTATATGGAAATTAAACAACTTGCTCCTGAATGACTTTTGGATAAACAATGAAATTAAGGCAGAAATTTAAAAAAATTTTGAAATAAATGAAATGAAAACAGAGACACAACATACCAAAGTCTCTGGGATGTGGCAAAACTAGTGTTAAGAGGAAAGTTGATATTGTTAAATGCCACATCAGAAAGTTAGAAAGATCTCAAATTAACAATCTGTCATCACACATAGAGGAGGGAAAGAAACAAGAACAAACTAACCCCAAAGCTAGAAGAAGAAAAGAAATAACTAAAATCAGAACAGAATTGAATGAAATTGAGACCCTCCAAATCTAGAGAATCAATAAAACCAAAAGTTGGTGTTTTGAAAGAATAAATAAGATTAATAGACCACTAACCAGATTAACAAAGAAAAAAAGAGGGAAGATCCAAGTAACCACAATCAGAAATGACAAAGGTGAAACAGAATGCATAAGACCCTCAGAGTTTTTATGAACACCTCTACACACACAAACAAAAATGTAGCGGTAATGGACAAATTCCTGGACACATACAACCTCCCAAGATTGAATCAGGAAGAAGTTGAAACTCTGAACAGACCAATAGCAAGTTCTTAAATCAAATCAGTCATAAAAACATACCAACCCCAAAAAGCCCCAGACCAGATGGATTCACAGCCAAATTCTACCAGATGTACAAAGAAGAACTGAATTAATTCTGCTGAAATTATTCCAAAATGTCAACAAGGAGGACTCCTTCCTGACTCATTCTATGAAGCCAGAATCATCCTGCTACCAAAACCTGACAAAGACACAACAAAAAAAGAGGGCCACAGGCCAATATGCCTTACGAACATAAATGCAAAAATCCTCAACAAAATGCTAGCAAACTGAATTTGGCAGCACATCAAAAAGGTAATTGACCATAATCAAGAACGCTTCATTCCTAGGATGCAAGGTTGGTTCAGCATACATATATCAATAAATGTGATTCTCCACACAAACAGAATTAAAAACAGAAACCATTTAATTATCTCAATTTATGTGCAAAAAGCTTTTGATAAAATCCGACATCCCTTTATGATAAAAACCTCAACAAACTAGGCATCAAAGATACAAACTTCAAAATGATAAGAGCCACCTATGACAAACCCAACCCAACATCATACTGAACAGGGAAAAACTGGAAGCATACCTCTGAGGATGGCCACTCTCTCCACTCCTACTCAACATAATATTGAAAGTCTGAGCTGGAGCAATTAGGCAAGAGAAAGAAATAAAAGACATCCAAATAGGAAAAGTCAAATTATCTCTCTTCACTGATATGATTCTATACCTGGAAATCCCTGAAGAGTTGGCCAAAAGGCTCCTAGAACTGATAAATAACTTCAGCAAAGTTTTAGGATACAAAAATAAATGTACAAAAATCAATAACATTTCCATATACCAATACAATTCAAGCTGAGAGCCAATTAAAGAAATACAAACCCACTGACAATAAAATAAAATACCTAGAAATACACACA
Source organism: Colobus angolensis palliatus (assembly GCF_000951035.1). NCBI lineage: Eukaryota > Metazoa > Chordata > Mammalia > Primates > Cercopithecidae > Colobus > Colobus angolensis. The sequence continues at coordinate 585,557 of NW_012114600.1, read as the reverse complement.
CACAAATAAAACACCTAGAAATACATCTAACCAAGGAGGTGAAAGATCTCTATGAGAACTAGATATGAAACTCTGCTGAATGAAATAATGAACAACACATACAAATAGAAAAACATTTCATGCTCATGGATCAGAAGAATCAATATTGTTAAAATGATCATATGGCCCAGAGCAATCTACAGATTCAAAACGATTCCTATCAAACTACCAACATCATTTTTCACAGATTAGAAAAATTGAAGTCATATGAAACTGAAGAATTGCCTGATTAATCAAAGCAATCTTAAGCAAAAAGAACAAAGCTTAAGTCATCACATTACCTGGTTTCAAATGATACTATAAGGCTACAATAACCATAACAGCATGGTACTGGTGCAAAAACAGAAACATAGACCAATAGACAGAATAGAGAACCCAGAAGTAAGCTACATGCCTGTAACTATCTGATCTTTGACAAGCTGACGAAAGTAAGCAGTGGATAAGGGACTCCTTGTTTAATAAATGGTGCTGAGACAGGTGGCTAGGCATTTGCAGAAGAATAAAAGTGGGCACCTACCTCTCACCATATATACAAATTAACTCAAGAAGGATTAAATATTTAAACATAAGACCTCACCTATTAGAACCCTAAAAGAAAACCCAGGAAATATCGTTGTGGACATCAGCCTTATAAAAGAATTTGTGACTAAGTACCCAACGCAATTGCAACAAAACCAAAAATTGACAAGTAAGACCTAATTAAACTAAACAGCTTCTGCACACCAAAATAAACTGTCAACAGAGTAAACAGCCAACTTACAGAATGGGAAAAAATATTTACAAACCATGTATCTGACAAAAGTCTAGTATCCAGAATCTGTAAGGAACTTTAACAATTCAACAAGCAAAAACCAAATAACCCCATTAAAAAATAATAAGCAAAAGAAATGATTAGACACTTCTCAAAAGAAGACATGTATGTGCCCAAGAAACATATTAAAAAATATATAACAATTGGCTGGGCCCGGTGGATCACGCCTGTAATCCCAGTGCTTTGGGAGGCCGAGCCGGGCAGATTGCTTGAGGCCAGAAGTTTGAGACCAGCCTGGCCAACTCGGCAAAACCCTGTCTCTAATAAAAATTAAAAAATTAGCTGGCATGGTTGCAGGTGCCTGTAATCCTAGCTACTCAGGAGGCTGAGGCAGGAGAATCACTTGAATCCGGGAGGCAGAGGTTGCAGTGAGCCGGGATCCTGCCATTGTACTCCAGCCCGGGCAACAGAGCGAGATTCTGTCTAAAAAAAAAAAAAAAAAAAAAAAAAAAATCACTAATCATCAGACGAATGTAAATAAAACCCACAATGATATGTCATCTTAATAGCCATCAGTCAGAATGGCCATTATTAAAAATTCAAAAAATAACAGAGAAAAGGGAATGCTTATACACTGTTGGTGTGAATGTAAATTAGTTCAGCTACTGTGAAAAGTAGTTTGGAGATTTCTCAAAGAACTTAAAGCAGAACTACCATTTGACCCAGTAATCCCATAACTGGGTATATACCCAAAGAAAAATAAATAATTCTACCAAAAAGACACATACATTCATATGTTTCTTGCAGTACTATTCACAATAGTAAAGACACGGAGTCAGCCTAGGTGCTCATCAACAGTGGATTGGATAAAGAAAATGAGCCTATGCACACAAACTAGAAAACCTAGAAGAGATGGATAAATTCCTGGACACATATACCCTCCCAAGACTGAACCAGGAAGAAATTCATTTCCTGAACAGAGTAATAATGAGCTCTGAAATTGAATCAGTAACAAATAGCTTACCAACCAAAATAAGTGCCCAGGACCAGATGGACTCACAGCCAAATTCCACCAGATGGACAAAAAAGAGCTTGTCTCATTCCTAATGAAACTATTCCCAAAAAATTGAGGAGGAGGCACTCACCCGCAACTCATTCTATGAGGCCAGGATTATCCTGATACAAAAACCTGGCAGAGACAATTAAAAAAAAGAAAACTTTAGGCCAATATCCCAGATTAACTTTGGTGCAAAAATCCTCAACAAAATACCTGAATCAAAATACCACAATCAACTAGGCTTCATCCCCAGAATGCAATGTTGGTTCAACATATGCAAATCAATAAAAGTGATTCATCACATAAACAGAACTAAAGACAAAAAACACACGATTTTCTCAATAGATGCAGAAAACACTTCTGATAAAATTCAACATTCCTTCATGTTAAAAACTAATAAACTAGGTATTGAAGGAACATACCTTAAAACAAATCCACAGCCAACATCATACTGAATGAACAAAGGATGAAAGCATTCCCCTTGAAAACCAGCACAAGACAAGTTTGCCCTCTCTCACTACTCCTATTCAACATAGTGTTGGAAGTCCTTGCCAGAGCAATCAGGCAAGAGAAAAATAAAGGGCATCCAAATAGGAAGAGAGGAAGTCAAACTATTCCTGTTTGCAGATGACATGATTCTATATTAGAAAACCCCATAGTCTCAGTCCAAAAGCTCCTTCAGCTGACAAACAACTTCAGCAAAGTTTCAGAACACAAAATCAATGTACAAAAATAACTGGCATTTCTATACACCAGTGAAAGCCAAGGTGAGAGCCAAATCAGGAAGGCAATCCTATTCACAATTGCCACAACAAGAATAAAATGCCTAGGAATAGAGCTAACCAAGGAAGATCTGTACAATGAAAATTACAAAACACTGCTGGAAAGTCAGAGATGATACAAACAAATGGAAAAACATTCCATGCTTATGGATAGGAAGAATCACTATCATGAAAATGGCTAGAGTGCCCAAAGCAATTTTCAGATTCAATGTTATTCCTATCAAACTACCAATGATATTCTTCACATAACTAGAAAAAAACTATTTTAAAATTCATATAGAACCAAAAAAGAGTCTGAATAGCCAAGGCAATCCTAAGCAAAAAGAACAAAGCTGAAGGCATCATGTTATCCAACTTCAAACTATACTATAGGGCTATAGTAACTAAAATGCATGGTACTAGTACAAAAACAGGTATTGGTACAAAAGCAGGTAAAAGACAGGCACAAAAACAGAATAGAGAACCCAGAAATAAGGCTGCATGCCTACAACCATCTGATCTTCAACAACGCTGACAAAAACAAGCAATGAGAAAAAGATTCCCTATTCAATAAATGGTACTGGGATCACTGGCTAGCCATGTGCAGAAGATTGAAACCAGACCTTTCCCTTACATCGCATAAGAAAAATAACTGAGAATGGATTAAAGACTTAAACACAAAGCCCAAAACTATAAAAACCCTTGAAGATAACCTAGGCAACACCATCCTGGACATAGAAATGGGCAATGATTTCATGACAAAGATGCTAAAAGATATAGCAACGAGCAAAAATAGACAAGTGGGCTCTAATTAAACTTAAGAACATCAGCACAGCAAAAGAAACTGTCAACAGAGTACATAGACAACCTCCCGATGGGAGAAGATATTTAAGAACTATGCGTCTGACAAAAGTCTATACAGCATCTATAAGGAGCTTAAACAAATGTACAAGAGAAAAACAACCACATTCAAAAGTGGGCAAAGGACATGAACAGACACGTCTCAGAAGAAGAAATACATGTGGCCAAGTATTTGAAAAAAAGCTCAATATCATTGATCATTAGAGAAATGCACACCAAAAACATCTCGCACTAGTCAGAATGGCTATTAAAAAGTCAAAAAATAGCAGATACTGGTGAGGTTGTGGAGAAAAGGGAACACTTATACACTGTTTTTGGGAGTGTAAATTAGTTCAACCGTTGTGGAAAGCAGTGTGTAATTCTTCAAAGAGCTAAAAGCAGAAACACCATTTGACCCAGCAATTCCGTTACTGGATATATACCCAAAGGAATATAAATACCATAAAAACACATAGATGCAAATATTCACCATAGCGCTATTCACAATAGGAAAGATGTGGAATCAACCTAAATGCTAATCAATGACAGATTGGATAATGAAAATATGGTACATATACAACATGGAAGGCTATGCAGTCATAAAAAAGAATGAGATCATGTCTTTTATGGGAACAGGGATGGATCTGAAGCCTATTATCCTTAACAAACTAACGAAGGAATAGAAAACTAAATACCACATGTTCTTACTTAAAAGTGGGAGTTAAGTGATAAGAATTCATGAATACAAAGAAGGAAACAACAGACACTAGGGTCTACTTGAGGGTGAAGGGTGGGAGGAGGGAGAGGAGCAGAAAAGATAACTGTTGGGTACTAAACTTAATAATTCGGTGATGAAATAATCTGTATAGCAACCCGTCCTGCCCGTCACATGAGTTTCCCTATATAACAAACATGCGCGTGTACCCCTGAACCTAAAATACAAGTTTTAAAAAAGAACAGTTTGGCACAAATTATACTGCAACTAAAATTGTATTTGGTAGAGTTTGTCCAACATTTAATGTGTGAATATAATTAACCCTATCTGGTAGGTCAATTCTTTCATCTACCTATGAGAATACTCTTAAGATAACCCACAATAATAGGCCATTTTGTTTCCATTCTTCTAAAAACTAAAAATAAAAGTGAAATGGCCTTTAAAAATGTGGTATATGTGCACTGTGAAATACTACAGAGCCGTAAAAAGGAACAAAATCATGTCCTTTCCAGCAATATGGACACAGCTGAAGGCTATTATCCTAAGCAAATTAACCCCAGAGCAGAAAACCAAATATGTCGTGTTCTCACTTACAAGTGGTAGCTAAATGTTGGTTATTCATGGACATAAAGATGGGAACAATAGACACTGGGGACAACTAGAAGAGGGAGAAAGAACAAAGGGCAAAGGCTGAAAAACTACCTGTCAGGTATATGCTGACTACCTGGGTGATGGGATCATTTGTACCACAAACCATCTCACACAAAATTCCCATGTAACAAACCTGTACATGTATGCTCTGAATCTGAAATAAAAATTGAAACAAATTATATATACAGGTAAGTATGAATGCCAAGTGTCAAAATGGCCTGAAACTGTCAAAAACAATTCTGGCAAAATCCATGTGGTAGAGAGGGATTTGGGTGGAGAACAACATAGTGCTGATATAGTAAAATTAAATAATAATCTCACTGGAATAAATTGGGAATTGGGGAGATAATGATATCAGTTTTGGAACTGCGCAAAACTTTATCTGGTGAAGGATTGAAAGCAGTCTCAATAAACAAAGAAGCAGCAGTCATAATATAATTTACAGAAAGAAAACACAAACAGCAAATAAATATAGCTTTAAAATGTTCAGCCTCTCTAGTGGTTCAAGAAATAAGAATCCAAATGATCTTAAGTTACTATTTGCTACTTATTAAAACAAGAACAATAAATATATAAAAACAAATATTGTGTATATGTAAGTAAACATATGTGTATATAGTATTTACATATGTATGTATGTATAATGTATATATAGTGTACATGTATGTATGTGTGCATATATATATATTATGTGCATATATATATGATGTACTACTAACAAGCCAGAGGGAAAATGGTATATTCAAATCCTGTTACTCACAATAAAAACAGTTACAGTTGAAAAACCAAATGAAAAGAAGAAGGATGGATGGATGGATGGAAGGAAGGAAGGAAGGAAGGAAGGAAGGAAGGAAGGAAGGAAGGAAGGATTGGCTCACTTTCCCAGGAAGTAACCTCTGGTTTAGAGTGGGCCCCACAGCACTTCTATGCTTATCCACACCTTACATTGCTGACCTTATTACTCTTTAGTGCTATTAAGTAATGATCTGTGTGTGCTTTGTATTCCCTGAGTCTCTTCAAAGTAAATCTCTGTGCTCCCCATTTATTCCACAATTCCTTCTCCAATTCAGTTGTGACCATGATTACCTTTGTTCACTCAGAACATTCAATTACATGCTTGCTGAATAATAGGGGAAAATCTTGTGGTTATTTCCACTCAGATTTGAGAGGTAAAAGCCAAGGTAACATGATAGAAGAAGAATTTGCTCCATGTAAGAGTTTTGTATGACAGAAATGATGTTGTCAAGTCAGAGGAAAAACAACTGATTACCTATGAGGAAAAAAAAGTATGTTCAATCTTGATACCATATTCAAAAATAAATTACAGATAAAGTCCTAAATATTTTTTAAAGTTTAAAACAACATATTTATTTCCTTGGGCTTGGAAGAAAAATTAAAGTAGAAAAATGATAAATTAGACCACACCAAAATAAAAAGCTACTGTATGAAAAAAGACATTTTAAAAGATGCTAAAAATCCAGAGATAGGCTTTAAGAAAGTATTTGTCATATATGACAGGCAGTTATTATCCAGGATATATAAAAGTATGAATAGGTAAGAAACATTCTAGTTGGTCAGAATGTAAAATTGTGCAGCCACTATGAAAAACAGTGTGAAGTTTCCTCAAAAAATTATAAATGGAATTACCATATGACTCAGCAATCCCACTCCTGCATTACATCCAAAAGTATTGAAAATAGGATCTCAAAGACATATTTGCACACCCATGTCCATTGTAATATTATTCACAATAGCCAAGAGGTAGAAGTAACTTAAATGTGCACAGATGAGTTAATGGATAAAGAAAATGTGGTATATACATACATATAAGGGAATATTATTCAGCCTTATGAAAGGACATCCTGTCATATGGTACAACATGGGTAAACCTTGAGGACATTATGCAAAGTGAAATAGGCCAGTCACAAAAACGATAAGCCTTGAGGACATCATGCAAAGTGAAATAGGCCAGTCACAAAAAGACAAACACTGCATGATTCTATTTATATAAAGTATGAAAAGTAATCAAATTTTTAGAAGCAAAAGGTAGAATGGTGGTTGCCAGGGACTGGGGATAGAAGGAAGAAAGGGGGAATTGTTCATTGGGTATAGAGTTTCAGTTTTGCAAGATAAAAAAGTTCTGGAGACCTGTTGCACAATAAGGTGCTTACAGTTAACACTACTGTACACATAAAAATGGCAAGATGGTAATCTTTATACTATGTGGGGGTTTTCCCACAATTAATAATCAGAGCTTTAAATCTCAGTTTGAGAGAAGTTTTCTATGTAAATACTCCAGGAAGAAAGTAACATTTGGCTTATATTCAGCCATAGATATAAATGCATGATATAAGACCTTATTCTAATAGCAGGTTTTCATACAGGAAGAATTGCTGAGAGCTTGAAACTTTGCGGCTTCTGAAAGGGTAAGTAGGTGCAACAGTGATCCAAATGGGTAAGCAAATGCCACTGATGGAGTAGGTCAGCGACATCTGTAATGGTGAGGAGGGCACATTTAGGCATTCACCAATACGTTTGATTGGTAGATCATGTTCCTAATTTTTTTTTTGAGTCAGGGTCTTTCTCTGTCACCCAGGCTGGGGTGCAGTGCACTATCATAGCTCACTGCAGCCCCCAATTCCTGGGCTCAAGCAATACTCCAGCCTCATTCAGCCTCCTGAGTAGCTGGGACTATTGGCATGCACCACAATGCCTGGCTAATTTTTCTTTGTTTTTAGTAGAGACGAGGTCTTGCCATGTTACCCAAGCTGATCTCAAACCCCTGAGCTCAAGTGATCTGCCCTCTTAGGCCTTCCAAAGTGCTGGGATTACAGGTGTAAGCCACCATGCCTGGCCTTGACCTGCTTTGTTTATTTTTTCAATATCCCTAGTCACCTAATTTGCTGAAAGCTAAATTTAAAAAACATACACTTAGCACAGTGTATGTTTCCCATTGCAAAGCAGTAGCACCATACTTAGTATTAAGGAGGTTCTAAAATATCAAAACTTCAAATGAACTAAGAAAGTATGAAAATTATGGAATACTCATGTTATCTTTTGATGGAAGAACATGAAAACAAAAACAGGACACTCAAATCAATTTTTCTTAAACTATAACTTTATTTGGGCAAGAGAATTTTCCTTAAATAAAGCTATCATTTTAAAACACCTCAGGACAAACTATTTTTTCAAATAACATTTTATGTCAGCATAGTCTTGCTTCAGTAGTTGTCTATTCACCTGTCTTCTCATTATTATGAATATTTGCTTTATTGATATACATATCTCAGTTACTCCTGTGACTAAACTGCTCCCTCTACTTGAAATCGGAAGACTTATTTTAGGTAATTTAAAGTTTATATTAACACCGTGTCCATAACAAATTGGTAATGCAGATTTATGTAAAAAAAAAGTGGAAAAGAAGCATTCTAACAGAAAAAATGGTCAAAGAATATAAACAAGCACTTTCAATGATTAAACAATGACTGTAAATATATTGCTAAATATGTAATTAGCTTTATGCAAATTAAAACAATGAGATACTGTATCTAGCCATCATAAAGGCAAATATTAAATAATAATAATATTGAGGAGTTATAAAATTGTGTGAAAAAAACTCTTATATACTGCTGGTAAAAGAATAAATTGATGCATTTTTTTTTAGAGTAATTTGGCAGTTTCTATTAAGTTAAAGATGTGCATGCTATATGATCCAGCTGGAGAAACACTTGCATATGTATATGTGGAGATGTGTCATGATCTGCATAATTCCATGTAGTATTTTTGTAATAATGAAAAATTATGAATAATGAATGATCATTACTTGAGGAATAGTTAAATAAAATGTGATATATTTATACTCTAGAATTACAGTAGTTAAAGCAATAAATTACACCTGTATATTATCGACAGAATTAAATCTCCAAAAATTATTACCGAATAAGAAGAAGAAAGTTATAAAATAGATACAGTGTATAAATTTATGTTATAAAATGTCATAAAACAGAAACCAGTCTTTGTCAGCAATATAGCTGGAACTGGAGGTCATTATCTTCAGTGAAATAACTCAGAAACAAAGTCAAAAGCCATGTGTTACCACCTATAAGTGGGAGATAAACAATAGGTACACATGGACATACAGAGTGGGATGACAGACATTGAAGACTGCAAACGTAAGGGGAAATGAGGACTGAACAAATTACCTGTTGTGTACAACGTTCCCTCTTCAGATGATGGGTACACTAAAAGTCCAGAGTTCATCATGATGCAATATATGCATGTCAGAAATCTGCACTTGGACCTCCTAAATATATACACAGGAAAAATTTTAAAGTAAAAATGACATAAAATAATTGTATTTTTAATCTATGATATGAACATATAAAAAGAGGTCTGGAAGGATGCACAGCAAACTCTTAGTAGTGGCTTCCCCAGAAAGTGTGAAAGGGAAGCATCCTCTTACATGCCCAGAAGTGACACAGGGTCACTTTGAACACATTCTATTGGTCAAAGCAAGTTAAGGTCAATCCAGCTCCAAGGTGACTTCCCCCTCTTCATGGGAAGAGCAGGAGGAGTGACATGCACCTGCTGTGGGGTAGTGGAGTTGATGGCAACTATTTTTGTAAATTGTCTACTGTATTTTCCTTCCCCCATTTTAGGCAATTGGCATCCTCCAGCTCTTAGCTCCATTGCTTCCCTCTGTATCTCCCATCAAAGTTTACTTTAAAGAAAGATTTTGTAGGAATGTTTTACTTGAATTGTGGCTTTGAAACAAGACATGTCACTCCTAACAGACATTTACATTTGATAGCTCTCTCTGATCATGGAAAGAAATGATCTATCTCTCTTTAAGGCAAGTTCAGGCATCAGCAAGTAGGGGAAGAGCTTCTTGGAGTCTTGCTGTGAAGTCTCATCTCATCGTTTTCTAAGTGCTTCACCTCCTCCACCTTCTTAAAAGTTGGCTGGAGATAAAAGGGTAATGTCACCCTGGAAGGACTGAGCTCTTAATTCACAGATGTTGCTGCAGAGCTTGAGTCCCAGCTTCTGATGAGTTGTTCATTGTTACCTGGAGCAGAACTGTCCTGTAACCACAATCCCATGGCTTTATGATCCACAATTAGGAGATTGACTATGTCAGATACCAAATAGAAGGAGAGACACAATAAGAATTCATTTAGTAATCTGACCAAATATATTTGTTGAGATCGATGTAGCTGAGAGCTATGCAAGGTACCGGGTGTACCAGTAGAAAACAAGATAGGCAGCATCTGCCCTCACAGAGCTTATGGTCTGGTGGGCTATATAGACAAGGAGAAAATATGGGTAATACATGTTAGGAATAAATAAAAATAAATTATGAGGTGTTATGGGAAGACCATGTGGAGTCTAATTAGTGGTATGCTTAGTCTAATTACTGGCTCTACCAAAAAAAATTCAAAAAGGAAGAAAAGGAAAAAAGTTCCTGATTTATAGTGCTTGTCCATTTCCATGGTGTAAAGATTCCCACCAATTTCAAGCAGCAACATGACATCACCGAAAGGAGTTACAAAAAAATGAACAGTGCTTTTTTCTATCCACAGGGGCTATATTCCAAGACCTCCAATGGATGCCTGAAACCATGGCTAGTACTAAACTCCATGAATACTATGTTTTTTTCTCTACATACATACCTATGGTAAAGTTTAACTTATAAATTAGGCATAGTAAGTGGTTAATATCTTATAATGAAATAGAACAATTATAACATTATACTGTAATAAAGTTATATACATATGGACTTTCTCTCTCTCAAAATATATTATTGGATATAATATTTTCAGACTGCAGTTGACTGTCGGTAACTGAAACTATGAAAAGTGGAACCATAGATCAGCAGGAGCTATTGTATGACCCAACAACAGGGCCCTATCGGATCTAAGCCAGTTAAGGTAGAAGAATGGGGATGTCAGGAAGGCTTTCTGGAGGAAGCACCATCTAAGATGAGAACTGAAGGATGAGGAAGAATGAGTCAGATGAAGACGGTCACAGAGAAATATTCCACGTGTCAAGGCCAGAAAGGTGAGAAAGGACCTTGTAAACCTGGAGAATGATCAGTCAATGTGGATCAAGGGCATGGTGCTGAGTGATATGTGTGTGTGAAGGTAGATGGTGAGGGGCGTGTATACAAGGGCTTTGTATGTAGTGTGGTGTGTGTATATGCATGAAATTGTGCATATGTGTGTATAGTATGTTATATGTGTATTGTATGTGTGCTTATGCACATGTGCATGTAGTACAATGAGAGTGTATGTGTGTGCATGCATGCTGGTGTCTTATTTAACTCCAGCTGCCAAAACAAAATACCATACACTGGGTGATTGAACAGCAGATATTTATTTCTCACAGTTCTAGAGGGTGGGAAGTCTGAGATCAAGGGGGGTGTGGATTTGGTGCTTGGTGAGAGCCTCTTCCCGATGTGCAATTGACTACCTTCTCCCCATCTTCATATGGCAGAGAGAGCGCTATGGTCTCTTTCTCTTCTTATAAGTACACTATTCTCATTACAGGAGCCCTACTCTCATGACCTCCTCTAAACCTAATTATCTCCCAAAAGCCCTGCTTCCAGATACCATCACTGTTATGGTTTGGCTGTATTCCCACCCAAATCTCATCATGAACTGTAGCTTCCATAATTCCCTCACGTTGCAGGAGGGACCCAGTGAGAGATAATTGAATCATGGGGGGGTGGTTTCCTCCATACTTTTCTCATGGTAGTGAATAAGTCTCATGAGATCTTATGGTTTTATGAGGAAAAACCCTTTTCATTTGGTTTTCATTCTTCTTTTGTGGGCCACCATGTGAGACATGCCTTTCACCTTCTGCCATGGTTGTGAGACCTCCCCAGCCATGTGGAACTGTGAATCGATTAAACCTCTTTCTTTTGTAAATTGCTCAATCTTAGGTATGTCTTTATCAGCAGTGTGAAAATAAACTAATACAATAAATTGGTACCAGTAGAGTGGAGCACTGCTGAAAAGATACCCAAAAATCTGGAAGCAACTTTGGAACTGGGTAACAGAAGTTGAAACTGTTTGGAGGGCTTAGAAGACAAGAAAATGTGGGAAAGTTTGAAATTTCCTAGAGATTTGTTGAATGGCTTTGACCAAAATACTGATAACAATATGAACAGTGAAATCCAGGCTGATGTAGTCTAAGACTGAGGTAAGGAATTTGGGAACTGGAGCAAAGGTGACTCTTGTTACGTTTTAGCAAAGAGACTGGCAGCATTTTGCTCCTGCCCTAGAGATTTGTGGAACTTTGAACTTGAGAGAGATGATTTAGGATTTCTGGCAGAAACAGTTTCTAAGCAGCAAAGCATTAAAGAGGTGACTTTGGTGCTGTTAAAGGCATACAGTTTTAAAAGGGAAACAAAGCATAAAAATTTGGGAAATTTGCAGCCTGGCAATGCAATCGAAAAGAAAATCCCATTTTCTGAGGAGAAATTCAAGCCAGCTGCAGAAATTTGCATAAGTAAAAAGGAGCCAAATGTTAATCCCCAAGACAATGGGGAAAATGTCTCCAAGGCATGTCAGAGACCTTTGCAGCAGCCCCTCCCATCACAGGCCCAGAGGCCTAGGAGGTAAAAATGGTTTTGTGGGCCAGGTCCAGTGTCCCTCTGCTGTGTGCAGTCTAGGGTCTTGGTGCCATGTGTCCCAGCTGCTCCAGGCGGGACTAAAAGAGGCCAAAGTACAGCTCAGGCCGTGGTTTCAGGGGATGCAAGCTCCAAGCTTTGGCAGCTTCCACTGGTGTTGAGTCTGCAGGTGTACAGAAGTCAAGAACTGAGGTTTGGGAAGCTCCACCTAGATTTCAGAGGATGTATGGAAATGCCTGGATGTCCAGATAGAAGTTTGCTGCAGGGGCAGGGCACTCATGGAGAACCTCTGCTAGGGCAGTCCAGAAGGGGAATGTGGGGTAGGTGCCCCAACACAGAGTCCCCACTGGGCCACTGCCTAGTAGAGCTGTGAATAGAAGGCCACCATCCTCCAGAACCCAGAATGGTAAATGCACCAACAGCTTGCACTGCTCACCTGGAAAAGTCACAGACACTTAACACCAGCTCATGAAAGCAGCTGGGAGGGAGCCTGTACCCTACAAAGCCACATGGGTGGAGCTGTCCAAGACCATGGGTACTCACATCTTGCATCAGCATGACCCAGATATGAGACATGGAGTCAAAGGAGATCATTATGGAACCTTAAGATTTGACTGCCTCCCTGGATTTTGGACTTGCATGGGTGTAGCCCCTTTGTTTTGGCCAATTTCTCCCATTTGGAATGGCTGTGTTTACCCAATACCTGTACCCCCATTGTATCTAGGAAATAACTAACTTGCTTTTGATTTTACATGCTCATAGGTGGAAGAGACCTGCACTGTCTTGGGACTGCACACTTTTGAGTTAATGCTGAAATTAGTTAGGATTTTGTGGGACTGCTGGGGAAGGCATGACTGGTTTTTAAATGTGAGGATATGAGATTTGGGAGGGATTGGGGCAGAATGGTATGGTTGGCTGTGTCCCTACCCAAATCTCATTTTAAATTTTAGCTCCCATAATTCCCACATGTTGTGGAAGGGACCCAGTGTAGATAATTGAATCGTGGGGGTGGTTTCTTCCATACTGTTCTCATGATAGTGAATAAGTCTCATGACATCTGATGGTTTTATAAGGGGAAACCAATTTCACTTGGTTTTCATTCTTCTCTTGTCTGCCACCATGTGAGAGGTGACTTTCACCTTCTGCCATGATTGTGAGACCTCCCTGGCTATGTGAAACTGTGAGTTCATTAAACCTCTTCCTTTTGTAAATTGCCCAGTCCCTGGTATGTCTTTATTAGTAGTATGAAAAAAGACTAATACACTCACATAAGCGGGTCGTGCTTCCACATATGAATTTGGGGGAAACACAAACATTCAGTCCATAGCAGTGTGTGTGTCACTGGTAAGAAAAACACAGGGCTGGGATGTGAAGAGTTGTATAACCCAGTAGGTCATATCTGGACCCTCTGCTTTAACACAAGATTCTGCCCAATCTGTGGGGCAAGCTGTCCTTCAGGGAGTTGTTGTTGCTGTTGTTGTTGTTGTTGTTGTTGTTGTTTTCTTGAGACAGAGTCTTGTTTTATCACCCAGGGTGGAGTGCAGTGGCACAATCTTGGCTCACTGCAACCTTGCCTCCTGGGTTCAAGTGATTCTCATGCCTCAGCCTCCTGAGTAGCTGGAATTAAAGGTGCACCACCACCCCTGGCTAATTTTTGTATTTTTAGTAGAGGCGGGGTTTCACCATGTTGTCCAGGCTGGTCCCAAACTCTGGACCTCAGATGATCTGCCCACCTCGGCCTCCCAAAGTGCTGGGATTACAGGAAGAGCCACTGCACCTGGCCTAGGTGATATTTTAAAATGTCATAGGAACCAAGCTGTTTCAACTCTCACTTGATAAATTTCACACTAGCTGCAGCCTCCTTTTTTGTCCCAGAGAGTCTCTCGGGATGATCCAGTTCAGTTTCTTGGTGTTTTCTGATGGTAGAGATTGGATGGAGGGAAGGGCTTTCCCAGGATCACCTGGTAGGAGGTGCTGACTAGCATACAGACTTCCAGAGCCTCAATCCTTGGTTTTTCTTTTTCTTTTTCTTTTTTCTTTTTTTTTCTTTTTGAGACAGAGTTTCTCTCTGTCACCCAGGCTGGAGTGCAATGGTGCGATCTTGGCTCGCTGCAACCTCTGCCTCCCAATTCAAGCAATTCTCCTGCCTCAGCCTCCCGAGTAGCTGGGACTACATGTGCATGCCACCAAGTCCCTCTATTTTTTTGTATTTATAGTAGAGATGAGTTTCACTGTGTTAGCCATTCTCCTGGCCTCATGATTTGTGCACTTTGACCTCCCAAAGTGCTGGGATTACAGGCATGAGCCACTGAGCCTGGCCAGTCCCTGATTTTTCTACTCTCCCATCAGAAGAGCTGGAGTCAGTAGTAAAATAATATAATTGAGTCAACCCTTGATTCTAAACAACTTTCCAAAATACTAACAAAGCATGACTAAACAGTACTTCATTTTATCACATTTTAAAATAGAAAATGGTCCATGTGATGAGTACTTTTCATAGGCAAATAATTATTTGGTAAAATAATCCAATTTCATTTTTTCCATTTTCTGCACAGCAAAATGAGGAATTCTATTATCTTAGCAGCAGCTTTACCCTTTCATCAACCCATCAGCATAGTTTCTTGCTATGGGAACTTAGATTATTGGCTTGAGAATTTTCCTCATTTCTTTATTTTTATTTTTATTTTTATTTACTTATTTTCTTGAGACACAGTCTCTCTCTGTCACCCAGGCTGGAGTGCAGTGGCGCCATCTTGGCTCACTGTAAGCTCTGCCTCCTGGGTTCATGCCATTCTCCTGCCTCAGCCTCCTGAGTAGCTGGGACTACAGGCACCCGCCACCATACCTAGCTAATTTTTTGTATTTTTAGTAGAGATGGAGTTTCACCATGTTAGCTGAAATGGTCTTGATCTCCTGACCTCCTGATCCGCCTGCCTCGGCCTCCCAAACTGCTGGGATTACAGGTGTAAGCCACTGTGCCCGGTTGACTTTTCCTCATTTCTAATACAAGCATTTAGTGCTATAAATTTTCCTCCTAGCACTGCATTGAATGCATCCTCCATATTTTAGTATGTGACTTTAAAATTTTCATCCAGCTTTAGGTATTTTTAAATGTCATTTTATACTTCTTTTTTGACCCATGGGTAATATAGAAGTGTGTTGTTTAATTTTCATTTATTTAGAGATTTTGCTATTGCCTCTTATTGATTTTTAATTGATTCCCTTATGGTCAGATAAAAAACTCTATATTATTTCAATTTTTTTAAATTTGTAAAGTTTGTTTTATGTCCCAGAATATGGCCTATTATGGGAATATGAAAAAAATGTGTTTTCCACTGTTGCTGGTAGACTGTTCTATGTTCTCTCTCTACATATATATCAATTAGAACCTGTTGGTTGATTGTGTTGTTTATATCTTCTATATCTTTGCTAATTTTCTATCTAGTAGTTCTATTAGTTTCTGAAAGGTGGGTGTTGAAGTCCTCAACTACAATGCAGATATATCTACTTCTCCTTTCTGCGCTATAAGTTTTTGCTTCATGTGTTTTGAAGCCTATCACTTGGTGTGTGTACACTTAAGCTTATCTCTTCCTGATTAAATGATCCTTTATTCTTATGTTCATGATAAGATGGACACCTCTTGCCTGTAGTAATTTTATTTTCTCTAAAGTCTATTTTACCATATATTAATATAGATACTCCTTATTTATATTATTATTAATTTTTGTATGTATATTTTTTCCATCCTTTTATTTTCAACCAGCTATGTCATTGAATTAGAAGTAAATTTCTTATAAATGGCGTATAGTTGGGTCATGGTTTTTATTCACTCTCCAATCTCTGTTGATTGGTATATTTACACCACTAGCTTATAAGGTAATTATTGATATATCAGTGTTTAGGCCTACCATTTTATTATTTGTTTTCTTTGGTTCTTGTTCCTGCTTTGCTTTTCTTGTGTTCCAGTGCATTATTTAACATTTTTTATAAATTCATCTTAATTAATTTATAGTGTTGTTGAATGTATGTCTGTGTATAGTTTTTATAGTGGTTGTTTTGTATATTACATTAGACATATGTGACTTATTGCAGTCTATTGGTATCAGCATTTAACCACCTTGAATGAAATGTAGGCACATTACTTCTATTTAGGTCCCTTACCTTCCCCATTAAAAAAAACTTTGTCTTAAATATCAGTGTTTTTTTCCAATCAAAAATGTATTTATAAAACTCATTAAGAACAGAATAGTCTTATGTATGTGCCCATATTTCTTATCTTTCCTTCATTTCTTCTTCTTTCCTGATACTCCAACATTTGTCCTTTTATCATTTACTTTGTGTTTGAAGAAATTCCTTTAGTCAATCTTTAAGAGTAGGTGTGCAACAAATTAAAGTTTAGGATTTAAGTTTGGAGGATAGCAGGTATATTAGTTTATTCTCATACTACTATAAAGAAATACCAGAGACTGGATAATTTATAAAGAAAAGAGGTTTAATTGGTTCATGGTTCTGCCGGCTATACAGGAATTATGATGCTAGCATCTGCTTAGCTTCTGGGGAGGCCTCAGGAAACTTACAATCATGATGGAAGGTGAAGAGGGAGCTGGCACTTCACAAGGCCAGAGCAGGAGGAAGAGAGAGAAGGGGGAAGTGCCACACACTTTTAAACAATGAGATTTTGAGATCATTCACTCACTTTCACTATGACAGTACCAAAAGGGATGGTGTTAAACAAAAACCACCCCCATTATCCAATTACCTCCCACCAGGCCCTACCTCCAACATTAGAGATTACAATTCTACATGAGATTTGGTGGGGACACAGATCCCTACCATATCAAGAGGCTTCTGAGGCTTCTTTTTAAAATTTCTTTTATTTTTTTCTTGGTATAGTTTTTGCCTTGTGGCTAGCTTTAATGTATGCTGATGTAGTTTGCTTTTATACAGATGTTTAATTTAAAATAAGTTTTTATAAGTACTTTTTTTTTTTTTTTGCATCTTGGTTAGATGATCCAGTCTACCTATATAGGCCCAGGATATGAAAACATTTAATTATGACTATACCACTCTGATTAATCTTATCTCATTAAGACATAAATTGCAAACCTTTGAGCTATACTGACCTGTCCCCAGGAAGATGTAATTAAGATGCCTTCAGGAAAATAAGCAACCATACCATAGACTGGGAAAATACATTAGCAATCTGACAAAGGACATAGATCCATATTTAAAGAGCTTCTACAAACACACAATAAAAAGACAAAACCTAAATTTTAAAAATGGGCAAAAGATTTGAATACACACTTCACAAAAGAAGATATATGAGTGACCATTAAACATATGAAAAGCTTTCAACATTAGTTGTCAGAGAAGCAGAAATGAAAATCACAATGAGTCACCATTTCAGAACCACTAGAAAGGCTAAAGTACAAAAGACAACACCAAATGTCGTCAGGGCTGTGGAGTCAGTGGAAGTTGTATGTAGTACGGGTGGAAATGAAAATGGTAGAAACACTGTGGAAAACTATGTGGAGGTTTCTTATAAAGTTAAGCATATACTTACCCTATGACTCATCAATCCCCCTAATTGTTCATTCATAATCAATCCTTAGGACTCGCATGTTTTCCCTGCCTCCATATTTTCTCTGCTCTTTATTTTACTATTCACATGTTTCTTCTATTCTCTCATTTTCCATCTTCAATGGATTCTTTTGAACTAACCACAAAAGACTCATTTCTTCCAAATTCATTCTAAGTGGTATACATGTTATACCAAAATTATAATCATAATAATTTAGGATTAAATATCTATTTTGCCAAAATAAGATGGCAATTATTTTCATGATGATGGCTATAGATGTTAGTTTTGTGTCCAAGTTAACAATGAAAATGGAACATACACCAATAAAAGAAAGACAGTATTTGGATTTTAAATTTTGTTTCATGTACAAATAACACAGCATTCTTTAACAACAGATCAAAGATCACACCATAGTCATGTGAAAAGTTAATTTATTATATACCAATATACACTTTCTATAATAAAAAAGAAGCCTCCCAAGACACTGAGCCATCTTATACATGAAATAAGAAAATAAAATTTTCATCTGTTTACAAATGGGGTTAATCAGCACAAGTTATCATATGTATGTCTGCCCTGCAGTATATATGAATTTTAATCTTGGTTATGAAGAAAAAATGGTGCTTTATTATTTGGCACTATAGGATGCTCTTGAACATTCAGAAGATATCTTTTTCCATTTTCTATTTTTGTATACTCTTTAGATAAGTGAAAATGTAAATATTTCTTAATGATGCTATTTGGCAGATTTTTTTCAAATAATAGTAGCTCAAAAGTTATGATACTTTCTAGTAATGCTCAATTTCCATAGCAGAGTGCACCATTTTATGGTATTATACCTCTAGAAAATAATGCATAAAACCAATATATTTTCTTAGGCACAGTCCAGAAAGTTTATTGAAATATGATTTAGTATTATCATACATGTATGATACTTGTATTTCATAATTGCCTTTACTAAAATATAAAATACACAAGTGTTCTTACTATGATTTGAAAATAAAAGTAGTGAGCTCTAGAAATTTTAGGCTGTGAGTAGGAATTTCTAAATCCATTTTATGTAAGTTTGTTATAGAAGTGAGCAAGAATGATTGTGTGCATTTCTTTGTAGTGTTAGCACTTACACTTTTATGGAGAACCACTCAACATTGTATTAAATGGCCAATGAATGTCAACAAACACCTGTGTGAGTTAAACTGAACTAAATCCTATTTTAGACATGCTAAATCAAAAGAACAACTTTAGTATTGATAATATTTGCAAAAAGGAACTTATTTGCTTGTAGATCATCCTATTATTGTAAATATTGAAGAAGAGCATTGCCGAACTATACATAACTTAGGTTTCAAATTTAAATTATCCCCAGACATTTGTAGACAGATACATATGAATGGATTTTTGAGCCCACCAACTTAATTCCCTGCCCCCACCCCCAAAAATATAAATGCTTTGTGAAGAAAGAAAACTACACATGTAAAAAATAAAAATCAAATGTACCATACATTAACATTCTGATGACTACAGAATAAGATTATATACATAAACATATAGCAAATCACAGTTTCCTGCACTGAATGTTTATCAAATAAAAATGTATCAAACAATACTGGGTAGTGTATCTCCACATGATTGTGGTCTTCTAAAAATTCTGAATGAGGATGGAAGACGAGAGGGAGAGCATTGTTCAATGACAAAAGTATGACAAGAGGGTTTAGGAATAACATGAAAAAGCAGATGCTTTCTAGAACAGGCAGTTTAGCTATAAGCATTATTTTTGTTGTTGCTCTATGATTGAAATAAAACCCCTCTCTATATTTAGTGTTTTAACATTTAAATATAGATGTTTTAACATTTACAAAAAAAAATCTATTGAATATAGAAGTCACTAACTCAATGTCACAAACAGGGTAGGCAAAAGAACATTTTGCTGTTGACAGTAAGATGCTCTAGACTGGTGTCTGACCATTCATGTACCTTACAGAAACAGTTCCTAAGACATGCCTTTTGCCTCTGTTAGTAAACAGACCAGAGAGTTTGGTACAAGACTGAGAGAAGGCGTTAAATGGTGATAGCTTTGCCACCAGGACATTTTTGTTTGATGTTCTGAGAATACAAATGTTTGGTACTCTTTTAGGGGGTGCAGGGTGAGGAGACAGCAGGGGAAAGGGTACTATCTGATGACTGTTACATGCAGTTACCCTTATTCTGCCCATAAAGCAGCAAAAATACACCTTCATCATCTCACACTGCTCTAATAAGACCTGGGTAGAAATGTGCACCACAGGTTTTATTTTAAACACTCACACAACCTTCCTTGACAAAAACAGTGATTTTCCTCTTCTGCAGGTGCCTAGTGATATTACTGGTAAACGTCTTTGGAATCTTCCTGTTATTTCTTATGAATAACATTCCAATCAAGATAATTCAAATGTCTTTTGGAGTATAACTTGCAACCATTTCCAATAGAAAAAGAAAGTATTTTTCCTTGTGTTAGTGATGCTTGGAATTTGGAGGATTATAAATCCAGTCCATTATAATGAGCGCCATGCTTCCAATCATGAAGATGATTCCAACCACAAGGAAAATCAAAGCCTGTAATTCAGAGAGACTTTGTTAGGAACACAGAAACCATACTTAGTACAGTTTGTTTTTTAGTTATTTACATAATATGGCAATCTGATCTATATATTGAGCCATATTATTCTTAATAGCTCAGATGCCCAGGCCTAACCGATCAGTCAATTTCGAATCCTAGTTGGAGAAGGAAGACGAATACAGTGGAGAGATACAACCTATAGGTTCAACAATGGAGTAATAGTTAATTGATTTAGTACATCAAGAAGATGGAATACCCTGTGATTATTAAAAATCAAGGGACAGAAAAATATTCAATAATCTGGAGAATGCTTACAATCTTTTAGGTGAAAAAGAGCAGGTTATAAAAGAATAGCCTATATGATATGATTCTAATTTTATAAAGCAAACAAAACCAAAAGCTTAATATATGTGGCAAAAAAAGTGTATATATGTATGTGTTTGTGCATACAGATAATATACACACATATATATAAGGACATATGTACATACCTACATATAAAATACTTCAGCATTTTAACACTAGAAGAGGCCTTACACTTTATCACATACTTAAACCTCCTAATTCTACATATAAGAAAGCAGCAACTAAAAATTTTTCACTAGAAAGGGTCTAGGAGATAATTGTACTCATTTCACAATTGGTCAAACTGAAAGTAGGTCACAAACAGGACAAGTGATTTGCCAAGTTCACACTGCTGTAAAAATCCAAGCAAGATGGGCTACGTAGAGTTAAAATTTGGGGGCAAGCTGCTGGTAATTTGCCAAGTTCACACTGCTGTAAAAATCCAAGCAAGATGGGCTACATAGAGTTAAAATTTGGGGGCAAGCTGCTGGATGGACCTTTTGATACCAAACTATCCTGAAGTCCCTGAAACATCCCAAAGGTAAATGACTTCAAGGTAAAAATTCAGAGTAATTCAGATACCAAACTATCCTGAAGTCCTCGAAACATCCCAAAGGTAAATGACTTCAAGGTAAAAATTCAGAGTAAGTCAGTAAGAGATATTCTTTTTAAGTCTTAACATGACTTTATTAAGGAGTGAAAGATAGTGTTTCCTCATTGGAAAAATAATTATTTCTAGCATTTGTTTCTATAGTAGTCTTATGGAAAAGAAATGTATACTCCCTGATTTAATAAGACTGTATTTTGTATCTAAAGAGGTTAACAGAACGATGAATGGTTCTGTGCTGGATCTTAGTCCACACGAGGGACAACAGGCACTACGGAGGGGAAAACAAAAGCAACATCTTTCTTTTGGCTTTGCAAAACTAACAACCATGACCAAATATTTAAGTTATTCCATAACACCACTAGAAAGTCTAATTCCTTCTTGCATGATTTTCTGTGGATAGTGCAACAGCAGCTTGGTATTGGACACTGTTATGTGCCTGAAGCTCATGTGCCTGTGGGAAAGGCTACTACTATTTGACATGTATGACAGACTCAACACAGGATATTTGATATTTGAAGTAGAATCATTTGAGTTTCAGAAATATATCTCCTTTCTCTGCTACCAGAGAGTTCTAGCACATTTTTGACTTTTGGTTCTTGTATATTGATTCATTTTTCTGAACTATGTTATTTTCCGGTTTATTCTAATTACTTGGAAGAACAACTAATAATGGGGGAAATTGCAAGGTTTACTTACCCCGACCTTTTGGGGTGACCTAAAAGGTTCTTTCTTGACAAGTTTAAGATAAAAAACTGCTGGAAGAATAAAAATCAGCATAGTGGCAGAAGAAGCCCCTGAGAAGATAAACACAGGGCAAGGTCAATGGCTTACCCAGCAGGTCTTAGCAAAGGAGATGCCAGTACACACTTTAAACAAACCAAATATAAAGCTATCCTATACTTAGCACTAAAAACACACATTTAAGTCACATAAGCTCATCTTGGTTATTTATTCATAGAAGATATGTTTATAGAGATAATTAAAATGTACCTAACATCAAAACTGCATAAGTATATGCAACATATAATAAGCAACAACAGGCTGAATTTAGCACAACTTTACAGGGGATTAGTAATATAAATACATACTAAGGCAGCTGAACTCATGACATACCCTATCCACCTCTTACTTTTCAAGTTGCCTACACATGGTTCTTTTAAAGTTTTAGATTGTGTTTAAAATTTAAGTAACCCCTCAATGAGTAGAATGAAAATTAATGGACCATGCAGTTATGGGAAATACTAATAATACACTTTACATAATCAATCTTCTATTCCTCTGAAGATACCCTTTAATGTTCAGCTGATACTCATAGTATCAGAGAGCTTCTGGTAGGTAAAATCTATCTTCCCCTTTTCCTGATGACAGAGCTAATACCTAAGTCCAAATCCTGGGTCCACACCAAGGCATATGACTTGACTTCTATAAGGGTCAGTTTCCTCATCTGTCAGAAAAAGCAGCTTGACTAAATGACCTATAAGGTGGCTCCCAGTGTCACTTAGGAGGAAGAGAATGTAACCAGCTTGATCATCAGAGCCTCGCAGGGATAAAGGGAATCTGTGAGCCTGAGAAAGACGGGGATCTGGATGACCAAGCACTGGTTCCCTGTCCACCATTTAATGGGGCATGAGTTTGGGTTGATCAAATTGAAGCCTTTCTGAAACTCACCAATGAATCCGAAGATGTATTTTATAGTTGGCACAAGGATGACCAGAACATTATTAAGTGCAATAAGCACGGCTGCAATTAGGAAATGTCGTATCCAGCTGAAGGGTCTTTTGGGAAATAACAGTGTGGTCACTGATGTGCGAATCTTAAACAAGAAAGTTCAAAGGCAAGATCATTTATTTGTTTTTGACTTTATTATTTCAAATATTCTCATCACTCTAATGCATTTTCTTTCTTTTTCTTTTTCCCAGAAAAGATTTTGATGCTTCTTTTTTTTCCATTTTTTATTATTATAAAGCATACATAACATAGAACTTAAAGTGTACAGTTCAGTGGTATTAAGTATGGTCATTTCAGTCAACCACAGACCACATATAAGACAGTGATACCCTAAGGTTGTAATACTGTATTTTTACTGTACCTTTTCTATGTTTGAGTACACAAATACTTACCACTGTGTTACAGGTACTTACACTATTCAGTACAGTAACATGCTGTACAGGTTTGTAGCCTAGGAGTACTAGGCTATGCCATATAGCCTTACTGTATAGTAACCTCCACCATTTAGGCTGCAAGTACAATCTATGATGCTTGCACAATGACAAAAGTGCCTAAAGATGCGTTTTTCAGAATATGTCCACATTTTTAAGCAACACATGACTGTACTTTCATCTTGTTGTGCAGTCTTGATGCTAACTTTTGATATTTGAGATGGAGTGTCATTTTTTCCTTAGCGTATTTTATAAGACAATATTTTATGTGTTTACTTTCTTAGTTTTCAGAATTTATTGTCAAAAATAATCTCAGTCATAAAGAGATAACAGGTAAGACACATAATTAAGAAACACAGTAAAACCCTTGTTGATCATGAAGCATGTCTCATCAGACTGGATGAAACATTAAGGTCAAGCACTGAATTGATTTACACAAGATTGTGAAAGGAATTTTTACAAATCCAGGTTTTCCTTAATTTTGCATTTAACATTTTAAAATAAAATTTTAGGGTGGCATCTTAAAGTTGTGACGTTTTTGTGTTTGCTCCTTCCTCTTTCTCTCCTTTGTACCTCTCCCTATCAATAGATTGTAAATCTATGAAAGGCAAGGAATAGGACCTAATAATCTAACCATTCCTCAGACTTTTTTGCTCAGTGTTGTGCACACAGCAGGCACTCAATAAAAGCTTAAATTAAATTGAATAGTAGGAATATTTTCCTTCCCTTCAGGATCCTTGACAGATTTCAACCCTACTTCAGCAGTTGAAATAAATAGGCGAAGGGTCAAGAGAGGCTCACTTTGCAGCAGATGCTCAAGTTACTCTGTTGTAACTGGATAAAGATCCTGTGGGCAGAGGGAGGGAGTGACATTTGTGTTTGTACAGCTTAACAAAGTTGAAAACACTCTTATCTTTGGAATCTTTTAGAGGACACTTTTTTGACTTAGTGGAATTACTCTATCAGCTTTCCAGTAAGTGAACGCTTTGGTTAAGCCAGGAGTTCACATTTTTGGAAATGCTGTGATTGATTTTCACTTTAAAATTTTAGTTCTGAAGTCACTTAAGGTGCAGAGATGGGAACTCATTTAAAAGAGGGAAAACGTCAAATATATTTTGAAACATGTATGAATGACAACAAATTCGAACTAAATAGCTTGCAATTTCTCATGTGACATTCCTTTCATACCACTCCACCAAAAATTAAAGCCATCTGTTTAGGCTGAAAAGGCAATTTCATTTCTAAAATGACAAACCAGATAGTCTCTGGAAATAGTTTAAGAATAACTTTGTAAAGAATTTTAAAAATTGGATTAGTGAACATTATGAAACTCATTCTGAAAAGTAAACTGAGGAAAGCAAATGGTGTGGTATTGTTTTCGTCAGCAGCATATAATTCTACATTATGATCTGCAATTAGTGCTTATTCAATATTGTCAAAACTGGTCTAATTGGTAGGCTTAAAATAAGCTTTTTATGGTATATACATAGTGCTTGAGGACTCAATTTGTTTCACAGTGTTAAACAGATAGAATAAACAAGTATGGAATATAGGTTCATTTTCAGAAAATAGTCACAGAAAGACTAACTCCCAGAAAGACTGACATTTGGCCTGATGATATGAGAGTACAGAAAGTTTATGGGAATAATAGGTAGAATGGTTGGAGTAAACGCAAACGCTTCCTCCTCTTTGTGAACAAGGAATAAGAAAATTTCAAACAGAACTGAAGGTGGCTTCCAATGCATTCCTGAAGAGGGCAACAGAGTAAAGAGGGAGGGAGGCACTAGGCTTGTGGTGGTGGTGGTGGAAAAGATCAGGAAGGAAACCTGCTGGTCATTCCATGTTAAAGTGCTTCCCTGAGGAGTGAGCCTAGGACCAAAAGTCCCCAGCCGTTGTTTACCTTTGCCAGGGCAGGCTACTGCTGATTCCCACCGAGCCTCATCTGCTCTTACACTTAGCTATGTGCCCTTTTCTTTACTGACACAAGTTGCTAGGAACCTGGAAATGTGGGTCAGATGCTGTGGGTGAGGGGAGGTCCCCAGCACCATCTAGGGCCTCTAACCCAGAATGATTTCATTAAGGTCTACGCAGCTCTGGAGACAACATCTCTTACTTCCAGAGAAAGAGTCCTGAACAGGATCCTGTTAGGCGGTACTGTATTCCGATGCAGGGGCCCAATGTGAAGGTCAAAAATGTGGAGGCACAAGAGGAAGTGAGAGTCTTAGCTCTAACTCTTAAAAAAAAAAAAAAGCCTCTCCCATTGTTTAGACGGAGCTCACACTTTGATTTTGCAGGTTTGCTTAAGGCAAGGATGTTGGAAATACCTACAAATTACTACTCCACTGCAGTTCATAGCAATATATGCTGCATTTCTATGTTGATATCTACATACACTTCAAAACGGGAGATCTGAAGGCAACATAAGTGAAAAGAATGATTTTAACTATAAGATGAAATACAAGTAGCTAGGGATCTTTTTTCAAAGGCATAGCAGGTGAAATTTGAGTCTGTGTGTTCATGATATATCCATTAACATTATTTGGTTTCCTGTTCTTTATGGAAATATGGGAATTTTACTGCATAAAGGGAAGCATAAGCTGAAAATGACATGATCAGTCCTCTGGAAGGAGGTGCCATTCCATAATAGATACCCCGCCCACTACTAAGAGAGAAAGAAATGTTGGGCTGCTACTGAAAACACTATCTTAATTCATTTCATATATTCACTTGTTCAACAAATCCTACAAGCAGTTACTATGCACCTTTTACTAAGAAGGAAAAAACTAACCTGATTGGAGAAAAGAAAGATAATAAATGAAGCAGAGAAAAACAAACCCCAGTCATATCTTCTCAGATTCCTGAGAAAGAGAGCCCAGATATCATGTTGAAAGAAGGAGAACACAAAATAATGCCTAAAGCTGATAGATTTTAATCCAGATTAGGTTTTATTTGTTTTATTATTAATATGTGGTGATATCAAGGCAAGTAAATAAACTTCTTATTGGTCAAGAGTTCCTTAAATGAAATAAACTATCAGGAGAAACATGCTGTGAGTCAGCATTTGACACATTGAAAATCTGAGCCCTAAGTTATATGAAATAAACAAGCAAAAGCACCAATAACAACTTTTATCATTTTAGTAAAGAATAAAAATTGAATTTAGCCTCAGAGGACTTGATTGAGAGCCACTCAAGGAAGCTGGACTACTCTCTGTCACCATCTCTATGTATCCATCATCTATAGGGAGGTTTGGTTCATTTAGCCCAGATCCTCAACCCAGCTGAATTCATTTCACATGTCACCAAGGGAAAGAGTGTCTATGCTTTTGCTAGAAAAGGCAGTTTATACATTTCAAGACAAGGCAAGATTCATTTGAAGACTGTTTTTCTTCCCAAGCACGACTGAGCTCACCCTCTGTGCCAGTCACTGTGCACATCCGCAAGTCCCAGGGACTTACGACTCTGTGGGGCAGTGGAGCACTTACATAGATTATTTAAATGTAATGTTACAAGGGTGAGGACAGGATAATGTGCAAAATGTTTTATAAATGCTAATGTTGAGTGGAAATACATAATGAAGGATGGTAGTTAGTCATTTTTCTGAACTCTGGTTCTTATGGTCAATTTTAGTTCTAATGGCATCTAATGTTTACACACTATTGCTGTTCCTGATGGTCAGATTTATACCAGTGCTTTATTTCTCACACAGGGTAAGAATTTCTAAGGGGAGATTTGGATTTTCCATGCTGAGGTGAAATGTTCATCAGTAAATGACTTCTACTTCCCATGACAATAATTGCAGCCATCAGTGTTGGGCTATGAGCTGCACTGGGTTGAACTGTTACCAGCTGTCTGTGTGACAATGGCCAATTCTGGCAATCCCTTAAGACCATGGTTTGAAAACGCTATATGAATATGAATAAAGCAATACAGAAGCACATTATAGATTTCTTATGCTTCGATTCTACAATGATGTGAGCGCTTATACTGTGCCAATATTTAGTGAGCAATTTTTTTACACATAAAAAGAAGGGCTCCAGATATTTTCTCTGTGAAGTTGTTTGCCTGGCAATTTTATCTTATCATATACCTTCTGTTTATAGTTATCTTCTGTCTTGTACCCAAGACAGAGCTGATTTTAGGCTAAAGCTATGTGTATGTCATCTGAAATACTTTCAGATATATTAGGGGCAAGACATGATTTAAGAGTAAAATAGTAGCCACCATAGTAATACGGATCTGATTTCATGCACTCATGAAAAAGGAATGTGCCAAAATATATTTCAGCACACAAGCTGCATTTAAAGTGACCACAGTGTCATTATAGAAATAGTCTTCATATGCCAGCCCTGTATGGAACATTATGTCCAGGACAGTGCTGGTTACTGTGTCACTTATTTTTTCCCCCTCAAATGAATGAGTAAATTCAGTGTTTATGAAAGAGGAGTTGGCAGGAGGGTGAAGACCTGTGTTTATCCTTAGGTGGTGATTTTAGCTCACACAACCCAAATTTTCACTACCAGCTCTGCTCTGGGATCTCAGAACAAACTGACGCCAATGACAAATGCCAGGGAGGGGTGACCTGGTGTGAGTCTGGCAGAGGCCGTGTGTGAAAGAGATATGTGATAGATAGCATAACTGTTTTTTGAAAAATTTTTTTCTGGCATATAATTTACTTAACATGAACCCCCTTTTCATTAGCCTTCAAGGCATCAGGTTAAATAAGGCAACTTTTGGATATTATTGCAGCATGACAAACTGGAAAAAAATGAAATGCCTTCAAAACTGTGATGAAATTCAATACGATTTGAAAGTTAACATGGTTTTGGCTTTCAAGGTTCCGAAGTTATATGAACTCCTACTCAGTTTTACTAATCCACAAGATGGAAGCTCAAGCTCCACTTTTCAAATTTGAGTTTAAAAATAAGTTTTATGATTTTTTTCCTACACTATAAAAATATCACCTGAAACTACTTGCTCTATCTGCACATTAAATGACCAATTTTAAGTGGCTCAAAATGCTATAGGAAAATAACAATATCCTCAGGCATTGCAATTGCAAACTCACCCTATAATTAAATCAAAATGAAGGTAGAACACATGTGCTAATTTATGGGGTCAAGTAGGTTTCTTTCATCAAAGTCTTATGTACTTACTGGGAACAGGACAATAGGCACAGTTAGTGTTACTGCCACAAGGACTGCCAGTCGAACCATGAGGAGAGGGATGTCGAATGTATACACTTTGCTGTAGGCATGAAGTAATTCATCTTCAGCTTCTCCTACAACAGGAAGAAGAGAATGAGCCCGCTTGGTGTTGCCAAATCAGCACGGGTCACTTATGGCAACATTTTATAGAGAGAACACAGAACAGAGGAAAAGACCTAGGTCTGGGAATCCAGGCACCTCTGGTCTTGCCTCTGAGCTCATTAGCTATGCAACCTTCATTCAAATAAACAAAGAGGTCCTGAAGCTTATAAAGTTGCAGAAGCTATAATACAAAATAAAGAGCCTCTCAAGCTCATTTGCATTGTGATAAATCTATCTCTGCTGTACAGAGGCAATTACAAATCAGACAGAGACCAAGGTGTTCTTGTTGAAGGGGATGAGAGGCCCAAGCCCCATATCTTGTCTTTCCCAGCCTACCACCTCCCCTGCCCCTACCTGTGCAGCCACTCCTGATGCAGTTTACAAACCCAGTGTGTAAACTCTAGGATGAATGATTGCTACCATTTTTTCAAGCTCAACAACTATGACTCCATCACCACACTAAAACAGATATTTTTGGGCTTTTTCAAGTTTTTGCTTGTCTTATGAAACTCATTAAAATCAGTATAAGTAACATGCAGGGACAAATTAGTATAATCTTTACAGGGTCTCCCAATGGATACTACTCTAAGATGAAGATGCTGCCCTACTTGAAAACACATTCATTCAGGATGCCAAACACAAATAACAAGGAAATATTTATGGAATCAAATGTAGTTGGATTTCCACCTTAAGATCAGACAAAAAGGAATGAAAATGCCTTCAGTAGTATTGACCTTGACATTCATTATTTCACAACCAGCAAAAAGTTAATGCCCAATCTAAAGCACATGTTTGGTTAATAGTCAAATATTAGTCAAATAGAAAGAAAACCTAAGCAAATCGTGACCTACTCCTGAATCTTTCCTCCACAATTTGTCATACCTTCAATTCAATTTACCAAGTCAGTAAGAAAAAAAAATTAAGTTAAAAACCTTAAAATGAGGCTTATACAAAAATATATTTATATTGATACACTGATTCATGTAAACATATACTACCAGGTCAATATGTAATTCCAAGAAATCTGTTCATGTGGCTACACTTCATGGAAGGAGTACAATCCTATTCCCTTTGTGAACTGTTAAGATGCCAGAGAGGAAATGTTGCAGGCATAATCTAATGTGGCCACAGTCACTTATGTTTTGGTAGTGCATTCTCAGATTGAAGGAAATTCTGTCATGTCCTCTTTCTTAGGAAATCATTTGGTATAACAAAATAGAACGGGATGTGTCAAAAATTTTACCTAAAGTCCCAGGCTCCCAGATTTGATTTGACTGGTAAATAGGAGGCAAGTTGAAACTTGAGGACCTGGCAGTTTCCCTGCCATTTGCTTGGCAGTTAATAATTCCATCAAAGGAGCTTTATCACATGCAAGCGGATTCATTCTCATCACTTCTAGCCTGAGTTGGACTATGGAGTCTAGCCAAAGAAATATCATCTATCCCTAAAGGAAAATAATTTCATTTGAGGGATATTTTTTATAAAATATGTGTTAATTCACAAATTGTTGTAACTTGCTAGCCAGGCTGAATCAGGCCCCATTTCCTCAGGTCAAGTGACAAAGCTAAAATAGTATATTAATTGAATATGTGTCATCTATAGATCATGCTTATAGAAGGCAATTTAAAAAATCATACCTACCCCGGTCAAGGATCAGCCTAACAAGGATTTGCACATAGAGAATGACTTTCACAGAGTGACCTACCATAGAAGGTTAGGTAACCAAAGAGGGCAGCAAGCAGGTACATGACAAGCATCCCCGTGATGGAAATATTTGACACTGTTTGCATTTTTCTCTGGGACCGACTGGAAAAATAAAGAACACCAAGCTTTGTTTTTTAGACTTACAAAAAAAAATCACTTTTCAAAATTAAAATAGTAAATAAAAAAGTGTATCTGTATTGTTCATCGTGAAGACATATTTCTAGTACATAAACTTATAGCTGATTTAAATTTGTCTTACAGAGCTAATGAGGATTCATTTCCATTTTTCTTAAACACTGCTCCTTCAGTCTTAAAATCAATCATTTCCCTAGAAGAGGAACAGTCTATTTCATGTCAGTCAGTAAGCCTGCCCACTGAATAAGAATATAATTAACATAAAGATCAAACAGGCTTCTAACATAGAAAGTTTTTGCATTTCATAATGAGATGACTATAAATGAGGAAAAGAACCTACGAGAGTCAGCAAAGTACTACTGCCAAGAGTCCAGACTACTGGAAATCCTGACATTATTACCTGAAAAACTTCTAGAAATCATTCTAGAGGGAACCTGACTGCCAAAGATCAATTGTCAGGCTTCTGGAGTAACTGCTACACGTGATTTTCAAAGTAAATCAAAGACATCAAAATACTTGAAAGTGTTCTGAAATTTTTTATGAGGTAAATCAGAATTTATGGGGAAAGTTTTGCTATTTAGTGAGAATGAAGACTGAGGTTACTGATGTCTAGATTAAAGAAGTTGAGAATTATTATATAATACCCTTCCTTAAGGGAAAGAGGAAAACAGCTATAATGAGTTCATATCCTTTGTTCCCAAGCAAATACCAACAACTTCAAAGGGAAAAGAATACAAACGAATCACAGACCATCAGCTGGAAGAAACAAGATTTTCTAGCCAGTGACTCTATTGTACAAATAAGACAACAAAGGACAGATATTGGCACATCTCTTGTAATGAATGTGTTCTAGACAAGGCTTAGGTGCTGACTGTAAATGACATCAGTGGCTTATCGAGGCTGCCCCTAACCATAAGTTTTGGTCGTCATGAGTGTTTTCATTTCTAGTCCAGCTGACATCACTTCTTCCCAACAAAATTTAAATTTAAATTCCCAACACCTGCCAAAATTATTACAACCATCGGCTCCTTGTCCACCTGCCATAAACCCCTCCCCTGAACCATTACGGTGGAGAGAAAGGAGAGAAAGAAGCAGAAAAGGTAGTGCTGTAGTGGCCTGATTCCCACCTTTCTGATTAAAGCGTGTTACTGAGGGTGGATGGAGTACATATTTTCTCTGAAGAGGAAGCTATAAACTGTGTTTCCTCTTAAAGAACCTTGAACATATGAGCAGATTTTCAAAGCAAATTAGAATGCTAAAATGATGGCTGCCTTACTCTTTAAGTTCACTGTAGATGGGAAGGACCTCAGGGTGGCATACAAAAGCAAATACTAGGATAGGAATTGCATAGGCCGTCTGAAAAACAAAGACAACACCACATGTTTAGCATTCCAACATAGATGGTGATCTCGGGCCATCTCAGTTTACTGAATAAAAACTTAGAAAACACATAACTGTACTCATCAGAAGTCTGGACCTCTCACTTACCCGGGAGTTGAATACAAAGTATTTAGGTTGACACTTGTCATCACTATGAGCTTCATACTCTACTCCACTGTCATGAAGAGAGCCCTTGGCCTGATTCTCATCCAGCCCCGCAGGATTGCGGTGGGTGTAATCCATCATGAAGTTCACATCAGAACTCTCAGAGTTGTTGGGTAACATTACTACATGCATTGGAAGTGTGTTGTTGAATGACAGATTTCCAACACTGTGATCCAAAACAGGTAGAGGGCAGGGTATTTGGAATTTCTTGTAAATCACCTAGACTCAGTCATTAAAAAAGAAAAATATCAGCTTTTTGAGATAAAGCAATGAAATAAGAATCCATATGTGTGGCTTATGGGGTAGGGTGTGAGGGAGCTCAGTTAGGCATTCCTTTTAGACTAATGGACAAAGTCAACTCCCTCTATCCTCTGTTCTAAGGGAAGAGTTGGAGCTGTGATTGGCAAATCTGCCTCTTAGAGTTAACAGGACAATATTTTGCATGAATCCTTCCCACCCTCCTTCGTACCCTTCCATGAGAAAGATGATCACTTCCTTATTTCTTCAAACTAAAGTGACATGGGCCTTCAAAACCTTTTTTCCTTCTCCTTTACTTCTTTGGGGAAATGCTTTACAAATTTTGGCATTCATGATAGTGCAAGAAATTCCCTCTTTTGTCAGGGGCCTGGAGAGGAGGATTTCTTCTTTAATTCCACTGTCCTTGTCCTGTCTTAGTGGGTAGAATGTGTAAGACAGAATGGCTGATTCATGTGAATATGGCTATAGCATTCTTCTTTCTCTTCTGGGACTCTTCTCTACTGTTCTAAATACCAGATTATTGTCATGTTCCTGCTTGAAGTGTTCCTTTTTACCCAATATATAACCAGTGTGCCTAGACCAAACCATTAGTAGTAGCTTTGATGTTCTACCTCAACTATCTTTAAATTTTAGCTGCTCTTTTTTTGTTCTAAATTAGTCTACAAGAAAATCACTTGTGATACAAGAAGTATTTCATATTAGTGAAGTGCTTGAACAAAATGAGGACGCTAATTTAGGCACAGAAAGAATCTCATGCTAACCAACTTACAAGGGTCGTGTCATCACATCACTTACCACACTAACAAAAAACACCATGCAGGTAAGAGAAAATCCACTGGTATAGCCAAGATAACCTAGAAGTTAGAAGAAGCATTTTGGAAGCTGAATATGGCATCTACAATTAGCTTACCTATTTAAATGTGAAATAAAAATAAAAATATTTCCAGTTAGAAAATATCTTTACCTAAATTTTTAAGGAGTGAAAGTGGAAGAATAATTCCAACAGATACAAATATGATGAGGTAGTTGCCATTGAGGTACCATTCTCTAGAAGAGAGAGACAAGGATTTAGAATCAGAAAAGGCCAAGTAGAATGAGTCACTTGATGTCACAGAGGGAACATAAGACATACCCAGTATTTTCTTCAAGTCCCATGAATGCTCTGATTACTTCAGGTAGTTCATATTTAATGATAAAGAGGTAGCTTGACATTGCTAAAATGGAAAATGTGACAGCTTAGATGGTGTGGATAGCACTGAAGTCACATGCAAGCAAGTTATGACATTTGGGATAAGTAAGATGAACATCTAATACCCCAAATGGAAAAAATACTCACTGTGTATTTGGCACTGCTTCCAAGTTCTCTTCCAAGATAGACATTTGACCCTCTAGCTTTTGCAGGTGGACCTTTGTTAACAGTATCAGGGCTGATTCTGTGTTAAAGCCAGCTCCAAAGTTTACAGTGAAGCTGCAGTTTTAAGGTTCTGCCCTCATTAGTTATAAATCATCACAGCCCATACTCAGTGTGCCTGTGTTAGTGTCTATAACTTGGGCAGTAGTCTGGCAACAAAAGGCATGGCCAGCTGAGAGATGGCAGAATCAAAGGGCGGATCTGCAGAGTCAATACATCCCCTCTGTTTTTCTGCAGATGGGCATGTATCTAGTCCTCTGGGATCTGTCTGAGGAGCACACAGTCTCAGACCACTTACTGTCGGATCCAAAGTCTTCCCGGATTGATAAAAGAATACAAGAGATGACAGCTTCTCTTCATCTTTGTCAAAGAAGTTCCCCACCCCCACTTCATCTTACTCTCCTTTTGGCCAACTAAGGAATTATATAAAGTGGCAAAATTTCATGAGCATCTAGGTAAGTGATATATGAGTCATTATCTACTCTTGTGAAAGATTTTTTGATGAAATCTACAAGCCCTCTCCGTGAAAAAATGAATATGTATTCATATGCATAACATTACAATTTTGCTGCATCATGCCTTTTTCAAGCCCATCCATTTGGTGAAGGATAACGCTAATTTGTTGACACATGGCCAAAAGGTTCAATTAAAAACAGAACTCACAAATTTGACAGGAAAACTTTAAGTGTGTCCTACATCCTTCCAGTGAATTTTTGCTAACAGGCACTTTAAAACACATACTTAAATTTTAAATTAAACTACTGAGTTTAAAAATATTTTCTTCACTTCAAATGAAAGTAACAGTGGTGATAATAATTCCCCACATTGTTTAGTCCTGCACATTACTTCATTTGATCATCTGAAAAACCCTGTGAGATGACAAGATATATGTTGTTATTCTCATTCCACCGATGGAGATATAAAAAGTCCAAGATGTTAAGTTGACACGTCCACAAAAACACAGCTTGAAAAGGACGGACTACATTTAAAACAGAAGGGCTAGTGCTTCTTCTCTACTGTCAAAGTGACACGATTTTTACCATAGCAGATGTATCTTCTGTACACATTATCTGGTTAATCTTTGCAAAGACCTTGGCTAAAGCTAAATCTTACAGAGTGTGAACACAGGAGATATTTCTGATTAGCTGACTTGGTATGGTACCATTCAATGTTAGAGCTATTAATTGCTGATTTTCAGTGATGTCAGTGATGTTAATGTGTTTGATCTTCAAAAATTCAGAATAATCCAGACATTAATCTGTTAATGTGAAAACATCTGCAGTAAATGTTAATTTTTTAGGGGATTGAGAAAATTAAATGTTCTAAATGTAGAGTTGTTAAATACAGAAATACGAGAGATTTCTCTTATGCCAAATATCAACTAATCAAATAAAGTAACCAAAGTGAGGGCATTTTTTCTGGGGTGATGTTATGACATTTCATCTTACTCCCTTAAAGTCACACCTCTTACTTGTGTGCGGCTTGACCCAAAGACCGCTTTAGAGTTTATTCCATTATTTAGAAGCATAGTAGTGGCTATACTTTGAACCACAGCTGCTGCTGCTGCCACTCAGCTTGTTGAGTTCAGGGTTAATTATGCTTATACCTGGTTATTGTTAAATTAGACCAACTAAAAGGCAATCCTATGAAAAGGTTGATACTTTAAATCTTAATAAGTCTGAGAGTTTGAAACAAATGTAAAGTGGTCCATTTGTTGGGATTTGGGGGGCTAATAAGCATATGGCTCCAAACCAGTAAAATGAGACTGCTCTGATATTACTGTCAAATTTTACCCAAGATTGTAGTCTTAACACATAAAAAAAATTCTTTAAGCACAAATCATTAAGATATCGCTGAATTTTATTTATCTGCTTACCAAATATCCATTATCAGGGCGAGTATAGCTAGATTACTAAAGAAATTTCTGCATTCCAGAAATCCTCGATAACTCCAGTGAATTTATTTATTAAAATGGGTTGCCTGTTTGCAAGATCTCTGTGCAAGTTTATTTATTGTAGTATTTTTATAACAGTGAAAAATTAGAAACAATCGAACTGTTCCTCAATAAGGATACTGTAAACCAATTATGGCACATTTGTATAATGGAAACCTCAAAAATCATTAAAAAGAATAACATGCAAATATATTCAAGGCATATTATTAAATTTAAAAAGAAAGCTGAAAATCGGTATCATAAGATGATCCAATACTAGCAATACTCAATGTATTTGTTGAATTAGGCATAAGGGAAAACCTATGAGTAGTTATTTCTGAGGGTGACTGACACAAACTTTTCTTGGTAATTTATATATTTGCATAGTGTTTTAGTTTTTCACAATCATCATATATTTGTTTTATAATTTTTTAAAATGCTTATTTAAAAACTTATTCAGGCAACTCCAGAGACATGGATATGGAAGCAGAGAACCAGGGAGGAGAGAAGCATATACAGAACACTTATTATGTGCCGTATGTTACCTTATTTCATCCTCACAATGGCCTTTGTAAGGTAATTTTATACATGAAAAAATTAGGCAAAGGAGTAAAGTGATCTTCCCAAGGTCACAGATAGTGACAGAAATAGACTCAAATTCAGGTCCATCAGACTCCAAAAGCTTATTCTCTACTCAAGTGTTTTAAAATATCCTTTAGAAAACAGTTACATATCAGATACATACAAACAGGACCACGAGAGCCCAGAGGAACTAGTATTTAACAGTCTAGAGAAGCAATAGTCCAGGTGAGCAAAGTGAGAGAGAAAATTGTGTGTGTGTGTGTTAGGGTTGGAAGACTTCGAGAGACATTCAAGGGGAGAAAATAGCCTGTGAAAAGAAGGCATGGATGATTTTTAAAAATATTAAAATTGTACTGTTAGGGGACTAAATATAATTTGTTATGGTTTGACACAGGACATGTAGGGTATAGATGATGGATAAATTGATAGATAGAGATTGATTGATAGATAGATAGATAGATAGATAGATAGATAGATAGATAGATAGATAGATAGATAGATATGGGCATTGCTAGGAAAGGTTTAGAAAGATAAGCAGAAGAACTAGACGAAAATCCTGTGTCAGTCCAATGAATTTAAGTTTTACCTTGAAAATAATGAGGGCATGCTGAAGAATTTTATGCACGACAAAAGTAGAAACAGACTTAAATTTGAGAAAGTTTATCTGGAGAACAAATTAGAGTTTATCTGGGAGCAGGGAAAACTCAAGCCAGAAAGACCAATTAGAAGACTACTGCAATAGTCTGAGCTAAAAATGGTGATCATCTGTGGTCATGTGGATGGACAGAGAGGAGAGATTCAAGAGATAAGTAAGAGATCAAATGAACAGAATTTGGCATTTGATTGGACATGCAGAGTTGGGGAAAAGGAAAGGTTTACGCTAACATCCAGATGTCTGTCCTCAGAAACTGGATGACTGCTGGTTGTATTCACTGAGAAAAGAAAGATCAGAGAAATAGAATAGCAGGTTTAGGGACTGGGTAGGAGGAGAGGGAGTAAGTGTCACTATGTGGGGAGATTGTTGGGACCATGTGCCAGGAAGCAGCCAGCGGGACATCTGAAATATGGGTCTGGATGCCTTCTGAGGGCCAAAGACATAACAGTATGAAGCTGGTGGGCAAACACACCAATGAGAGAACACTGTTGAAAATATATATATTTCTAGGTCCTACGCTGGCAATGATAATTCAGTGGGAATTATAATAATCCATAGACTCAACAAACCCGGGTTTATAGTGCATCTGATGCCTCGCCAGACTTTTGCCTTAGTAAACTTCTAGAGACCGTCTAGTGGGCTGGCTCAGTGCAGGCTGCGTTTCAAGGACCACAGCGTTTGGCCGTGTTCCCCCAGACACCCACTTTTCAGTTTTGTAAAATGAACTCAATCACGTATAGAAAAACGTCAGCCGTTTTGGTAATGACAGAAATAAGCACAAATTCTTCAATTTTTAGGAGCAATAATTCATGTTGTAATAACATTAAAAATCAAGAAAGCTTTTATTTTGTATTTTAATTCTAGAATTCAATTGGCAGGGTTTTATATGTTATTTCATTCTTAGATATTGCTGTTTTTAATTAAAGAGGGACACAAATCTATTTAAGAAACTATAGTTTTAAAATTTAAGAACTATAAGTAGCAATTTTTCTGTATCTGAAGTGCCTGTTCATTGCTCTAAGTTTTCTTATTTATTGAATATGCTATAGAAAGTCTGCATGATCCATTGAAAAGTATATCCCCTACCTCCAATGTTCTGCATTGTAATGGAAACAAAAGCTCCAATTTTTCCCGGCCATCCAAATGCCTTTTCTCCTAATTTTTCATAAATCAAAGACCCTACAATCAAAGATAAAATAGTTTTGTCAAAAAGAATGTTTTAACGACTAAAATATTTTGTCATATAATTCCACACTGGAGTCTCAAACATGTAAATAAACGTCATATAGAAATTATAAGCCCAAAAGTTGCAACCTCAAAAACCAATAAGCAATATATCAAAATGTTCTCCAAACAAGAATCAATGGCTTTATTTATTTTAACTGCATGTAGCAAATCAAAACAGTTATTTCTATCATATGTCAGAAATTTCTTTTTTTCTATTTGTCTTGAACCTGATTCAGTTGACTTTCCCTCCTGCCTCTCACTTGCCCTAACAAGTAAAAGCACTGAGAGATGGTGTCACTGGGCTCGGAAGAAAATGAAATGTGAAACTGACTACAATCATCCTAAGGTTATGAAGCAACAGACTGAAATACTCTTTTATGAGAATTAAAATAGAATGTGTTGAACTCAAGTGGTAGCATACCTCCTTCCTTTGCTGTTTTTAATAAAAGGTGAACTGAATACAATGATAATATTGCCACAGCAAGCAGCATGATTCTGTAAAGGGAAGAGAGAGTAGGTAATAAAGTTTCTATAATAAATAAAATGTAATTTTGTTAGATGTTACAATAAAGGATCACATTCATCTTTTCAATCATAGACTTTCCAAAAGTATGTGGATTTGGGGGAGGCTGAGAAATTCTTTTCAGAACTCTACACATACCCTTTAAAGTCATAGAAATAGAATGTGCTATATTTTACATGCCCAAATCTACTACCTGAAGTCCCTAACTTTTTTTTTAAAATGTTACCCCGTTATAGAATCTGGTTCATAACTTAGATGCTAAGTGTGTAGCAAAATTAGCAAATGCTACATCTACTTACTCAGCACATGGGAATATGTACATCATATTTGCATGATATTCACATCAGCACTTAGAATTGAAGGGCTGTTTATTAGTCTGACTAAACCTTAATCTGAACTTTAGGAATCCAAAAGCCAAAGCTTTTGTCTGAGCTGCATTACTGCTGATCCTGTGCATTAGATAACAAAGTACTTTGTAAGCTAGAGGGACAGGCAGTTGCATATATAATAGAGAAAGCAGAGAAAGCTAAGGATGGGGCAGGAAAATTCCTTTTTTTTTTTCTTTTTTTCTTTCAGAGTCACTTCTGGTGTCAGGACCCCCACATGCATGTATGGTTTCTTTATGTTTATACTGATTGGTATTTTTCCAAATCTAAGATTTGGAGCGCAAAAATAAGAATGTTGATAGAAGCATCTACATAATAAATGGAGAAGCAATGCTAACTTTTACCACGAATTCAGAAAAAAATCTTTATCTTTGTTTATTTAAAAAAAATACACTTTCCCCACAATTGATCTAATCCTTTGGTAGTTCCCAATGAAATCAATAGTACAAATGTACATTTGGACCATGAATTATAAATTTTATAACTCCTGTAGCTATATTATGCTCTTATTTTCCATAAAGTATGTCTGCCAGAACTAACCAATGAGTTATTCCTATAATTTTCCATATGCCTTATGAACTTAACTCTTTTTAAGGAATAATGTAATTCAGATTATATAATTTTGTTCCCTGGAAAAATAATGCACATTCCCTGCATTCTAAACAAGTACTTTCTCTGGCAGAAAATACTAAGAGTAAAACTAATAAAATACTGTGTCACTTGCTATAAATTAAGAGAGAAAGCTTAACCCAGTCTGTGCTACTCAGACACACAAAACACACCCCATCATGTTTAGTGAGTTAATTGTTCTGACCAAATTAATCTGCTAAAAAATAAGGTCCTCATTTTAAAAAGTGGAATATTCTTCTCTCATGAAGATGATCTATGACTGTAGGATTGGGTGAAGTTTTTCCTATTTCTATTCATCAGTGATCTATAACTTCCTAATTCATTTTAATGGTATTATATAATTAATAAGGAAAGGCAGCTTTTTTGTCTTAGAAGTAATGCACACTACAAAAGCATACAAATATACGACTATATATATAGCTATTAAAATTCAGATTATTAAAATCCTAGTTTATTTCAAAACATGGCTTACATAAAAGTAAAGTTGATATAAAAACCCATTCAGCTAAAGAATATAATACATAAAACAGTTCAAAGCACTAACACGATATAAATATTTATAGTCCTCATCCTTAGCCCTCAAATAGCTGTATGATTGCTAATCATACATGATATTCAGAACATAAACAGCGCATATTTATGATATAAATGTTGCATTCTTAGACAGTTATTTAACTCCCTAGCATTGCATTTGGGATTAGGATCTGTGTCCACAGTGGTGCCTAACATCAGATTTCATTCTTGTGAAGAATTCCACTGCTGCCAACTATATCTTGGAAAATACCAGGCTGTACATGATGCACATAAACGTCTGTTGTTGTCTGTCATAGTGCAGTATCCACCCAACAGGTCAACTACCAGATGCCGCTATCCTTAGGCAGCATTTGGACAAGTTGGGTGAAAGTGCGTAGGTTTAGGAATAAGGTTTGGTCACTCAACAAATATTTCCTGTACCAGGCACTGCTCTAGATTTGGAGGTAGAGACACTGGTGAGTAAAAACAGACATGGGCTTGACTTTCTAGAGCTTAGAAAGAGAGACAGATATTAACCAAATGATTCAGACAAATGGCACTAAAACATTAAAACTGTGGTGAGTGTATGATAAGGTGATTTGCCCCAGTCATGGAGATCAGGGCAGGCAGTATTCAGGTGAGGCTGAACTGACATATGAGGAGTTAACTAGATGAAGAAGATAGAGAAGAGGGTTCCAAGACCATGTGCAAAGGTGCAGTGGTGAGAGAGAATGTGGCATCTTCATGGGATGGAGAGAAGGCTATTGTGCCCAGTGTATCTGTCGCACAGGGACACAGGGAATGGGACATAAGGTAGGCCAGGGCAAGCAGGGCCTTAGACTTAGTTGTTTCTTTCCTGAGAATGAGATAAACTTAGATTTGCTTCTGGGAAAGATCTTTTTGGCTGCTAAACACCAAATTATTTCAAGTGTCTACTGAACAACAAAATTCTTCTGGGGAGGCTGCTCCAGCACTTTGGTTGGTTGAGCACATACACTTTCTGCCATTGGGTTAGGGATGGTTGGGTGACCAAGTACCATGAGTAGCCTCCTCTGACTTTTTCCTCAGGTTGCGGTTCTATCTAAAAGCCAGAGGAATTCACTAATACTTCCTCAGATCCTTCATGTTCACAAAGATCAAACTTGAGATTGTTAATTGAAAGAGCCACCAGGTATACATGGACTTCATCACCAAATGTAGACATACACATTCACTTACATAAAAAGTATGATCCCTGTGTTGGCCATGGCATAGGACAAGCCCAGGATCCCACTGCCCATGATGGCATTACTTAGGTTGAATGAAGACATTCCAAAGGAAGTGGTTCCAGGATGCTTGAAGAAGAAGGGATGTATTATAAGCAAACATTTGCCAAAGGGCAAACCTTTAGGGGTTATCCTTATTCTCACATTATATTTTCTGCAGATTACAGTCCAAAATTGAAGACTAAGATAAAATTACAGTGAGTAAAGCCATTATTCAACATCAATAAAAGCATGTAATTTTCAATGGAATGCAGTGCTTGGTTTTACAAAAGCAGAGGCCTTGGTAAAAATACAAATTACAAGGGGAGTCATATAAAGAAGGGAAAACATGTATGATTGCAGATTACCTTTGGGTTAGAATGATTTCCCCCAAAACACATAAATTTCATAAATGATTTATGCAGCCATATGGCGAACAGGAAAAAACAAGCCCTTATTCCAGTAAGGGCCTGAATAAACAGAGAATGTGCTGATCAAGGCTTGGAAAATTTCAGTCACATTGTTTTCCCACAGAGACCTAGGTAGATCAGACACACTCAGTCCCGTTTATTGCCTGAAAACATAGATTCACTTACATGTTCATCACCGTAATCTGTCAGCTTCTTTTTCCCCAAAAATCCATTTGTCAGGAATTTCTGACTTTCAGCGTCTTCGTTAGCAAATTGACTGAACACACACACACACACAAATAAGAAAGTGAAAGCATCTAAATATATGTTCTGAATCATATGTATGTTTCAGGTGGTCTAAGTAATCAGAGGAGGGGAAATTAGATGCCTGAATTTATTTTTCTTTTCCTCCTTCACACTAGTGGTCATTCCAGACCAACAACTGAGCTCCATTTACAACTATACTTTGGGATGGAAGAAGGATGTTATGAAGGAAGGAAATATTATTAAAAAAAAGTTTATACCACATTTCTTCTTTCTCACATTAGCTATGCAAGAGACTAACTACAACTAATTGTGTTCCCATTTAGAGCCCTTCCAAAGCAAGAGTATAGGGTTATGTCAGAGTTTTCTGAACTACTACCACACTATAATCAGATGATTTTATTAATTCAACACATATTTATTAAATGCCTAGGCACTGTGACCCTTGTCTCGTCTGATGCTCAAAATATCCCTACAGGCAACTGTGGCTCAGAAAGGTGAAGCAGCAAGCCCATACCCACCCATACCCAGGGGGAGACCCCATTCTCCCCCTGGCATCACGCGGTCCCAGGCAGGGCCCTATAGCTGGTATTTTCCTTTTTTTCTTTTTTGGTACAATCGTTTATACATACATCTCTTATTGGAAAGTAATACAGTGGTAGCTCTGTGTTGTGTTGGTTGTTTCTGCGTGTGCGTATGTATTTTAATTACTCTCAAAATGTGCATGGATTATTAACAGATAACGAATGAAACCAAAGAAATTATTAAAGCAATTCAATGAATTGGCAGAAGAGTTGGGAGGGAAAGAAAACTTTAATATGTCACTATCCACAGAGCATTGTGATTGTGGTTTCCTTGGACATAGGCTAGAAGCTGTAAAACTTGGTCACAGAGCTGTGCTGATCAGCTCCTACAGTTACACGCCAGGGCTTTTGAAGCTATGGACCTAGGACCAGCCACATTTCCAAGAGGCTCAATTAATAAGGCCTGCTGCTGCCATTGCATTTTTATATTGCAAAATGTCACAGACTTTTTAGTTGTTTTTATATAAAATGCTACACTATGTATGACTTTAAAAGTGCTTTCAAATTGATGGGTTGAAGAGTTTGGGACATTTCCTACATGAAAAGAAAGATAAAATAATTAAAGATTGTTCTACTAATATAATCCTAGAGGCCAGGCACAGTGGCTCATGCCTGTAATCCTAGCACTTTGGGAAGCCGAGGTGGGTGGATAACCTGAGGTCAGGAGTTCGAGACCAGCCTGGCCAACATGGTGAAACTTCATCTCTACTAGAAATACAAAAAGTTAGCCAGGTGTGGTGGCAGGCGCCTGCAATCCCAGCTGCTCAGGAGGCTGAAGCAGGAGAATCGCTTGAACCTGGGAAGTGGAGGTTGCAATGAGCCAAGATCGCACCATTGTACTCCAGCATGGGCCGCAAGAGTGAAACTCTGTCTAAGTAAATAAATAAATAAACCTTAGAAATAAGATAGAAAAGAATTATTCTACGAGATCTGTACAAGCTATTTTTTATAACAGAAGCTAATCCTGAAAATAACCTGGAGACAAAAGAGGATGGCGGGGTTACTTTTTGAGAACAGAAAACAGTATGAGATGTAGATAGAAACAGCAGACAAAATTACAAAGTTTTATGTGCTTTTGTAGAACTCAAGGCATAAATAGCTCTGAGTACACGATTAAGAATATTTCCTGGCCTTTTCCCCATATTTCTCATAGAAAGCACAATGCCCTCAGTTGTTGCCTCCTTCCATTTCCATACACCCCCTCACCATTCTTTTGTGGTTTACATTAATGGTCTGTAATTAATGTACCTGCTATGTGAAGACTGGTACCTAATGTTCACAGTTGGAGACTGAGATGACAGGATAAAATGAAGCCTAAAATGGGCCTGAGGACTATAAAAACAAAAGAATTTAAACTCTGGAATGTCCAACACTCTATTCTTTATTTTAATCAATAAACTAAAATCTGTATTCCATGAGTAGTTTTTAAAATTGAGAATTTGAAAGTAAACAGATTTTCTTTCTTTGAGGCATTTGCATGTTCTTATTTCGGCATGAGATGAGTTGTAGTCACTAAACATGCCAAGATTGTATAAAATAGATGAGAAATGTCCCCAGTATGTTAAATGTTTTGATACCAAATCCAGCATGTATTGAAAACGCAAGTATAATGATCACAAATAAATACATTATGTTGAATTTCCCAAAAATTTCCATTTAAGGGTTCAATCCAAACCACACATAGATAAAACCCATCTCTTTAAACTGATTTTT
Organism: Colobus angolensis palliatus; assembly: GCF_000951035.1. Classification (NCBI taxonomy): domain Eukaryota; kingdom Metazoa; phylum Chordata; class Mammalia; order Primates; family Cercopithecidae; genus Colobus; species Colobus angolensis. Next base: position 540,797 of record NW_012114600.1, on the reverse strand, counting down.
AAAACTGCAAAATGATGACCTATGTTTAAGCTAGGAGATAAAAGGTAAGTCACTGTGAGTGGTTCAGAACACATTGCATGAAGCTTAACAAAAGCATTCATGCTCTTTCCATTCTGGCTTTTGAGGATCAAGTGGAATGACACTATGACAGTTCTTAGAAGGGTGTCCCCTTCAGCTCTGTCAACCTTGGCAGAGCTCATATTTGTGTACATCCCTCTCAGAAACAAGCATCCTCAGGTTTGAATCAATTTACTGAGGGTAATGCAGTGAAGGAGAAGTAATAAAAAAGTATTGAATGTCATCTATATTCTGGGCACCCATCTCATCCTTGAAAAGTAGCTGTTGGTTTGCGATTTTACATTTTCCACTGATGCTCAAGAGGACAAACAGCTTCTCTAAAGTCAGGCAACTACTTGCAGACTCCAAAGCCCTATCGTCTACCACCCTAGTGTTTCCTCAAGGGTCACCTGATTTAGAAAATGCCATAATTTACATCTCAGTGGCCTCTCTAGTCCAACATCCCTAAAATTCACTGCACTGAGCTACTTGAAGGAAGAACAGTGCTTTCTCCTGATGGATTTTCCTGGGTGTTGTGAATAAAATGAGAAGTCTTTGTTTGAGCATAATATTCTCTATTTCAGACCTAGATTTGGTCAAAAATTCCCTTCTGAGCATCTTAAATCATGTACAACTTGATATAACATTTTGTGGGAAATCAATTGACTTATCAAATAGCTATTGTGCACTTACTATGCACCAGACAATGTGGCAGGTGGTGGGACCACAGAGGTCATTAACCTGTAGTAGTGATGTAATTAACATCTGCACAAGAAGAGGGTACATGAAGGAGGGGCGGTCACTTCTACGTCAGGGAGTAGAGTAATTTGGAAAAGGCTGCATAGGAGACCTAACGTTGAGCTGATTCTTAAAGGATGAGAGATGTCAACATGGAGAAAGGGGGAGCAGTTGACTGATTCCAGGCAGTTGGAGCAGAATGAGTGAAGGCAACAAGTAAAAACAGGACAGGAGCAGCAGGTCAAGAACAGATCACAAAGGACCTTACATGCCCAGTAATAACTTTCTCTTATTGCTATTGGAGAGGTGCAGAAGGGCTTTATCTAAGGATGAAAATTGATTCAATTTGCAATTGTAAGAGATTACTCCTGCAGGAGTGTAGAGGGTTGGACAGAGGAGAGCAAAATGTAAGACAAATCAGGACTCTCCCTATCTCGCATTTAATGCAGGCCTAAGGTAAGACCACAACAGAATGGGTACAGAAAAGTGGGTATATTTGAAGCATTAATAAGGTCAAACCAACTGGATATGACTGACCATTGGCTATGTGGGTCAAAGTTTACACCTAGGGGCTTTTGAGTGAGTTGCTAGATGATAGCAGTGATTTTCACTAGGATGGGGATTACTAGAGGAGGAGCTGGTTTTGAAGGGAAAGATAGGAGTTCAATATTAGACATTACAGGTTTAACTTTATAAATGAGGCAATTCAGACACAGTAGTGGTCCAGTAGAGATGTGTAGTAGACAGCCAGATATAGTGATCTGAAATATTCAGTAGAGAAATTTAACAGGCTGGGGATATGGCATATATTCAGTTGGTGAGGCCGTAATAGTTGTGAGTGAGCTTGCCCAGAGGATACTTTTAGAGAGAAAAGAATCCCTACAGAAACCAGGAGGTGTAACAACATTCAAAGAGGAATCTGAGAAAGGTAAGAGGAGCAAGAGGCTAATATAATTAAAATTATTACACATTATTAATAGAGACAAGGACATTGTAACCTCAATTCTAAATCAGTCACAAAAGAGATTGACATTATCAGTGTATTTCAAGACCAGGGAATTGATGTGTGCTAGCATCAATATCATTGTTATCTCAAATTTACCTGTAATAAATCCAGTTCTTCCCATCAAGACCCTTGTTTTCCATGTCCACATCCTGTCTTATTTTTCCATGGAACCTAGTAATTTTTAACCCCATACCTGCTCATTGCTGCCTTTTCTGAATTTCCTATCCCGATGTAGCTATCTGGAACACTCTCTCCGCTGCTGCTCTCATCATCTGGTTCGATGTTGACATTTCTCAGTTCCATGGGATCCATTTGAGCTGTCAGCGCTTTCTTGTCCACACACAAGCCCCTTCAGTGTAAATAATATACTGTACGTTCAGCTTAAGGTTCTTCCACTTTGTGTTGATGTTCAGAACACTCTGTTCTGCAAACAGAACACAACATACATCATTATAATTTTATTTAAATGAAATAAGTGAATATGAATCATCTACATATTGTATGCTCTCTGTAAAAGGGAAGAAGGAAGATAACTCCTGAAAATTTTACATAAGCAAATCCTGAAAGGTTCCTTTACCCAATACAAGAAAGAAAAAAATGGAAGAGAAGAAAGGAAATCACTAATAATTGCTAAATTAGCAGATATTTATAGAGTGTCTATGTGTAATGAAAATGGCAGGTCTTACTAGTCACTATAGAAAAAGAAATCTTAAGACATGGCAGCAGTCTTCAGGGAAATTTAGGTATTTGTGAGTGGGATGCATGTTTTAAAAGAAAGGAAGACAAAAGTAAATTCTTGACAAAGGAAGGTCTGCCAAGGCAGAATCTACCAGTGTCTCTACTAGCAATAACTAGAAAGAAAATTACTGCTTTAATTTAATTGGACAGGAAAGAATTAACACCAGCAAATGCTTGATAATAGGCAACATAGGTGAGGATCAAGTTTAGGAAGTCACTTTCTAGGCACTTGGATCCTGAAACCAAAGTTAAGAACAGTAAGAAAAGAAAGTTCAGATTTACCTCTGGGTCAGCATCAGTCATCATCTATGTCAAATTAAAATGTATTTTAACAACAAAGAGATCTAGATTTTAGGCTCTGCTCTCCTTTAACTCATTGGATCTCAGCATAAGTCATTTAACATTTGGGGACCTCATTTTCCTCGACTGTAAAGTGAAAAGGGGTGGACTGGCATTGTGTTTTTGAAAAATGCCCTGAATCTGCTATATGTTGTTGATATAATTTCTTCTGAAATTCTTACCATTAGATTCATTCAATTGTCATTGAACCATTATATTAGGAGAAACACTATCACTCTTGAAAGGTGTGGTCCTGAAATGTGCAATACCCATTTGATAAGGAAACCTTGAGCAGAGAAACTAACATAAAAATTGCTCCAGAAGTCACAAAATCTGCAATTCCTCTGACAAACAGAAACTACCACATGGGAATACCTCCACAACTCAGTGCCATGGCAATACTTTTTTGGAAGGTAACTCATACCTGGGAAAAGTTCACATCCTCAAATTACAAAACATATAAAACACACATGGAAACTCACTAGTAAGAGTGCCGGTAGGCACAAGAAATGATAAAATTCACATATAAGGAACTACAAATAACAAAGCAATTTAAAAGGGACTTTACATTATTATAATGAAAAGTAAAAGAAAACATTCAAAATAAGAGAATAAGTTTCACAGAATAAAAACATTATAAAGGAATATAAAAGGAGAACAGGCTAGTTGGAAAAAGAGTCAAAAAAGGAATTCTAAAAAAAAAAAGAAAAAAATAGAATCATTGAAATAAAAAAAAACTCAGCTGAAGGAAGAGTCATAAAATTGAAAGATGTGTGGAAATCACTCAAATTATAGCACGAAGAAATTAAAAAATGCAAAATACAAACAAGAAGTTAAGAGGAATGGGGGAAATAAGAATTACAAGTTCAAACACATACTAATAGTCATTCCAATATAGAGAATTGTGAGACTGGGGTGAGACAAAACAGAAAGAGATAATGGCAGAGAATTGTCCAGAAATAAAGAAAGCAGTTCTCAGAATTTAAAGAAATGGCACACAGTGTTTGAAGCAGGAGGAACAAAAATGAATCTATTATTAATATAAGGCAGCCTAAGTGTATGTGCATAGAGGATCTAAAGAAACAGGTTAAAAGATAAGAGAGAAGTAAGACTTACATATGGTTAAAAAAAAAAAAAGAAACTCACTAAGTACAAAGGTTTTTCTCACTCTTCACACAGCACCAGTCTCGCTTCCCAGCAGCAACCACTATTGATGGTTTCTGCTTTTAGCTTGTCATTTAAAATTAGCCATTCTAGATCTAAATAACTCACTAAAGCTTTTTAGACTTGGTTTACTGATTTTAGACTGGTTACCCATAAAAAATAAGGATATTAGCATACTTTTTCTTTTCTTCTTTCCCCTATACTCATAATTATTTTAGTTAATAACACGCTTTTACAATTTGAGAATCATAATATTTTCGTCTTGTTCTGTGAAACAAATGTGTCATAACTTGCCTGTAGGCTGTTTCTAAACATGTAAAACCAATAAGCAGCAATTACAGTATTATCATTGTATAAATAGTATGCCTTAAAGACAAAGTGGGATATTTGACTACATAACAAATGAAATATAATTCTATATTACCAAAACTTTGAAAGCAAATTTTCTATGCTCTTTCTCATTCTGAATGGCTTCCTCCTCCAACCTCTGAGTCTTTCTCAGCCGCTAGTTTCTTGAACGTCATTCTATCTTCTTTCTTCAGTTTATTTTGCATTATGCTAAAATAATGCCTTGAATAACTTTTTTCACACAATGAGCCTATGTCTGTAAATAGAATTTCTGAGTTGCTTCATGTTGGAAAATGTCTTTATTTTGCCTTCAAACTTTATCAATTGTTTGAATTCTAGATTCAGAAGCATTTTCCTTTAGAATATTGAAGAAATTTCTCTATTCTAGCTTCTATAGATGAGTCTTGTTCTTATTTCTTTATAGATAACTTATCAATGTTTTTCTGAGGATTTTAGAATTTTTATCCTTATCCTTTTATCACGACGTGACTAGACGTGAGTTGTTTTTAAAATTCATCATACTCAGCATGCAGAGGGCCCATTCAATCAAAAGGCTTGTGTCTGTCTTCTGTAGAAGACATATTTTCTTCTAAAAATAAAAGAAGTTCTACTATTTAAAAAGATAACTATTTCTTCCCCTTTGTTGGCTCCTAAAACTTTTATTAATCAGGTATTGGACCTCTTGATCCATATTGCTAAGCTTTTCTGTTTATGTTCGATCTGTTCATCTTACTGCTCGATGTTTAGGAGTATTTCCTCAATGTCACATCCAAAATAACAAATTTCACCTTCAGCTATATCCGTTTCATTTTTCAACTTGTCAGCTGACTATTTTTCTCAATCACGCTCTTAATTTCTAATAATTTGCTCTTATCCTCTTTCTCTTTTTTCATATCATTTTCTTTGTTTTATGGATACAATATTTTCTCAGATTTTTCTAAGGATATTGATGTGAAGTTTTCAGAAGTTCCTTTTGTTCCCTAAATTATATGTTTCTTCTGAAGTTATTCTGTTTGTTCCCTTTGGTCCTTCTCTTCCATGCTGCTCGTTTTCCTTAGTTTCGAGTGTCCTAGGTTATCTGTTCATATTTGTGAATGACAGAGCGCATTGATTAGCTTGGACAGCTGGTACTCAGAGCTTCTCTGAAATTTTGTGGGCCCATTTCACTGATGGGCTGCTTCCTTGTAGGTTCTGTGCAAGTGGCTCTTCTGCTGCTTGTCTGTGGGAGGAGCATCCCACTCCCAGACACAGCTGCCGCTCCAGGAGTGGTTACTCTGGGAGTGAAGCATTTTAATGTATCTTCTTTTTGGTAGAGGTTCCATTCCTGCTTGTTATACCTCTTTGCCTGCAGTAGAGGCCCTAATACTTATACTAGCATCCTTCCTTGAGCTTTCTTTACAGAATAGATCACAGCTTTATCCTATAGTCAAAAACGGTATCCCAAACAGACCATCATGTCTAAACTGAGGTTCCTTGGTGGATACCTGATCACTGGTTGCCCATGATCTATGCCTCCTCTTTGTCTATATCAACCTAACTTGAAGCTACTGCAGGGCACCCTATGGGAAAAGCACACTTATCTTGGTTCCTTTTCTCTTAGATTTTCCAACCCTATCTTCTTTCTGCCTTCCAGGAATTCTCAAAAATTTCTCTTTGCTGATGACACCACTATTACTTTTCACAGTTTTTGTGGTTTGTCCTTTTAAAAATACGATTTTGTGTGAAGTTTCATTGCTTGACTTCCTTAAAGCTAGATCCTAAGTCCCATTCTTCCAATCCACTCCCAAGACTTCATATAATGTGATGGTTAATTTTATATGTCATTGTGGCTGTGTTAAAGGATGGGAAGATAGCAAGTAAAACTTTATTTGGGGGTGTTTCTGTGAGGGTGTTTCTGGAAAAGATTACCATTTGAATCAATAGACAGAGTAAAAAAGATCCACTCTCCCCACTGAAGGTGAGCATCCTCCAACCACTCCAGGTTCCAGATAGAACAAAAAGGCAGAGGAAGGGCAAATTTACTTTCTCTGCTTGAGCTAGGACATCCATCTTCTCCTGCCTTCTCTTGCCCTTGAACACTGGAGCTCCTGCTTCCCAGACCTTGCAATTCTGATACTTATACCAGCCACATCCTGTTTCTCAATCTTCCGCCTCAGATTAAATTATACCACCAGCTTTTCTGGTTCTCCAGCTTGCAGATGCTATATTTTGAGACCTCTTAGCTCCATAATCATGAAAGCCAATTCCCATGATAAATGTCATCTTATATCTATATACCTCTATACCTGTCTGTCTATCTATTTATCTCCACTTGGTTCTGTTTCCCTGGAGAACTCCGACAAATACATATAACAAAGACTTCTCAAGTTACATCAGCCTAGGCTTCTCCTGGGCACTCAAGTTCCATGTGTTCGGGGGCCTAAATGTCATCTATATATCTCAAAAGCAGTTTACATTCAATGTGTCCAAAGTCTACTTGTGATAGGCCTTCTTCTTCCAATGTTTCTGCTCCAAAGAATGTTGTCACCTTTTATCCAGTTATTCAAGTCAAAAGCATAAGAGCCTTCTATTATAAATTTTTCTTTATTGCCTTCCACATCCAGTTCTTTACAAAAGCCTGGTTGACTTTTGCAATGAACTGAAGTATTTCTTAAGTTAGTCTTTTTCTTTTCATTTCTTTCACCTTCACTCTTGTCCACGCTACCATCATGTCTACTGTAAAAATCTCCTAATTGATCTTGAATTCTCTTTTGCCTTCCTTAACTGCCCCTACCATTCATTCTTTATCCAATAGCCAGAGGGATATTTGAAACATAACAGCATAACAGCAACAACACAGATGATATCCTTTATTTGCTTAAAACCCTGTAATGTCTTCACTTTACTCTGAGGATAAAGTCCAAAATTCTCAACACTCCCGGTAACATTCTGCCAGGTCCACTCACATGTCTGGTCTCATCTTCCACACTCTCCTCATCTTAGTGTTCTAGCTACACTAGTCTTTCCATTCCAGAAATTTACCGTGTTCTCTACATCTCAGGTCATTTGCACATGTGGGTCACAGTGACTGGCATTCTTCCCTCCCTCCCCCATCCTTAATTTATCCAGCCCCTGTAAGGGGCCATAGCAGTGTCTTTCATAGTATCCAACTTAGTCTAGGGGATCAGGGAAAGGTTCTCTGAGGAAGGGGCAGTGGGGCTGAGATCTTTGCTGCTGTAAGTATACATGACTGCAGTCCAGAAGCTTCAGTTACAGTCTGTTCTACTTTGTATATTAATAAGAACCCCATTCATTTCATTTGCATTAAGCCATGCTAATCTAAGAATTTTTTTAAAAAAGATACATCAAACACTCATATGGCCCTTGCCACATGCCAGCCACTGTTTTAATAATGCCTTACGTCTATCAATTCTTCAGAGCGGTCCTCTGAGGCAAGTACAATTTTTTTTCTTATTCCCATTGTACAGATGAGGTAATGGAGGCACCAAGTTGAGTGGCCTCCATGCTATGCCACCTTTGTATTGCTGTCTCTACTACAGAGAACTAAAGCCTAATCAGGGAACAGGAACTATGGCCTTGGCAGTAAGCAAAACTGGGTATAAATCCTGGCTACATTAACTAACTTCTGTCTTTTCCATCTTCTGTGAAATGAAGGTAATATTATTTACCACAAAGCAGAGTTGTGAGAATGTAAATGAGATAATGAGTGTCAAAGTTTGGCATATAGTAGGCCTTCAATAAATTTAAATCTGTTTTCTCCCAGTAATGAGAATTGAATTGATGTCTTTATCTACCTGCAAACATACATAGTGTTTCATATGCATAATCAGACACTTACAAGAGGACTTTACAGTCTCAAAACTCTCACAAACATTATGAGTGAGGTAGGTGCCCCTTCACAAATGCACAAATTAAGACCTAATTTTATGCTGTTTTAGCATATATAAAATATTTATTGGGGTGGGCATGGTAGCTTACGCCTGTAATCCCAGCGCTTTGGGAGGCTGAGGAGGGTCTATCTCCTGAGGTCAGGAGTTTCAGACCAGCCTGGCCAACATGGCGAAACTCCATCTCTACTAAAAACACACAAATTAGCTGGACGTGGTGGTGCATGCCTGTACTCCCAGCTAATCAGGAGGCTGATGTAGGAGAATGGCTTGTACCGGGGTTAGAGGTTGCAGTGAGCCGAGATTGCACCACTGCATTCCAGCCTGGGTGACAAAGGAAGACTCCGCTCAAAAAAAAAAAAGTATTCCATTTTTGCCTTGGCCAAGGGAGCTCTCACAAAAGTTGGGACATGTTTTCATAGCTTATATCTTAACTTTGAAGATGATATTACTGATCTATTTTAAGGGAACAATGGTTAAATGCACAATTCAAAAAGAATTAGCACATTATGAGAAACTAAATATTCTGAATCTTCTGTCTACAGCACAAAGTATATACCTTGAGCCTTTAGACTATATCATAATTGCTAAAATTTAATCAGAAACTGTGGAAGACACAGAGGATGAATAAAACAGACTCCTTGCACCTGAGGAACTCAGCCTACTAAAACAGATTTTGAGCAAACTCTTAGAGCATAATATAATTAATATTTTTGCCTTTTTCTTGGAATAAATATGTATGGAATTAATCAAAGAATTGTTGCATAAGTAGGATAGAAAAGAATATTGCTGGCAAATACTGTAATTGAAACGTAAAATTTTCATAGGCATAGATTCTTCTGCTGTTTGCCATCTCAGAACATGGTACCTTCATTCACCCAACTGCTCACTGGGCAAACCTGGCTGTCCCATTCTCTATCCTTCACCTGCTACTCATGTCCAAAGTATCACCAAGTCCTATCAGTCCTTCTTTCAACATTTATTTAGAATTCATCCACTTCTATCTCCATGACCACTATGTTATTCCGAATGACTGCCCTACTGAAGGCCCTATTATGATTTTGTCATCACTTTTAGACGAAAGTCAAATTTCCTAATACACTGGAAGCTCTATATATTTTGACCCAGACATAGCTCTTTCATCTCATACTGAATCCCACCACCCCTCACTCACTGAATATACTGGGCTTCTTTTGTCTCCCCACTGCCACTGCAGGACCTCTTAAGGCACTGTTCCCTCTGCTTGGACTACCATTCCCCACATTCTTAGCCAGGTCCCTCCTAATGTTAACTAAAACAACCTGAAAATCTTTAAAGGCCAATTGGTCAGAGTGTCCTTCTCTGACCCCACATTACACTAGATCTGCCACTATATGTTCTCCTCCCCCGCATAGTATTTATCACACTTTCTACTTACTCTTTTACTTGCCTATTTGATAATTAACTGTCTTAGGCAGGAAACTTCATGAGAATAGGAATGGTGCTGGGGTTGTGGATTCTACATATTCCTGGCATCTAGCACAGTGCCTAGTGTTACATTCCACTAAGATAAGTGCAATTTTATATGATCTGTGTTATATGAATAGATAGAGGTATGCTTTTTGATTACAGTTTTAGAGGATAATGCTTTAAAATGAAATGAAAATGCTCTCCTCTGATTGCCAGGAGAAAGAATAGCTTTGTTGCACAGAGAATGTTCAAAACGCTTCTAAAAGAAAAGTCAAATTGAGTTCAACAGAATTATCTATAGTCTAGCCCTTCTCCTCATTAAAGTTAAGTTTCTCTGTGATACAAAGAGGTCTTGCAGAAACAGACTGGATTTTCTAGCACAGCAGTGCTCAACTGCATTGTTAATTCAATTCACTCTTCACGAAAATACAAAGTCAAAACTTGAAACCAAGTATTTAGAATATTATCATATTAGAATAATTTCATTTTTATCGTATTTATTAAAAGATATCTAAGTGTTCTGAGTAGTTAATTCTTTATATCCAAATTCTAATTATTAAACATTTGAATATCTTGTTCTTTGGATAGGTGCCTAAGAAGTTCAGGGTGTAAGAGTGTCAAAACAGTAAATTTCTTAAATTTTACCTATACGGTTCAACTTCAAAGAAAGATATCAAATCTGGAAAGCGAAACAGTTCTTGAGTCGAGAAGCAAAAGTTCTGACCTTCCCTAGTTACTGTAAACATTTATTTTACCTGATAAGTGAAAGTGAAAAAGGGAGCTAATATTGCCAGAGCAGATTTCCCAGCATCGCTATCTGTCTTATCTTTCATGCCTACCAAGTACTGACAAATTCACTTTGAAATTTAGGTTTAGGTAACAGATAGCCTCACCTATCATTTACCCTTTGGTTGAGCAAGGGTCATGCAACTTCTAAAAGCCAAATTATCTTGTATCCAAGGAACTTATTTAAATCTACATCCACACTGTACCACAGATAAATGAATGTAGCTTTCACACTACAATCTAATATTACCTTTATATTAAATTATCTTAATTTCCCCAACAATGCCATTCTTGTCATATTTTGTCAGTGAGAGCGCTTGTTGGTCTATAGCATGAGTTCTCACAGAAATTAGCTTCCATAAAAGTATTCAGTCTGAGGTAGCTCTTAAAGAAGAAACTGACAATAACAGCAGAACTGTACTTACTTGACTATTTCCTATTGCTAGTGCTAATATTTTAGCATTTCCTTCCCCCCCCCCCCACTCAGGTATAGCTTACAGCTAATATCTAGGAAAAACTAGAAAAGTTAAGATAAATAACCAAATACTGAGGTATTTTCCCATTGCTGAAAAGATTACGTGCTTGCTAATATAAGAATTAAAGCATCCATTTGATGAGGTATAAAGGACTGGTCATAAGATTTGAATATGCGATTTTGTTTACAGACTTTCTAGCTCTGATCTTAGAAGAAAACATAGTCATCTTAAACATAAATTGCCACATAAATTTTAGTTCATATTTTCCCAAACAGTAGTTTCCAGAATGCACAGGGATGTGTAGCATACATGATATTAACATAGTGAACTCTTTATGCTCCACATTTTAATGCATAATACCTAATCTGTCATGAACTCTGGATGCAGTAAGTTCCATTCATTATAATAGATAACTGGACCACTCCCAGAGGTACTTTTTCTCTGGAATAATTATTTTCACTTTCTTTAAACTAATTCACGTAGCTAAAAAATAGCTTCAATAACCTTAAAGCACACTGTATAACATGTGTAAAGAAAACTCAAAAGTTGAGTCATTAAAGCTACATTTTTCAGATCTTAAATGTTGCTTACATACTTCTTAGGAGTATAAATGTAAATACTTTCAAGAAAATCCCAGAACACTATCTAAATATAAATCGGAACTGGAGGGTCTTGAATTATAAACTAAATGGCAATCTTTTATTAAAAACACACCTAAATTTCTTTACTTTGTCAAAACTAAAACTTTTAGCCCAGGGTTCATGAATGTGATATATATCATCAATTCAAATATTCTGCCACTGAGTTACAAAACACCCTTACTTTTACTATACCCTGGGCATTTAACTAAAACCATCCGCATATGCTCTCTAAGATACTCAAGGTACAGGGATACTTAAATCCACTGGGAATTCTCCTCTGTCTGATTAATAAATTTGAGGAGAACACCTCTACTTTTAGATAGTTGACTCTACTCTTTCAAAATCTAAAGTTAGGCTTATATTCCATTCAATTCCCTAGTTTCTTTGAGTAACTTTGTTCTAAAAATACTCCTTAACTAAAATGGTCAAATTAAGAAGAAAAGGTAAGACACAACAGTTTTTCCTTTTCATTTGATAATGGTACAGCCCAAACTCTTAGCCATTCACATGTGCTGCACTAAAGGGATGTTCCTTCTTTGATTAGTCAAAAGTTTTGTGAGTTTTTTGTTTGTTTTCAAGATAAACAAAAATTTTTAATAGGGTAATACTGTCAATATACTTCTAAACTTTCATATTTTCTCCTAAGACAAATTGTGTCAATTCTTCATTACAGTCCATGATCAACATGGAGATATAAATAACTAAACACATTTTACTGGTTGTATTTGCAATGTTTCCCTTTCTCATTATTCACTGTCCTAATTTTATGCTTAAACCTAAAATTATCTGCAAAAGAAAACTGCAATCAGGACCTGGGTAAATAATTTCAGTGTTTGACATTGTGCTGAATTGATCATTTCTAAAATGAGAAAAATAAGTTAGTATTTTCAAACATTTTAATTTGTAATGAATAAACAATCAACACAATAAAAATAAGAAAGTAAGCATTATTTTAGCACTGCAAATATTCACGTAAAAACAGCTGTACCTTAATTATTTATCCAGTCCTGTGCAAGCTTTCCTGACTTGTTTGGAATGGCAGACACGTGTAACAGCTTTGACTTATATGAACCTTTAGAGATCTAGACATTGATTTAAAGATCAGTGGGAGTGAACGAGACAAGCCAATCAACACCACCACCTCACCCCAACACCTCCTCCTGTCCAACTTGCGTCAGCTCTTGAAAAAAAAAAGAGAAGCTAAGTCAGTTTACCGTTGTACATTTGGATTAAACATCAGTTACACCAATTTCTATTTGCTTTTAGAATTTTGGCTTTTATACAATAAAATAATCACTGCAAGTTTTAGCATGGTTGGTGTCATTCTCTATTAAGATTCTACTAGGTTGGTTGACTGATGAATACGGAAATATTCCTTTTTCAAAAGACTTATGAGTTGAAGTCAAAGTAAAACAATACAATAACAATAGTTGTGAGGTCAGATTGTTTAATGAAACATTATAATCAAAATCTCCAGAAAATATTGATTACATAGTGAAAGAGTTATTTTCTTTTGAGTTGTTGACCTTTTCAGAAAAATTTTACGGAATAACAAACACTTCCAAACAGTACCCAAGATGCCATGAAGCTGGAAATCACAGGCCAATATCAGCCACCACTCTTACACCAAAGGCAGTGTGCTGTGTAGGCAAAAGGCTGTTAGGCATTTTAAAAGAATTTTTAAGTAGGTATTTTCTCCATTAAAAAAAAATCTACTTGGCTCTCCACATGTCAGAGGTAGAGTTAAAAACTCTACCATATTGTATATGTTGGCAAATCATTTATTTATTCTGCTATTAAGATGTCTCAACTAGACACTACTCTGAAAGTGAGGCAAGAGAAACAAGTCACAAACCAATCAAGAATTGAGAGAAGCCTTTTAAGTATTTATGACATGAATGAACAATCTAATAACCAATCAGAAGCAATGCTAGATTACAACAGATGTGTCAATTCGTATTTCTATAAAGGAAAACTGGCCGGGCGCGGTGGCTCAAGCCTGTAATCCCAGCACTTTGGGAGGCCGAGGCGGGCGGATCACAAGGTCAGGAGATCGAGGCCATCCTGGCTAACATGGTGAAACCCCGTCTCTACTAAAAAAAATACAAAACACTAGCCAGGTGAGGCGGCGGGCACCTGTAGTCCCAGCTACTCGGGAGGCTGAGGCAGGAGAATGGCGTGAATCCGGGAGGCGGAGCTTGCAGTGAGCTGAGATCCAGCCACTGCACTCCAGCCCGAGCCACAGAGCAAGACTCCGTCTCAAAAAAAAAAAAAAAAAAAAAACGAGAAAACTAAACATTGCTCCTCGAGTAAAACATTCTTAAGTCGATACAAGACATTAAACATTAAACAAAATGTGTGGTTAACTATTTTTTTTTCCTTTCCAAATGTGCCTGTTTGGTCTATTAACTGCTTAGTATGGTAAACTTACTTTTACTTGTCTCTTAGCTCATTGTCTATTTTTTAGAGTTACCCTATAGTTTTGTCTTTTATCAAATGAGAAGTATTATGGTCTAGGGGAACAGTGATAATAACAAATGTACCAATTTTAATGGTAAGGAAATCTCAAAAAATTCTTTTAAAATTTCTATTTCCATCATTTAATAGTGATGTTTCCAATTTAAAACTTCTTTCTGTTTGCAAAGTTATCAGATAAATATAAGATTAACCATGCAAAAAATTGCAATAATTGTTAGAAAATCAAATCTATTCTGTTAAAGTTTCATTTGATAGTGGGTCAATCAAACAAGAATGAACACACTCCAATATGTTAATTTGATATTAAATTATAATATATAAAATAGGGTGGAGATAAATGTATAGATCCTTAACGTTTTATTCTTGCTAAAATTGTAAGCTTTGGCTTTGTCGTAATTCTGATCTTCAAGTATAGTAAATAATTATAGTACATTAGCATTGGATAAAAATTAAAAGCACACATTAGAGACTTCTATTGAAAAGTTTAATCATGTTTCTTTTAAACCTACTCTACATAGCAAAATTCTTATTACAAAATTTTTCTAACACTGACTTAAAAATCAGATATACACACATGAAAACTAATTTGGCAAAAGTTAATAAAGTAAAATAATGAAGTATCTGGTTAATTGTTTGACTATTTTTTTCCCTAGATCATTTGACATTTTCAGATGTGGCCAAAATTAATGAAGAAATATATGATCTGCTCTCAACAAAACTCACAATAACTTTTCTTTCATAAGCACAACACAGACTTAAACATTATAATTTAATGTTTTGAATATTTATTAAAATCGTACCACAATGTAATCTCATGCACGTTTGGTAATAGACTTGTGCTGTTTGAATTTGAATGCATGGCACATGCAACAGATTCAGTTAGGCTCAGGCTTGGTTCATGTATCATGGTAGAAAGAGCTAATCATCAGAATAGGGGCAGACCTTAAAAATGAATAAAATGAAAAATACGTAAGTAGTAAATAATGAAACAAGTCTGGGAATGAGTGACAAACACTTTAACCTGACCTTCACATAAGAAATTCAAATATGTGCCACCATGAATAGATATATGAGATTTGGTCTGTGTGTCTATAGGGGTAGGGGCTGGGGGTAAGATACAGCCACAGAAAGGGAGACTTGGTTTCCCAGACTAGAACCTAATTAGTGTTAGCAGAATTGCACAGCGTGCTCCAGGACTCCAGGAAATAAAGAGTCCCTAGGGGTTGAGGATATTGAAGATTTCAGAGAGCCCGCAGACCTTGAGCTGGCTCTTAAAAGTCCATGTGAGATCCTAGTAGGTGGAGAGGAAAAGGAAAGACATCCTAGATGAAAAATATCCTTGTAATTCTGATCTTCAAGTATACTAAACAGTTACAGTAAATTAGCATGTTGGATTAAAATTAAAAGCTAAAAATTAAAATGCCAGAAGTATATTCTGGCAACAGTGAGAATCATTCTGGCTGCAGTAGAGACCTTCTGGAGCAAAATAGGAGAACAGAATGGAATAGTACAGACTGCAAAAGGTGTTAAGTCTAGGGAACTCACATTTTTAGTGATGAAGATCTTTTGAAAGCTTCTGAAGAAAGTAAGAAAATCAGCACAGTAAAAATGTAGGAGAGATGATGGGGTGAAGGTGGGGGTAGAGGTGGAGGTAGGTACAGGGAGGCCAGTAGGAAGGTTGGCTGAAAGTTTGGGTTTGGTGATGTTTGCCTATCTGAGAATAATGGCAGAAGGAAAGGTGGGCAAATGGACAAAATTTAAATTGGAGCCAATGGTAATTTGAATCTTTTTCTTGTGTTCCTGTTTCTTTTTATCACGTTCACTAGCTCACAATGCTATGAATTTTAAGTGATCATTTTATGAAAAACAAGAATGAGCAATAAAAATCTTCATTTTCCTTACATAGAGAAAGAGAGTATGGTGATAATTCCTTCATTTCAACACCGCTTTCATCAATCTATGACTATCATCTTCAAATAGTACAAAGAAGGTCTTAGAATGTACATCCCAATGTAATGTTATCTACTGAAAATACAAGACTGTTGGCTCAAAATACAGTGATTCAGATTATACCTGCACATTGAATAAGAAATTTTCTTATACTTATTTAAAATCATTGATTATATGGTTTAAAATTTCTAACTCCAACGGTGTCCTTAAAGAGAAAGTTACAGCGGGATCAAGTTAAAATTAGTCAACAAATAAATTTTAAAAAATCTCTTAGACCATCAGGGTATTTTGCAATGACATTGGGAGAGATAACCTGCTGTTCTCATCATGACTATACACAAATTTCTAATTTAGTCATAGGACAAAATAATATTTGAAAATAGAATTTGGTTGTAGCCAAATTGGAAGAAGACATTTAGAAACAGTAATGACTAAGAACCAAATTACCTATTTTTTAATACTTTTGTAATGCCTTTGTTTCTGTATTCATTGCTTTTCTTTGCTCTCACTTCAGTTTCCCTTTAGGTCATCTCCCTTTTTTTCTTGCTTCCATTTCTTGTTAACTTTTCTACACGACATTGTATTTATGATACCTTATTCTCCAAGAAGTTACCTTTCATCATAGATTCATAAACTCAAAATCTAATTGATTTTTTTATCCCATCGTAGGTAAATGTCTATCTGACCTCCCAGGTCTTTCCTAAAAAGTGGAAGATATTAGCAGGACTGCAGAAAGAAGCAATATTTTGATTACTTCTTTTTAATATAGATTTGCCATCTGCCTTTTGGTTTTCAGACTTACAGCGTTAAAGAGAATTTGTGATCCTTTTTGATGCCATTGTTTTGGCACTTCAAATTCTTCATTTTATTTCTCTTTTAATATAGATATTTGAAAAAAAAAAAGAAAAGAAAAATAGAGATAATCCATAGAAAAATGTTACAGAAATCTTCCTAAATTATTCAAATAGCAGAATTCTCTGCCATGATGAAGGGGAGTCAAGCACTTCTATACCTGGGCTGCCATATTATTTTTATCACTTGTAGAGTAATGAAAACATAGGTATACTATAAGTATCTCTTTGCATGGTTCTGTAATTATTAACCTCAACTTACAAAACAAAAAATTAGAAATAAAAGAAGAGATAATTTAGTGTTATCCCCCAAAAGCCACATATCAAATTAATTACAAACACAGAAGTAAAGATTAATAATTTTCTAATTCACCTTGGCAAAGCCTCTCAGATTTCCATGGAAGCTTGAGCCACTTCTATTTTTTAAGACACCAAATATACATACGTATCTTTAAATTGTTTTAATCCAAAATGGGATTACTAAAATGTAGTGCATTTTAAATATTTCTATTTAACAAAATAACATCTCAACACACATACAATACAAATGACTACAGGATTAGGCTCATTTGATGATACCTTCAAAAAATCTAGAGTTAACACCCTCCCAAATATGAAGCCCCAAAGGGGTTTCAGCCCAGGCCCCTGGGAGAGGCTCTGATTTTCCATTCTAAGAAACCCCACCAAGTGAAATGCAATGACCCATGAGTTTTGAGGAAATTGCTTAGTTGATCACATGCCACTCTCTTCCACCCAACCTAAACCACCTTTACAGTTATATAATGGAGTATTTTGGAAATGTTTGAATAGTCAACTACTATGTTGCAAAATTAGCAAACAAGGTTGGTTCAGGTTGACAAATTTATTGACTTTGTCACAGACCTAAATAGAAAATTGCTTTTAGTCTCGGCTGACAAAACAAGAAAATTAAATTTAAAAAAAAATCTGGTTAGACAACAGCCCATGATGTCTATATTTTGCCTCTGCCTTTCACCTTTGAAAAAGATCCTTCTGGTCCATTTCATTTATTGATCCCACACTGAAATGATACAGGGAAAAGTATCACAAGCTCATTTCAGACTTCCACCTAAGCAGAAATATAATGTAACAAGGTCTATAAGACTTATGGGTGATTCCAACTTAAATAATGTACTGAAATTCTAAATGTTAAATTAGAACTTTTAGAGCCTTGCTTTAAAGAATAATTTCTAGCCTTTAAAATGCCTGCTTGAGGAAACAGAACTGCTAAGAGATGTATAATTATAATAACAATACTTCCTGAAAACTGACTCACCTTGTTAATGTAAGTTCTTCATACAGAATACATATTATGGCAGTGCTGGGCTGGGTTGACTCTCTTTCTAGTTCATAGTAATTGATGGTTTAAAAAAATTACGTTCTTCTTAGATCATAGCATATTAATTTCCATGGCTCTCTTTCACATTCTTGCCTGTCCCTACCAGAACAATTTTGATGCATTTTGATTTTGTAATTTCATTAGTGATTGGACTTTGTAAACCTGTTATCGTCTTGCTTAAATTTGGACTTTCGGTAGTTTAAGCTGTGACCTAGTATGCTGTGTGGCTAGACTTTAAAAGCAAGGGGCCCCTTCTAAATGGTGATAATGTGAACGTATGCTTCAAAGAATCAGTATCCCTACTAACCAAAGATATGTTCAGGCTGGCCTTTTTACTATTCTATCCAGAATGTTGAAATAAGAAATGCATATTCACTAGAAAATGTCTTTCAAAGGAATATGAGCAGAGAGAGACAAATAATAGTGTCATTGACATTTCCTAATTCACTTTTTAATGAACTCGGGAGGATTTCCGAGTCAGAACTCCTCGGCAGAGAAGAGGGCATGCTTCTGCCTGCAAAGCTTATTTCTACTGCTGGACTCCAGGCAACTCCAGGGTAGGGCCATGGTGTAGTCAGAGCCCTTCACAGGGACACTTGTTGCCTAATGCACTCATTCTTTGCCACAGGAGTTTGCAGTGCCCAGCATGGGAACATTAACTGAGCTTTTTGTACTTTATGGCTGCTTGAGTTAGGAATTATAATTCCTGGAAGGCTGGGTATAAAATTGGTAGCACTAGGCCTTCTTTAAATATAGAAAAAGTAAATTCAGAATAGAATGCAATTTCTACTCAGAAAAGTAAATGTTTTGACTTCATTAGGTGGGACAGCAGCAGAGGGCAGACTTTGGGCAGATGGTATATTTAGGTTTGGAATGGAATCAAGTATGTTTAGATGGCCGATTTGCAGTAATTATAAGTAATCTCCTTTCTTGTTTACCTTGATTAATATTAGACTATCCTTCATGCATAATAGGTACTATATAAACACTGAATGAATGAAAATCTTTATTAAAGGTACTGATTCAATTTGTGCATTCAAAATCTTTCTTTAAAACTTATTTATGTATGAGGTTGCAGCAAGAGACATTCTAATATTCAGTTGAAGGGTCCTGCTATGTATTAAAATGCAATATTTCCTTCTTATCCTCAGAACCAATTGTGAAACAGTAAATATTCATGCTATATGCAAGGACCCATTAGTTGCTTTAGAGAGAGCTGCCTTACTTCAATATTAAGCAGTAATTACAAATGTTGAGGACATAAGGAAATTATAGTTAAAATAAGTTTTAAAAGGTGAGATAGAAAAATCCAATAATAATAAGGTCCCTATGTTGTTTTGATGATTATGTTTTTCTCACTCATAAGTGGGAGTTGAACAATGAGAACACATGGACATAGGGAGGGGAACATCACACACCGGGGCCCGTTGGGGGGTAGGAGACTAGGGGAGGGATAATTACATTAGGAGAAATACCTAATGTAGGTGACAGGTTGATGGGTGTGGCAAACCACCATGGCATGTGTATACCTATGTAACAAAACTGCACATTCTCCACATGTACTCCAGAACTTAAAGTATAATATAAATAAATAAATAAATACAATAAAAATTATGTACCCAACATATAAAATATATGCAAAGAGAAATCATGTATATCAAAATGTTAATCGTGGTTATTTCCAGGATGTGGAAATGTAGATAGTGTTTATTTTATTTCATCTATATTAGCTGGCTAACCTTTACAAAATACGGATTACTTTTATTATCAAAAAAGAATAAACAGAATTAGAAACAAAAGTAACAAAACAAAGAGTTCCTATTTTAGGTTTTTCAACAATCGTTAATCAAATCCTGGGCATCAGCCACTAGCTAAATCTCTATTTTGGGGTACTTAACTAGCAAACAATCAACTCCCTTAAAAAGTCTTTGATTCTGAATGGGCATTTATGAGCTATTTAGAATCTAGATAAAATTATACATCTCCAGTTTGCTCTGAAAGAATGGAAAAAATCGATTGTTTTTTCCCCATCTGCAAGAGATATTGTAAATAGATCTCAAAATATTGTTGAGAAAAATGGGCATATAATATTTTTTACAATGCTATGAGATAATCAATTTCTATTATGGTAGAATAAAGAATCATCTCATTCATTCAATGAATATTACTCAACACCTACATGTGCCAGATTTTATGCTAGGGGGTAAGGCAAAGAGACAATTAAAAAATAAAAGACCCAATCTCTCCTCTCAAAACCTGGTCTTTCAAGTGAATTCATTTCTTATGTAGGTCATAATGATGTAACAGGATGCACAAAATGTCCATGGCATCTGAGGGGTAGGAGAAGTGTGTTATCCAACTCAGCTTGCAAGGGGCAGAGAAGCTTCTGGAGGAAGTGACAGCTGGGCTAAAGCCGAAAGAACAAATAGAAGGTTGGCAGGAGAAATGTGATGGGGAGCAGACTGCAGGCAGAGCAGATAGCACAAGCAAAGGCAAGGAGGCAAGAAGCAGTTCCTGGCAGCTGGGTGTTTCTGAAAGAATGGAAAACACCACTGGAAAGGTCAGTGCAGGGATCACAGAGGGCTGTGGATACCATGTCTTTTCTTTGTTATGTTTAATTCATATGAGTTCATAAAAGAAGTCCAGCTCAGCAGTTCCACGTAGAGCTCGAGATTTCAGATATTTGAAGAAAATGTGTTTTGTTAGAAATTGTGATAATAAAGGTTACTGCAAATAGTAAAAACCACCTGGGTAGCATGAGGCAATCCTTCCTACATTGCATCCCTAGAGAGAGGGTTTATGTGGACCTGGGCTTCTGCTTTGTGTTTGGACCATCAGGATTGTTGTATTAGGCTAAGAACAGAAAAGCTTAGGTTCATGAAGTATTTTGTTTCAAATGATGTAAACTATGTCAAAAAATAGTTAATTGCAAGTTTTACAGGAGTTGAATCTTTAACTATAGAAATCCTGACTCTTCCTTCTTAGATATTTGAAGTTGATTTTTTAAGTTAGACTCTAAAATTCAACATATTTCAATTTGTCTCAATTATTTTAAAATCTACCTAGGTGAAGATCAATACTTGTTAATTATATATGAGCAATTTTCCAGTAATATTAATATCTTAATTTGCAAGCATTTATATTCCTTAATTATTTCTTAATAGGGTCTTGTATAGTGTTATAATGTTATAAGTACCAATTGAAAGATTGATATGTGCTTATTTGGATGGGTGGTCTGATTTTTACATGTGAATAAGACAATCTTACTGACTTAAATAGTTTTGCTTGCATCTTTTCTTTCTCTTTAAATTAAAGGCTGATGGCATTTCATTTGATGTTTACTTAAGACTTTCAGCACTAGCTTTTTCTGAGGAATCCTGAGAGGAGCTTCACTGTTTTTGTCTTGAAACTATCTGTTTATCCCTTTTTATCTACATGAGAAGTCTTCTGACACCCTATTGAAAGCCTTCTCTTGTTCTGAACAATGTTCTCTTCTGTTATGCTAACACTCAGTGCTGGACTTTGATTCAGAAGATCTGGGTTCTAATTCTGACTCCATTAATCACTAGCTGTACTATCAACAACTTGGTAAACCCTATGAGCTTTATCTCAGTTATAAAATAGTACATAGTTCCTAGGGTGACAACAGAACTATTGGTGGCAGCAGATAAAATGTACACTTTTTTTATTTTAGCAAATTAAAACAAGGAATTTTACAAACCTAAGGTAAACTATAAACATGACTGGAGTTCAAACTAGCCAAATTTCTTTCTCCCTGTGGAACTCTTTTTTGCCATTGTTTGGATTAAAAACCTTAGCAATGTTAGTAAGTAGTAACTACACTTAAAAAGAGGTCAGAGAAATATCAAAGTGGTCATCCAAAAGAAATGTTGGACATAAAATTCTGACATGTTGATATGAAATCTCAATTCTGAATGTTTCAATTTCACTAATTCTCCTTGCAAAATTCACCAAATGTGAATTGGAATGAGCTATCTTTAGTATTTTTTTAAATTCCCTTTCCCGTTTTTAATCAATTAGTCAATTAACCAATTATTCCATCAGTGAGTAATCTTTGAATATCTATTATGCACCCAGAATGGTTGACATCAGTGTCTCCATGTCTTTTGGCTTTCCTTCTGCCTCCTCACGTTGGCCCCGTTTTATTCTGACTGACCATAAGCCTTAAGATAACCCGGGCACTTTACAGCTGAACTGATATTCACAGGAGTTCTGTTGACATATACATATGCATATTAATTTATTAATTATATCTTATATAAACAAAGAAAGACATCTGCATACCTATATCTGTGTCTGTATTTATATTTATTACAAAGCACAGTCCTTTATTTTCTGTTCAGATGAGCTCAGCTTTCATCCTGTGTTCAGATGCTGTGTTCCTCTTAGTTCGTTATTGTTTTCTCACTGTAATTCCAAACTCTTTTTCTCAAATATGATCTGCCCAGTGAAATGGAGAACACATTGACTCTGGAGTTCAAACTCAAGGACTCGGATCCAATCACCACTCTGCCATCTAGGAGCTGAGAGACTTTAGATAAGTCAAGTTAACCCCTTCCTCCTTTGTGTTGCTTGTGCCTCTTGCAAGCCTCACTGTTGAGCTTAAGGGCTGCACTGTAAAACGTTTGTTTACGTGTCTGCCCTTCTTGACTCTGAAGTCTTCAAACACAGACCCTGTGTCTTATTCAGCACAGCACAGAGTTAAATAGTACAGATTCTGGAGCCCCACTGCCTAGACTTAAGTCTGACTTCTGTCTTTTATCCTGTCTGACTTTGGGCAAGTTATTTGCCATTTCTGTGCCTCAGTTTCCTCATCTACAAGAAGGAAATAATAATAGTGCCTACCTCACACTGCTGTTATGAGGATTAAGTAAGTTAATATTTGTAGAGCATTGAGAAGAGCATCTGGCACACAGTGAACATTTGTATTTGTTATATATGCATATTTAAAGAATTGTCTCCAACTTCAATACCTAATATGATATCTACTTAATAAATCTTTTTTGAATAAGTAAAGTCATGTAAATATTCTGGAACTCAGTTTTCTCTTTCATACTGAGTCTAATGGAAACTTAGACAAGGTTACTGTGAGGGTTAAATGAGGTATTGGATATATAGCATTATAAACATACAAGGTATTTCTATTGTTCTTTGTTTATAAAAGTGAAACGGCATTAGCAAAATTGATTATAGAATTAAATTAGCTTCAACAGTTTTTCCTTTGAAAATGTATTGTTACTGTGTATTAGACTATTATTTCACTTGTTATACTATTGATTAGCACTGTGGAAAAGGTAAAAAATGTGAGGTTTTGACTCTGACCCCTGGAATCTCAGAAAACAACCTCGTAACAAGGCACAGTTTGCAATATGTGTTTGTTTAATATTAACCAACCTGTGAAGCTGAACAGCCCCATGGTACATATTTACCCCTGAACCTGTCATTAGAGCCAGTGTTTAAACATGCAAGTGTACTAGCAGATTTTGGGGGTTGGCTGGCTTTGCTTTGGGTTAATCTTTTTTGTGAGACTGATAAAATATGAAGACCAAAGATGTACCATGACACACTTTCCAAATGCCGAAGTAAGTGACCTACATTTCACTTACACTGTACCATTTGATGTTGCTGAGCATTTTAGTACTAATTGCCAAAACAGCTAGCCACACAGTTTTGGTCTAATCACATTCAGTAGAATCACATATAAGACACTTTTAATCATTATGAATCAGTGTATGGATTAGCTGGCAGCACGAATGGATGACTGGCTCTCTTTGAGGCAGTTTCTTGATCAAACAAGACCACATACTTGTCTTGGGACAAGATACATGGGAATCTCCCATCTTTACATCTCTTAAATTCAAGGCAGTCTTGCAAGCATGCATACATGCTACTTCTCATTAATTTGAGGTTAACCTGGCTAAGATTGCTTAGAATTTGAGTTGAAGACTAAAAGGTTGCGGTGTCAAATACTTTATTAGGTCCAGTTTCACTCATTCTTTGATATTTAGAAATGAGGAGTTTTACTCATTTCAGTGTGCACAAATAGATCACGTACCATGGCTTTGTGGCACATGAGTTTTCACCTAAAATGCTTAAGAAACAATTTTCTTCCAAAGGTTTGCATTATCTCATGTAGTCACAGTTATTCTATGTTATGGCTGCAAAAATTATTTGAGAATAATTGAATAGAAGATCTATATGAGATAGTATACTGTATTAACCAGATTTTTGGTCAAAATGACTTTTCAAGGATTAAAAATAGCTAAAAGATATATACAAACGCACACACACACACATATATATATATATATAGAGAGAGAGAGAGAGACAGAATATGAATCGTATTGACATGGCCTTTCTTTTATTTCTTGAGTAGATTGGTAAATTAAGACCACTTTCTGCTTGTTATTCAACTCCTCCCTCCCTTCCTCTCTTCCATCCCTCCCTTTCTTCCTTTTTTATTTTTGCACAGAGCAGTAGCTTAGTAAAGAAGGCATGTGTCTTCTTTATTTACTTTTCTTCAGTGAGATAATTTACAACCTTAGAACATGGCCTGGGATAGAGTAAGAGCTAAATATATACTAGTTGCTGTTGTTGTTGGCTGTATGTTTTTAAATCAGTGGGCTCCATAAAATAGCCTAGGCACACAATATGTTTATGGGAATCTATTCATAAAATAATCTATAAGCAGTAGATTATTTTGAATTCAACATAATGATCAATATTAAATAACTAAACTCCAATTCAAAAATTTAATTCTGTATTTCTTGGCTGAAAATCAGATGACAAATTTAATTCATAGGCCTCCTGGCAAACATTTCAGGAATGGTTCCCAACTTTTGTTATTAATAATATTAATAGGTCCCCAGGAGAGATGGCTTCCTTTAGTGGGTTCCTTAAAATATCCAGCCACTTGGGCATTAGCATTCCTTGTCTTGTGTTAACTTGTTAAGGAGTTAACATTTCACACATAGGAGGCCCTGAAAAAATATATATTTAAAGAGAAAGGCTGACATGGTCTTAATTCCTCCAGCACTGCTGCAACATCTGTTAACTGTGGTCTGACATTTAATAAAATACATGGATTTGCCATAGCAATGCCTGCAACACAAAGTGTATATGTGTTTCTAAGATAAGGAGAACTTTTTCTTTTAAAGAAACATACAAAAATCTGTTAGTGATAGGTACCAATGAGATATTCTGCAAAATGAAAATATGTATAGCAGCAATACTTTAATATGAGACCATAGAATACTTCTAAACCCTTTACTTAGAAAATTTCTAAGTTACTTATTATTATTATTTTACAAAAGGAATCTTAAAGGGTAATATTTGGATGCATAATATTGACTCTGGTGAAAAAAACACAAAACCATACATGTAAGAATTTGGGGTCATGACTGTCACTTTAGACAAAGCATAATACATGAATATAATGTCTTTATTTTATTTTGCCTGACACTTTCTATATGTCTGAAGTATAATTTGTGAAAAGTGAACCTCAAAAAACTTTAAAAAACAGACAAACAAAAAACATTCTATACCTATTTCTAAACTATGTGTGTAAAATGTTACTTCAATTTTTATAGATATAAAAATATGGGCAACTTATTAGGCCCATATTTTTCAGCCTCAATCAGCATATTTGGTGGCCTAAACCCTGTAGTGAATTTGAAGCCTGCCACGCTTAACTATTTCCCCACTTTCCCTATTTAGAAGGTGAGCACTCATTTATTTTTTTCTCAGTTAATTCTAGTGGAGAATAAAGGAGTAATAAAAATGTATTCACATGGACTATTGAACAGTTTTCTAATTTTTTTTTTTTGCGAAACAAAATAGTTATAATGGTAGAAACTCAGAAACATATGCATATATATTAGTCTTACTGAGAGAATTACAAAGGGACACAAAATAGGCTTTTAATTTCAATTCTGATCCAAAAATTTAGAAAGTAACTACATAGAGAGTAACAGTCCAGAGATACTGGGAGATCTTGGCATAGAATAACCTCTTACCCAATTGAGGGAATCAAATTCCTGAAAAGTCCATGACTGGAAAATTTCAGGTTGAGTAGCTTAATAGCTTAAAGGGAAGATATGGTTTACACAGTTGGGGCCAGGCTTGTGTATATCTGTAAAACATTTTCACACAAATAAAAGTAAAATAAAAAATCACCAATGATATTTTTACACAGTTTTAAGTGGCAATAATAAATACAATTGAATTTTGAGTTCTCACCTTTTGCTCACTAAAAAAGTTTCTAGAGTGGTTCTGTACAAGAGTTCCAACAACTGCAAACTCATACTACTTTGTTGTAGATAAACACATACCAGGGGACAGCCAATGCCTTTTTGATTTTATGGATTAGAGGAATTATCTCCTGCTTGCTAACCCCAGTGTTGATCCAGGAACAGGACTCACTTAGATGCTTGACAGGGAGAATCTTCTGATAACTTTAATTGACCTAATTGACCTACTAGGTCTAAATGAGTAGATATTTCTCAAACTTGTTCCTCTGCCTCTCAAAGCAGAGGTTTTTAACCTGGTGCACGAAAACGATATCACAAGGCACAAATTGCCAACCCTTCTTGCACTTATTGTTGCTGCCTCCCCTCAAACCAAAACCCAGTTCTAAGGCCTTACATGAAGCCCCAGGAGCCTCTTACGTCTTCTAAGTCTTTAGAGAAAAGGATCTCCTCTCACTGTACTTCCATTTATATTCCCTTCCTATCGGTGAGCCCCTGGTCCTTACTCTTTTTCTCTTATTCTCAATCAGACTGACTGGGATTTGCTTACATGATGTTAAATTCATGCAACTTCATAAAAGATATATTGAAGCAAATTCATACTATGATTTTTGCATAGCTGATTGCAGTTAAAATTAATTCCTATTGATAAAATTACTTAGATATACTAATAAAGTAATAGAAAATGATTATTAGCAAAGGTTGTATGTTCTTTAAAAATATTTTCTAGTATAGGTGAATAGTGTAAGCACAAAGTGTTAAATTCTCTTATTTTTTCAAGAGTTGAATATAATAAAGAGAAATAATACTAAAGTGAGAAGATCATAGGTTTTTGTAAAAGTTTTCTTTTGACTTTCGCCTTGGGAAAATAAGACCTGTATGTTCATCTGTCATTGTAGTAGGGAGATCATGTAAGTGTGACCTTCATAATCCATGCTAGCATTTGTTTCTTATGAGATAATCCAGTGGCTTGTGTCTTGCTGTCTCTCGTCTTCTGGGAGTATTCTGTAAACTATTGGTAAGTTACTAGAGCATGTCAGTGAGTTCTGCCACACTAGAGTCCTAAGAGAAGCAGCTTAGACAAAACCTATGAACCACCTCTATATGAGTCATATTTTCATTCATTCCAAACCAGTTCCCTATTTTATTTAAATGTTATTTATATGCTGATTATTTTAGCTAAATCAGATTTGCAGAATGAGAAAAGCAAGTAAATTGTTCCTTAAACATGATTTTTTCATGATCCTTGGCAAAAGTATTATAATCTAGACCCCAAAATGAAGTGTCTGATTACTTAGTTTTGGTAATATAGTACAACTCATTTTTACTTCTTTATTATGGGAAAAAATTTAAATTTAAACGTAAGTAGATGGAATAACATAAGGAACCCTCAGCTGGCATTATCCGATATGAACTGTGGCCAATCATTGCATCTAAACCACTGTGCCCCCTCTCCCATTATTTGAAGGTAAATCCCAGATACATAATTGCATAACAAATATTTCTATGTATATCAGTAATCGAAAAATACTTTTAAAATGTAGCCATGTGAGACAATTTTAAAAATCAAAACAACACCTATTGTTTACTGGTTATATCTTGCAGTCTTACAGAAAGCTGAGCAAGTGCCTCTGGGAGAGTAGATGAGCACATATTTTGAAATCTGACTGAAAGGACACTCCAGAGAGGCTAAGTTCTTTCAGGAAGAAATGTTAGGTAAATCATGGGTATTAAAGTGAAATTGATCAGAATTAGGCAACATATAGACTGGAGGATCCTCAGGGCAACAGAAGAAGAAATGACAAGTTGCAATTTAAAAAAAGGGGAATCAATTTTATGAGGGTTAGACTGAAGAAGGCAGAATGTTGGAGTTTGAGAATGACATTTTAAAAGTCATGTAAATCAACACAATTCAGAATATGGGTAATTCAGTAGGACAAATAACTAGATTTCACCATCAAATAAGTTGCAAGATGTGGAAAAAAAGACATGAGAGGTTATTGACTCTAAGGACTGAAAGAGACTTAAAAGACTTAACAACCAATGAGAGTGAGAACCCTGTTTGGATTCTGATTCAAACTAAGTGGAGAGAGGGAGAGAGAGAGAGAGAGAGAGAGAGAATATGAGAAATAAATGAACTCTGCATGAATAATTGATAACATTAAGAAAATGTTGGTTTGATGAATATGCTAATTACCCAGATTTGATCATTACACATTATATATGTGTATCAATATGTCACTCTGTACCAATTATTAAATACAAATTAAAAATTAAAATAAGAAAATAAATGTTGGTTATATTTAAGATGTAATGATATTTTAGTTATTCTTAAAGATTTCTTATCTTTTGAGATACATAGTGATCATTCATGGATCAGATTATATGATGACTTAGATCGGCTTGGAAATAATTTAGTAGTGATTGTGGTGAGGTAGCAGAGCAGAAAAGATACGAATATAGATAAACTACAACAGACAAGTATTGATTATTGTTGAAACCAAGTGAAGCTGGAGATTCATTACACTATTCTCTGTACTTGGGAATGTTGAAAACTTTCCCAATTGAAAAGATTCGTGTAAATTTCCTAGTTTGGAAATACCACACATAGTTTTCTTGGTAGTTCCCCCAGAAGTTGAAGAAAGAAGACACTATAAATTCCTTCAGTCAACCAGAAGTATTAATTAACTAGCACTTTTAAGTTATGCCATTATAGATGAAGTTTATAGTGATGACTCTGAGGCGCTCTGAAACATTGAAAAGTTAAATTATGTGCAATAAAATTTTGATTTTAAAGTGGGCCTCACTGTGTTATTTTAACAGCTTTATTGAGGTATGACTGACATACAACAAATCATACATACTTAATGGATACAATGATAAGTTTGGACATGTCTATACACCTGTGAAACTGTCACCATGATCAATGTAATAGATATATCCATCACCTCCAAAAGTTTCTTTGTGTCCTTTTGTTTACTTTTGTTTGTGGTAAGAACACTTAACATGAAATCTACCCTACTAACAACACTTTAGTGCCTAACAATAGGCATTATGCAATACAGCCAATCTCTAGAACTAACCCATCTTGCATAACTGAAACTTTATGCCAATTTAACTGCAACTCTGCATTCCCCACTTCTTCCAGCCCCTGGTAACCACCACTCTATTTTCTGCTTCTGAGTTTGACTACTCTAGCTGCTTCATATAAGTGGAGTCATGCAGGATTCGTCCTTCTGTGACTGGCTTATTTCACTTAGCACATTGTTCTCCAGGTTCATCCATGTTGTCACAAATAGCAGGATTTCCTTCTTTATCAAGGCTGAGTAATATTTCATTTTATAGATGTACCACATTTTCTTTATCTATTCATCTGTCAGTGGACATTTGGGTTGTTTCAATAACTCGGCTATTGTGAATAGCGCAGCAATGAACATGGGAGTGCAGGTATTGCTCTGAGATTTTGATTTCAATTATTTTGGATATATACCCAGAAAGTGGGATTGTTGGATCATATAGTAGTTCTATTTTTAATTTTTTTAGGAAGCTCCATACTGTTTTCCATATTGCTTGTACTAATTTGTATCCACACCAACAGTGTACAAGAGTTCCCTTTTCTCCACATGCTTGCTAACATTTGCTATCTTTTGTGTTTTTGATGATAGCCATCCTAATGTGTGTGTGGTGATATTTCATTGTGATTTTAATTTGCATTTCCTTATGACTATTGATGTTGAGCATCTTTTCATATACGTGTTGGCCATTTGTATGTCTTTTTGAATAAATGTCTATTCAAGTCCTTTGATCCTTTTTTTAAATCATGTTATTTGTTATTCAGGTGTTCCTTATATATTTTGGATATTCAGTTCGTCAGACACATGGTTTGCAAATACTTTCTCCCATTCCATAGGTTACCTTTTCATCCTATTGATTATTTCCTTTGCTGTACAGAAGCCTTTTAGTTTGATGTAGTACTGTGTGTCTATTTTTGCTTTGTTGCCTGTGCTTTTGGTGTCATATCCAATAAATAACTACTAAGACCAATGTTAAAAAGTTTTCCCTATGTTTTCTTCTAGGAGTTTTATGGTTTCTAGTCTTATATTCAAGTTTTTAATCCATTTTTAGTTTTTTGTTGTTTGTTTAAGATGTAAAATAAAGATAAAGAGGACTTCTTTTCACTATTGTGTGCTCTTGGGACCCTTGTTGAAGATCAGTTGACCATATATGTGTGGGCTTAATTCCAGGCTCTCTATGCCATTCTATTGATCTATCGCTCTCTTTATGCCAATACCATACTGCTTTTGTTGTTTTGTTTTGTTTTTTTGGTACCATATTGTTTCAGTTACTATGGCTTTGTAATGTATTTTGAAGTCAGGAAGTATGATGGCTCCAGCTTTATTCTTTCATAAAATCACTTTGGCTATTTTGAGTCTTTCATGGTTCCATATAAATTTTACGATTATTTTTCCTATTTCTGTAAAAAAAAGCCATTGGGATTTTGATGAGGACAGCATTGAATTTGTCACTCACTGTGGATAGTATGGGCATTTTAATAATGTTAAATCTTCCATTCCATTAACCCAAGATGTGTTTCCATTTATTTGCTGCTTTAATTTCTTTCATTGACCTTTTATAGTTTTCAGTATACAGGACTTTTACCTCTTTAATTACATTCATTCCTAAGTATTTTATTCTTTTTGAGGTTACTATAAATGTGATTGTTTTGTTAAATTCCTTTCAGAATAGTTCATTGTCAACATATAGAAATCTAACTGATTTTGTATGTTGATTTTGTATCCTGCAACTTTACTGAATTTGCTTACTGGATTCAAGAGTTTATTGTGGAGTCTTTAGGATTCTTCTACATGTAAGATCATGAAATGTATGCATACAAAATGTGCATGTATGTACCACACCCCTTAATTAGTTTTTTTTGACATCTTTGGGAAGGTGTTATTTTGACACACATGTACACATAGGGTTCCAATCACTTAACAAAGGGTAATTATTTAAGATACAGTCACAGGAATAGAATAAAGCTAGAATCTCTACCAAAAATAAAATCTGTGCCAAATATACATATTTTTATGAGACCTAAGATGGGAAGACTCCTTCTATTTGTGTCTATCTCAGCGGGTGGGCAACTGGAGATTCTCTCTTC
Organism: Colobus angolensis palliatus; assembly: GCF_000951035.1. NCBI lineage: Eukaryota > Metazoa > Chordata > Mammalia > Primates > Cercopithecidae > Colobus > Colobus angolensis. Next base: position 509,104 of record NW_012114600.1, on the reverse strand, counting down.
CTAGTTGATAGGTGTAAAGCCTACCCCTTCTTATGACAGCAATTAGGGTTGAGAGACAACTTACTCAAAGATCAAAGCTAATAAGGTCCTGGTGTGATGACTGAACCAAAACTCAAAACCCACTGTCTAACTTCTGAGCCCAGCTCCTAAGACAGTCCATTACCATTGGGTACCTACTTTATGTTGAACATGATTCATAAGATAGGATCCTTGTCTCCAAGACATATGCAACTGAACTGGAGAGCTGGGGCAAATAGAGTAGGTTTTGTGTAGGAAGAACGGTGCGACTTCAGAGACAGAAGACTGGATTCCAGGCAAGGGACATGGGATCAGAAGTTTGACCTTGGTAACACCGAACAAGAGTCTACTTCAGCTAAAATAGAATGTTTGTGTAGAGTTTGGCTGAAGTTGATCTTAACTACCAGGTTAAGAAGTTTGAACTTTAAGGAATTTTGGTATAAAGAATAATGGAAAGCATTATATTTGGTTTAATTATTCAGTGTGGATACCATGATAATATTATGAAAGAGTTTTAAAGTAATTATACAATATATACAGTTTAACATATAGTTTAAAAGTATACAAGGCACATAAAACATTTCTATTTTACTTTTCTTTCAAAAACTGTATTACTTCTCTTCAAAGAAAAAGCTTTAAAAAAAATTAGAAAACAGCACTCCCATCCCCCTGTAAAAAACAATGCCTGCAATGTTGAGAATTATAGTAAACATATTTACATTTCTTATCACACATTCCTAATGACTGTCATCATTGCTCAAATAGGTAAACAGTTTAAGAGTGGTATACAAAATTCAGTGGGTCTTTCGTTTGGTCTCATGACTTACAGAGAAGTGTTCATTCCCTCAAGATTATAGGATTAAATTATCTGCCCTGCCCACACACAGAGGAGATATGACCCAGAAGAACAGCCTGCAAAGTGATGTGAGGTATCTAATGTTTACTTAAAATAAAACACATTATGAAGACAACACAAATGATTCTATTCCATTTCAAAAGACTCAGAAAAGCAGATCTGCCTATAAAAAGAGTTATAAATTATTTTAGCTATGATGTTTCTTCATGTTGAGACTTTGGAACCACCATTGTCAGCTACACTCCATCCTTTCCCAAGATTTAGGACAAGGAATATGTTTCTGGTAACAGAAATTATTAAAATGGAGTCTCAGGGCAGTGCATTCAGTTAAACTCAAATCTAGTCAGGGCTCCAGACTGAGTGTTTCATTCTATGAACTGACAATATGTCTCTGAAATTCCAGAATGTGAAATTCTGAAACCTCAAAGTGTTTACAAATGCTTTCAGATAGTAGTGGATATTTTGTTCTCTCCTCTCTTTGGAGGTGGGAGGAGTTCTCCAATGGGTTCTGGCTGAAGGGAGGGATTTAGCCTAAGTCTTTCAGGTACTATTCAGAAGTGATGCATTTCCCTTGGCTAGTTACAGCCTCCAGTTTCCAGGTTTCTCATACTTGTGAGCATGCAGACAAAGAATAACATTTCATTTTAAAACCTGATTTGAAGGGACCTCTGGGAGGCCTCCTCCCAGCAGCAGATGAGATGGAGGTCAGAGTAGTATAACACTAACAGTCTCTGAACCTGAACATCTGCCTTTGATGGTTGCCCTTGGGCTAAAGGTGCTGTTTTGGGCTCTGGGTGACCCCTGTCAAACCCAAGAGCTACTCACTGTCATTTCCAGCCATGCCTCTTTCCCTCAGTTGGCAGTATGTGTCTGAGCATAGATTGGCAGGGAACTTCCAATTGCAGAGGCATTGTTTTGATTCATTTCAAGAACTCTGAAATGTCTTAACTAAGGTAAAGTCACAGACTACTGTATGGCTGTAAAAATTTTAAAAGGTACTAGATTTTATACCTTATTGTCTAAGTACATACTTTTTTTCTGTCCTGTTCCTTTTCTCCTTTCCAATCCTCCAGTGTTTTAAATGAAGATGGAGTATATACATCCTTTTGCCCTAACACACACAAATGTCATTTTGAAAATAAAAATATTCACATTTGTCCTCATACTTTTCTCCTCTCCAAGTGCCCTCAAGTACCTCCTTAATCCCACCGAAGTTCCAAGTTTCACTGATTTAAAAAGCAAAGGAAAAAGTGCAGCACTAGATAGAGTCAAACAACTGGAATACTACTCAGCATGAAAAACGACCAAACTATCTATCTACTAAATAACTTGCATGGATCTCAAGAACATCAAGCTGAGAAAACTCAGTCTCAAAAAGATCACAGGCAGTATGATTCCATTTACATAACAGTTTCAGAACGATGAAAATATAGAGATGGAAAACAAGTGGTTGCCAGGGGTAGCGAGGAGGAGGTGGAGATAATGATAAAGAGGTGAAACAAGGGAGATCTCATGGAAGATACTGGTGGAAGTTCTGCGTCTTGACTGGCCTATAGTGGATCAGATTGCACAAATCCACATATGTGGCAAAACGGCATAGAAACTATACACACATTATTCCAGTGTCAGCTTCCTGGGTTTAATATTGTACTAAAGTGTGTCAGAGGTAACCACTGGAGGAAAACAGGTGAAAGGTTTAGGTGGTCTCTCTGTGCAACTGGATGCAAATCTATAATTACTTTAATATACAAAGTTTAAATATATATATAATATATATATTTATATATATTCTTTACAGATGCCTCTGTACAGAAAGAATAATGAAATATAGCATAGTGGCACATGCCAAAAATGTGTCAGATACTTTTTTTAAAGCATACTGTTACTAAAGAATTAGTAAAATATTGCTTCAAAAGATAAGAAGGAATAAAACAGTAATGACTGTATTCTCAGGACTGCAATAAAATAACTCTGTTTCCCAGTGTTCTCAACTTTTGGATTGCTTTTCAGGCATTCACAAAGCAAAGTTGGAAACACGAACGCTTTTAGTTAGATCACTTTAACAATAGAGGTCAGTTTGGTCATACGGTTTTAAAGAATATTCTGCATCCATGAAACACATTCCTCCCATTTGGAAAAAATTTCAGAAACAAGACTATAGCCTAAATGGCACCATCTAGCATGCACGAAACGCTTCTTAAAAGCAAGGACTGCCACAACCTCTCTTCTTAATGAATCCCTCCCACCTGCTTCGTTTTTCAGTGCTTTGCAGTATGTCTTTTTCTCTTTCCCCTTCCACCTTGGTCTCACCCGCTCTCCCGGTCCCTCTAACCAAGTTGCTACGCAAAAGCAGCAAGCAAACCTGTGTGAGTGAGGTGTCCTGAGGCGGCAGCCTCCCGCGGTCCTCCGTGCAGGCCACCAGCCGGCTCATGCTCCAGGCGCTGCGCACACCCCAGTGGCCGCCCAGGACGTGCGGTCACTGGAGAGCTCCCAGCCAAGCCTCTAGATGCTGCTGGGCGGCCTGCAGGAGTACCAACACTGCAGACAGAACAGCGACTCATCCCTCTGTAAGCCAAAGTTGCCTGTTGATAAATTGCATCTTTTTTCTTTTTCTTCTTTAACATTTTTATAGTACCACGAGTGTACCCAGTGTTATTAAATTACGCCAAAACAAAAAGCAAAGTCCCTGCCCTTAGGAGTATGCAGTGTAAAACGAACAAATGATGCAAGGCAAAATGACAGGATGAACACAGGGTGGGTAGAAAGAGTTATAAGTGACAGGGAAGGTAGAATCAATAAGACTTTCACTGGACCAAAAAATGGAAAGGCTGTTAGGGCCCCAAATCCTCATCGCAGACTATAGAAATAAAGAATTGCAATAATATCTATAGTAGTAATCCTATTTTATTGAGCCTTTATGTGCCATGCAGTATCATCATCACAATAATTCTATACCATAGCTGCTATTTTTAAAAGTACCAGATATAATTCTAAATGTTTTATAAATATTCACTCATGTGATCCTCCTAAAATCCCTGTGAGGTAGGAACTATTATTTTCCCCATTTCAGAGATGAGTGAAGTAGTAAGGTGGACTGACTTGCTCAAGGTAACTCAGGTAAAAAGGGGGAGAGCCAAAATTGGAAGCCAGGAAGTTGGATGATAGAATCAAGATCTGAGCTCAGGAAGTCCAATTTTATAATGGCATTAGGATTCATATCCACAATGCCTTGCCTACCAAGCTTATACTCTTAATCATGTGCAACCATGCAAATTAAATAAACAATTTAAAATTATTTATATTGACTATAAACAATGCACAAAATCATTTTGCAAAGGCCTTTAATAGGTCCATGAGAAAAGTGTTTATTTGAAGAATATTTTCTGTCAAAAAACAGAGAAAGAAACAGGTTTTCCTTCCTCCCTTCCTTCCTTCATTCAAAAACATGTACCAGTGTCTGTTTATACCAGGCAATGTGTGAGGCACCAAGGTGACAGTAGTGAACAAAAGAGACCAACTTAAGGGGAAACCAGGGAACTGAGATGGTAGTCATTTTAATGATGAATCCACATTAGATTTATTGGGAGCAATAGGCGGAAATAGCCAACAAGAAATAATCATATACAGGAAATGACATTCTCTAGGCTGGACTGTCTGGCATGAGTATTATTTCCTTTTTTCCATCTCCTCTTCTTTTTCCTTTATTTTAGTTATGATAGAGGAAATCGTGCTATCAAAAAACATTTCATATGGACATTTGTTAACATTTCAAATAATGCTTTGGGTGGTAGAAGTAATCGAATTCCTTTCCTAATAACATTATGACCAAGAATATTTTACAAGCATGGATATGGTAAAGAGGTATGCAGACCTCTGAGCTTGGAATAAAAATCTGGAATAATAGATCCTTACAAAACAAAAGTTGTCAAAGTCTATTATGAAAATCCAGGATCTTGACTGGCATAAACATCTACTAAAAAGATAAAAGGATAGCATTTGTTACTGTCATTCAATTCCCTGCCTCACCTTTTTTTAATACATTTTTTCTTCCTGACTCAGATATAATATACAAAAATGAAAAATATAGCCATTAAAAACTAAAATCAGAAGAGAAATCTCCTCCACCTCTCCCCTCATAAAAGCACAGAAGAACATTTATTTGGATTTTGTTGTATGTTTGTGTAAATTTTGTCTATGCTAAAATAGAATACGCCCTTAAGAACCAGAAAAATAATTTGGTTTCCCCTCAGATGGAAAGATAAGACTTTGTTGTTTTATCTTTCCATTTGAGCACTGGTTCTAAATCCTAACATTAAAAGCAATCAAAAAAGCTATATGCTTTCTATTATGGTACCACAATAAAATAATAAAATGTATTGCTAAATTCCTGCATTCAATTACTTTGTTCTGTTAGCACAGGTAACTTTCAAAATTCAAGGGAGAGTCAGAGCTAAGGGACACTTGCAGAGAGAATGTGCAAGGACCTCCATGACCACACCTCCCTCCCCAGTCTCCTCCCAAGCATTCTCTACTGACTAAGAGTACTGAACTCTCAAATTCCTGAACTGACTCCCTCCTTATCCTTTCTCAGTCTGATCTCGCCACTGAGAGTCCTTTCCTCACATCCTCCAATTCTTTGCCTAGCTAACTTTTATTTCTACTTGCTCAGGTACCACCTGGTCTTGAAATGTTCTCTGACCCCTTTCCTAAGCCAGGTTCTCTGGCAGAGTATTCAAATCTGATTTTTTGTTGTTGTTGTTGTTTGTTTGTTTGTTTGAGATGGAGTCTCGCTCTGTTGCCCAAGCTGGAATGCAGTGGCATGATCTCAACTCACTGCAACCTCTGCCTCCTGGGTTCAAGCAATTCTCCTGCCTCAGCCTCTCGAGTAGCTGAGACTACAGGCGCATGTCACCACACCTGGCTAATTTTTGTAAATTTAGTAGAGGTGGGGTTTTACCATACTGGTCAGGCTGCTCTGGAACTCCTGACCTCAGGTGATCCATCTGCCTCAGCCTCCCAAAGTGCTGGGATTACAGGCATGAACCACAGTGCCAAGCCTTTTTCCTGGTTTTTAATCATGCTGTATTGCAAATGTTTCTTTGTCTATTCTTTCCTCCAGTAGACTCATTCATTGTTCTACAAATATTTCTTGATTACCTGGTATTTGCCCAGCACTGTGCTAGGTGCTAGGGAGATAGGAATAAAAGAAACTCCCTAATGTAGTTTCTTGAAGATAGTAACACTTGATAATTATTTATGGAATGAATGAGTGAAATTAGGTCATTACATACATAGTGGAAGAACTGAGACATGGAAGTGATTCTGTTTGTCCATTCCTCCCATCTCTCACACCGTATTGTGTTATGTAACACATTTCTAACACCTTTGTTTCCTTAACTTTTTGTTCTCCTCCCTCTGGTTGTCTTTATTTTACTACTGTCTTTATTGCAACAAGCAGGAGCTTTTGCATAGGATGAATTGTAATACCAGCACTGTTACTTACTAGCCATATGACTCTTAGCTCTTTCCTTAACCTCTTCAATTTCCTGTGTGTGAAACAGAGATAACAAATACCTATAGAATAGAGTATCGTGTGAAGATTAAATGAGATTCACATTAAAGAGCTTAGTATGAAGCCTGGCTCTTAAAGCACCTTTCCTTTCATTTGTCCCTCCCCTACTTCTACCCTTTATCCTTCCCACAGGACATCATCAGGGCAGCAGTGGCTTGCAAGATGATTTCAAGTGATACATGGAAGCACATTTTTAAAAACTGTGTAATTATTCTGATACATTATTGTTTTGATATATATAAAATATGTAACTAAGCCTTTGATTTTTATAGAAATCTTTGCTTTGGATATGTAAAAAATAAAGAAAGAAGGGTTAAGGTTCTGAAAATAGCATAAGGCAAAAAGAAAAAAAAACTGATACATAGATGCCTGAAAACACTGCAGAAATGAGCAAAGACAATGCCATATAAGAAGAAAAACATTAATCACAAAGTCCACAAGCTGTTATGTGTATTGTGATTGTCCTCACCACATGTCTGTGCTGATAAACTGACATGCAACACAGGTACACTATTCCTTTCTCAAATGTCACTTATGTAGAAAAAATCCAGTCCTGAGACTGCAAAGATTCAGAGACTTCAGCTGCATGATCATGTCTTTAGCTTGCTTGGAATAGGATTAGTCTGTAATAGAATAAGAAGTCAGCCCCAGGTCCCTAGAAGTCACCTGTCCATCTCCCCTTCATGATAAAGAACAAAGTGAAAGACAATTGTTCGTTTATGTTTATGAATAATTAATGCCCAAGTAGAACTTCCAAAATATTTTGTGTTCTTCACACTGCGTATCTCCATTTTCTGACCTATAAATTGGGTATAATAATAGAATCTATCTCATAAGATTGTTATGAAAGTCAAATGTTAACATAAAGGAAGCACTTAGAAACATATGATGTAAAAGTTCCTACATATGTGTGAGCTGGAATTACCATTGATCTAGTTGAGACCAGCCTCCAGTTTGCCTCCTGCCCTAGCAGCCTCCAAAGAAAGTTATTTAGCTCTTTACGCCACCAATCTTCCAGTCTTTTGTTGCTTTGTGATAAAATCAGCCTGATAAAAACCTTCCTGTCTTTGGACACTGGTATTCAGAAACATGGAAAGATCAGATATTCTTTTCAGTGTCTCTATTTTTACAGACTTCTACCCAAAACTTAGATTTTCTATATATTTATTTGTTAGAATTTGAGAGATTATCTCTCTCTCCCTCTGTCTCTCTCAACACGCACGCGCGCGCACACACACACACACACACACACTCTTCTCGTGTTGCACAGGAGAGAGTTCACCAATTTCAGCGACTTTTTAGGAGACTTGTTTGCAGTGGGAAGAACAACAACATACAGCATGGGTTGATTTCCCCCACCTCCTGCTTGGCCCTGGAAATTGAGATCTACGTGTAGGATGCTCTCTGTACCACGTAACACAGTTTAGCCCTAATGATTATGTCACAGCTGCCCAGAAGCAAAAAAGGATGGCTATAGGATAGCTAGAAATTGGGAACAGGCCATCCACTGTTGAAGCCCTGGACTCTTCCCGCTTCCTTTAAGGTGAGAAGCTGCCTGCCCACCCGCCCCCGCCCCCGCCCCCACAACAAAGTGGATAACCAAACAGTGGGTCCTTTAGCCTTGGAGGATGGGGCTCTGGGCTAGGGAGAGTCTGCGGGAAGTGCCTGCCCAGATGGGCTTATTGCTCTAGGGCCACTCCTACTCCCTTCACACTGCATTTAAGATCTCGGCCCTAGCCGGGAGATTCACAAGTGCCCAAATTCACAAGTTTCACAAGCGCCCGCATCACTGCCTCCTGCACTCCTCTGCAAATGCCCTGGCACACCCCCGACCACGTATCCCTGAGTTTCCTAGCTTAGTTCGCCCCTTTTTCTCCAAGTCAGCAACCCGGTGAGCATTCCAGGGTCAGTCCTGGTGCTCACAGTAAGGGCAATCTCCCACCTCTCCCTGCTGGATCACAAAGAGGAGCTGGGAGATTCGCCGTTTTCCCCCACAACCGGCACCCTGCGCTGGCCCAGAGCGCAGCGCCCACCTGTGCTACCGCTAGATGAAGAGTCCCTCACCGCGCCCTGCCAGGGCGCACGGCTAGTGTGCCGCGCTCACCACCTCTACTGGACTCAAGGGTGCTCCCGACTCACGCTTCTCGGGGCTTCCTGCGTCCGGGTTCCCTCTCCCCTCAATCGCTTTCTTCCTTCATTCGCTCTTTTCTCAATTTTTCCTCCCGTCCTTACGCCATCAACTCTAACCTTTAATCAGTTCCCGGGCTCCTCCTCCCTGGGCTTCTCTTAGCTCGGTTCCAGCGACCCCACTATCCGTCCCCGCTCGCATTTCTGCACCGCCCTGCCCTTCACTCCAGCACGCAGCAGGCCCGGCAATCCGACCGTGCGGGAATCCCCCCTCGGAATCTCTGGCGCAGTTTTCAGACTCGCCCGCAGCCCAGAGACCAGGTGCCCGCATCCAGCTCTGCTCTCGTCTTCTCCCTTGAAAGAGACTCCTTGGGGGCTCCCTAGGCCAGAGTTCCCCGCCCGGCGAATCGTGCTGGTCTCTGGGGTGGCCCAGCCGTCAGAGAGGACGGGTCTATTTTAAGCCTTCCACCCAGTGTCCCCGTCCTGAGGACGCGGGCGCGGGCCCAGGGACTTGGATAACACCTTGCCAGCACGATCCCGGGCGGTGGCGGAGCCAGCTCCCCCGGCGGGAGTCCGGGCTTTCAACCAGGCAGGCGGCGCGGCCACGGAACACAGTCCCAATACAACCAACTCGAAATCCAAGAGCCCAGGGAACCCCAGGGCGGTGGGCGGAGGTGCCCCATGCCCCAGCCCCCTGGGAATAGGCTACCTTGGCACAACCGCTTTTCCTTGAAAAGAAGTCACACATGAGCCCGCCCAATCAGTCTCTTCCCTCCGTGTGCCCTAGTTTACGTTATTTCTAGTCAACCGAGTCATTAGCCTGCAATAACCCACCCAAAGCGTGAATCTTTGGAAAATAATAAGAATTAGGAACTATGAGCTGGTCATGAAGAGGCCGACATAAGCCCCGGACGATCGAGAGACCCGGCTACACACGTGTGTGTGTCCCCCGTGCATACACACAAGCACCCATCCCGTAGACTGAGATCCAGCTGAAAATTTGGACATTGACACGTCTCTAAGTCTAACAGGAAATACAAAAAAAAAAAAAAAAATTCACTCACCCGCCTCTTTTACTACCCTTTCCAGACCGGGATTCAGAGGAAGTGTCAGAAAGGGATGGATGGAGAGACACTTCTTTCTTTTCTTTTCGCCTTTCTAAAGAGTGGCAATTTCCATCACGTGATAGGGGCAGCATCCCCAGTGTCGCGTTTCCTGGGGAGCCTCCCTTCCAGGCCAGCCACCAATCGTCAGGCGGCAACCTGAGAAGTAGTCCAAAGCATCCTCCCAGGTGGGGCCGAGATGTCCAACTGTCCTTCAAGGGTGAAGCCTGCCCAGACCCTGCTCCCTCTTTCCTGGGTCCAGGATAACCGAGAAGATCCTGGTGTGGGTTTATTTTTCGACGGTTAGATTTCTTCCATGCGTCAAGGTTGCATTTATTGGATCTGTCCTGTAAGCTGAAGTACATGTGGATCTTTATTTTAAAGCCTGTAAAGCAGTGTCCAGGGTAGGTAACTCACTAAATTTCCTCCTGGTATGGAGGTGACAAACGTGAACTTTACATAAAGAAAAAGAAACATTGGGGGAAAGAGTACAAATGAAAAACCTGTAATTCACAGTGAACATCACTTTATGCATGAAAGAAATGGGATAACTTGCTGGTACTTAAGAGTGGGTCTTTGGTGATAATTTTTTTTTCTAGAATTCCAGTTTAGGCATAATCCTCAGTATACATGAAGAAGGAATTAAGCTATAATAATAAATAGCACTCAAACTTCAATTCTATTTATTAAAGTTACAACCTACCATTGTACGGAAATTATTTACGTTAAAACTATTTTCTAGTATTAAACCTTCTTTGTTTCGAAGAAGTCCCATGTAACAAATACGTTCACAATTCCCCATTTATTTAGTAGTGAGTTGTTATTCTTTAGGGAAGGAAAATTATCGTATGGAGACCTTGACCCCACAGTGTAACTAACTCACCAGGCAACACAATTTACCTTCTGAATTCTCACACATCCAATTTGACTTTATTTAGAAGGGCAAGTTTCACTGCCTGTCCATACCGTGAACACCTAGAACCTTCTCGTTTTATAGCTCCAAGTAACTGTAACACCAGCAACAGCTTAGTGCTTTAAAAAAATAATGTACAGCAGAAACACACCTGGACAATGCATAATAATCAGAAACACTAAGAACACTGCATTAATGCACACACACATACACATCAAACTGTACTAGGACCATCTGACAATACAGATTCAATAGAAGGATGATGTAACACATTTTCACTGGAGCTACAATTTTAGAACCTAAAAAAATTATATGAAAATGTCTGTTTTATAAAAACTGAGTTTCTTCTGAGCCCCCAAGCAAATATGGTAAACCTCTCTATCACAGCAAGAAGTTTACATTTTGTGGAATTAGACTATATCAGGATAGTTTTGAATTCCCTATAAGCGTGTTGAAACTAGATTCTCTTCACATTATCCCACTTCTCCACTGATTCTCATTTCATAAACATCTTTTATAAAGCTACTAAAACGTCAAAATTGCTAGGATTTGGGGAGAATTAGTGAGATCAAGGTAGATACACATTTCTCTTTTCCTAACCTGCAATTTAGTAAAAGCAAGACTCAGGTTTATAAGAGAAAAAGCCATTCCAGAGAAGGAAGACTCAAATGAAGATAAGATCATTTGAGTCTTCTCAAGATAAGTAATTCCAAGACACAAACTGGTTTACTGTGCAACTGCTCAACTTTTAAATGGACAGCTTCTTTAATCAGCTCTTGACATCTATATCTTAGCTAGCATAGAAGAGATCAAAAGCAGTGGTTCATGGTCTAATGTGATAGAGAACTATGAGTTATGCATTTATATATGCTAATAATATTAATCAGGTGTGGATTGAGGTTAAATGAGTCTTGTTTTCATCTATAAAACAATAAAATTATGGATATTATACATCAATAGAGTCTGAGAAGATCTAAAGCAATGCCTGGGTAGGATGAAACAACTGACAACTCTTTATTTTCTGTGTTACAATAAAAAATTTGAACCATTAATGGCCACATTGAATCTGCTCGCCAATCCTCAAGGATTTCTTTTAAACTTGTGTTTGAAAGAATGGGAAGCAATTCTAACCAATGACATGAGTATTCCTGAAGGCCACATTGTGAAACACATTTTGGTTTCTCCTCAGATCATTCACTGACTGTAGAGTACATAGCTTGATTTAGAATCTCAGAGTCGCCACCTACTAGCTATAGAACTTTGGACAAGTCTCTTAAGCTCTTAGTGGCTCAGTTTCTCATCTGAAAAATACAGAATGTTTCCTGATACATTGCTTTCCTGACTTAAATTATGTTCAGAGAGTACTACAAACACACTTAGTGATGGAGAAAAACAGAAGCTTATAGAACAGTTAGAAGTTAAACATCATTTTGAAAAGCTGAATTGATTGGAACTCTCTAAAATTATTTTAACACTCTGGGTTTAGGAGTGGTCATTGGTTTTGTTGTGGTTGCTTTTGTTTTAAGAAAAATCTATATTTAAAAATTTATGAAATATATTTTTCAGAACTGAAGCTAATACTTGTCGAGTTCTATGCTGCAACAAATTTAAAAACTACTGTTACAATTATCATGATTCCTCAAAGGTTTTATTTTTTAAATAGACGTACATATTATCTGAAGCACATGTGATAATTTAATACATTCATATAATTTGTAAAGATCAAATCAGTGTAATTGGTCTATGTATTACCTTAAATATTTATCTTTTCTTTATACTAGAAGCATTCAAATTATTCTCTTCTAGCTATTTTGAAATACACAATCAATTATTATTGTTAACTGTAGTCATCCTACTAATCTACTACATGATAGGGCTTATTCCCTCTATTTAACTGCACTTTTATACCCACCAATCTTCTATTTTTATGAGATCCACTTTTTTAGCTCCCATATGTCACCGAGAAAATGCAATATTTGTCTTTCTGTGTACGGCTTACTTTAGTTAGTATAATGACCTCCAGTTTTATCCATGTTACTGCAAATGACAGGATTTCATTCTTTTTGCAGCTGAATAATATTCCCTTGTGTGTATATTCCACATTTTCTTTATCCATTCTTCCGTCGATGGATGCCTAGATTGATTCCATATTTTGGCAATTTTGAGTATTGTCGCAAAAAACATGGAAGTTCAGATATGCCTTCAATATATTGATTTCCTTTCTTTTGGGTATATACCCAGAAGTGGAGCTGTTGGATTATATAGTAGCTCTATTTTTAGTTTTTTGAGGAACCTCCATACAGTTTTCCATAACGGCTATAGTAGTTTATATTTCCACAATAGTGCATGAGAGTTCCCCTTTTTTCACTTTCTTGCCAGCATCTGTTACTTTCTATCTTTTTGATAAAAGCCATTTTAACTAGGGTGAGAGGACTTCATTTTTTAAAAGAAGATTAAATGTAATTATATATATGTTTTTCTAAGTTATTTTTTAAGTTCAGGGGTACATGTGCAGGATGTGCAAGTTTGTTACATTGGTAAACGTGTGTCTTGGGGGTTTCTTGTACAAATTACTTCATCACCCAGGTATTAAGCCTAGTACCCATTAGTTATTTTTCCTGATTCTCTCCCTCATCCCACTCTTCATCCTCTGATAGGCCCCAGTGTGTGTGGTTCCCCTCTATATGACCATATGTTCTCACAATTTAGCTCCCACTTAAAAGTGAGAACATGCAGTATTTGCTTTTCTGTTCCTGCATTGGTTTGCTAAGGCTAATGGCCACCAGCTCCATCCATGTCACTGAAAGGACATGGTCTCATTCTTTTTTATGGCTGCATAGTGCTTATTGTCATTATGATTTGTATTTCTCTGATGATTAGTGATATTGAGCATTTTTTCAAATGCCTGTTGGCCATTCGTATGTCTTCTTTTGAAAATTTTCTATTTAGAGCCTTCGCTCATTTTTAAATTTTAGGGTTTTGTTGTTGTTGTTGTTGTTTACTATTGAGTTATTTGAGCTTCTTGTATACTCTGGTTGTTAATTCCTTGTTAGAAGGATAGTTTGCAAATATTTTCTCCCATTCTGTGAGTTTTCCCTTCCCTTTGTTGATTCATTGTTGTTATTTGCCATGCAGAAGCTTTTTAGCTTGATAATCTCATTTGTCTATTTTGGCTTTTGTTGCCTGTGCTTTTTACGTCTTGCACAAAAACTCTTGGTCCAGACGGATGTCTTAGAGAATTTCCCCCATTGTTTTCTTCTAGTAGTTTCATAATTTCAGGCCTTAGATTTAAGTTTTTAATCCATTTTGATTTGATTTTTGCATATGGTGAGAGATTGGGATCTAGTTTCATTTTTCTGCATTTATATATATCCAGTTTTCCCAGCACCACCTTTCGAAGACTGTCCCTTCCCCAGTGTATGCTCTTGGTTCTTTTGTTGAGAAGATGTTGGCTGTAAATGTGTAGATTTATTTCTGGGTTATCTATTATGTTCCATTGGCCTATATGTCTATTTTTATGCCAGTACTATGCAGATTTGGTTGCTATAGCTTTGTAGTATATTTTGAAATCAGGTAGTGTGATGCCTCTAGCTTTGTTCTTTTCACCCTGGATTGCTTTGGCTATTCGGGGTGTCTTGTTCTTTGAGGTTTTTAATTAGTCAAAAGCTGGATGACACAGCATGCAGTATTTCTCTATGATCATGATTTGTGATATTAATAGACTTTAACATAAACATACACCTTAGGAAGGACATAGAACATAATTATTATTTAAACACCATATGACAGTGCTGTGAAGTTCATTGGTTTATGGATTATCACTGTGAAGTCTTGTTGCAGTGATTTTAGTAGCTTTTGTATAATTAATGTTTTATTTGACAGTAGAGTTTTAACATGAATTATTTTTCAAGAATAATTATCATAACTAGTAAAGTTGCTTTAGGTTTCAAAGTGTCTTCACATGTATTATGCTACTTTATACCAAAACAACCCTGTCATGTAGGTATTTTTATTTTCCCCTTTCAATGGGAGAGGAAATTCGGTTCAGAGAGGTTAAGTGCCTTTTACAAAGACATGGAGCCAATAAATGACAAAACTAAAGTATGAACTAGGTTTTCTGACTCCAAATTCACAACCCTCCTTCCAAAGCTCACTTCCCTTTTCTTCTGAGCATTCTCTTTACTAATACTCATTATTGCTTTTCTGTCTACAGTGGTGCTAACACCAAATGGCATGTTTAGCCATAAAATTATGATTTTAAAAATAAATTTCTATAAAGTAATTCTTTTGCTTTGTCATAACTGCAGGAACCTCTAAAAGTCTTCTAATGATAGTAAAATGTTTTTATTTTATATGAATTTGGATTTGATTTATGTTGAAACCTTAGCTCAAGAGAGATGGCTAACTGATCCTTATACTTGAATGGTCTTCATAGCCTACAATTGCTCCAATTCTGCGTATTTGCTTCTTTTATTCCTTGGTTGCCAAAATTAAGCTCCAGTTTCCTATTTTTGCCTTCTGAAGAGATAGAGAATATTAATCTATTTTCTAATTTTCACAAGGCTAAATCTAAAATGAAACAAAACTTGCAAAATTCTACAGAAGCATTCAACTTTTCATCTCCAAATGCAGGAGATGGGTGTCATGAAAGGGGTCAGAATCAGGTGTTCATTTTCATCCATTCCAGTATTTGGTTGTTCAGTGCTGCGGTGCTGTTTCTATTCTGTTTCATCACGTAATCCGTTGTTTGCATGGTTCCTCTTGAGGCTGCAAGTCCTGTAGATGCTTTGTCAGAACATTTTTGCTGAATAAATCAGTGAATGGATGGATGGATAAATCAATTCAAGCTTCTCTACTTTTCAGAAGTTTTGCTCAGTAAATAATGTTATTAAAGATGCGAGTGTAATAGTATCAAACAAAACATTTTTGATTGAAATACTACTATGAAAAAGACTTTGGAATGTAGAGGTTCTCAAATTACAACATAATTCGATGAGGGGCCTTATCTTACTTTGGTCTGGAAGGGAGAAACCTTCCTAACCTATGTGGTACACTGGAGGATTTGAATCTGATTGGAGTCATCTTCTGTGCCTCTTCATGCAACAGTCACTGACCAGGAACCATTCTGCCTCCTACTCCACTTGGGGGACCAGTGCCCTTCCAGCCCTTTCTCTGATGAGACTCTCAGGAAGATGGAAGGTCTGGATCTGGCCTTTGTCTCTCATTGCCATCCTTCCTGATCAGCCCACAAATGCAGGACTCTACATAATGCCAAGTTCTGAAGAGGGAAACACATCTCCGGGGTATTCCAGAATAGAAAAGTAAACTTGAAATTCTGGCTAATTTGGCTGCACAAAGCTTCCTTTGTGGAGCTTCCTAGGGCCATGAAGGCCCTAGCACAAACACCTTTTTAAGGAGGTTGTGCCTCTCAGACACTGACCTCTCTTAAGATGTCTCTCCTTCTGGGCTCAGCCTGCCCATAGGTAGCCCCCTATTCAAGTCTGGTGACCCCATCTCCTCCCTTGGAAAACCAGGGGCTGTCCATATTTACTCATCCTCTGATACAACAGTTATTTATTGGTTACCTGCTAAAAACTAGATGCTAGGAATAGAATACTGAGCAAAACCAGGCGCAATTCCCATCTTTGTGGAGTTTATAATTTGATAGAAGCAAATATTTTAATCAAAAAGTGACAGGAATAAATACAGGATGACAAAACTTCAGGGATGAAAAGATACACTGGGTCTGGGGAGAGATTTCACTGAGGAAATGACTCAAAGATGAGTATGAGAAAATGTTTGTTTCTTAAAGACAATTGCAACTTAGCATATTTATAAGCTATAGGAAGCCTGCAGTTGAAGCGGGTTATGAGCTGGTGCTCCTGAGATGGTGGGATGATGGGGGTTCATCTCAGTGGAGCAGTTGCCTTAGCAGCAAAAGGGACACCTGACCTGCTCAGCTGTTCTCTACTCATTTTCTCCAGAGTCAGACAAGCTCTAGTCCCCAAAATGGGATAAATGTGGGACTAAGATTCCAGTGCTGTCCCCCTACCATAGGCTGGTCTGTGTGACTAGGTTTCCTGTGAATCCATATACCTCTGACTCACTACTTTTCCAGAGATAGCCAGGGTTACTTTTATTATCCTGGCCCTACTTAATAGTGGAAAATCTCATCCACCCCCAATATGGTGCTTTTGTCTTTGCCCTGCCCTAGGTCAGCCACATGGCTCTAAACATCAGAGTGCACTACTTGTCAGTGGTTGCTCCCTTTGCTGTCTGGCAGAAATGATCCAGCTCGGTGGAATCTTTTTGATATCGGATCCTCCACTGATGAGCAAGATGGGGCTTGAAGGAATTTGTTAATTCAACTTGCCACAAAGGGTTCAGAAAAAAAAGTCTGGCCCTTATAATAAACCAGACTGTGAGCTGGAAAAAGCTTCTGAGTGAGTCAGAAAGGAATGAGCCTCAGATGCAAGGCCAGAGTACCTCCACTTTAAGGAGGATTTGGTACATGATGTCAAGAGAGGTTCCTTTAACCCTTAGACACAAAAACAAACAAAAAAGTGGGAAAGTCAACATGAAACTGAGATTTACATGCAGTCCTACACTTGTTCTTCAGTTTGTGTTGACATATTGCAGCATGTAGTATGTTAGGAAAGACATGTTGCAAGATCTTGCAATATTTAATGTGTAAAGGACAAAGTCACATCTTAATTCTAAGTTCTGATTTTATGTTTTTTAATGCAACCAGTTTTCATTCTACCAGCATAATTTGTGTCATAAAGGGTAAATCCCACTGGATAAACTCAACCATCCCCTTTTAAAGGTATGAGCTAGTATATGAGTTTCTCTAGATGATCATGGCATTTGATATCCAAATATAAATTCCCAACATCCTCATCAAATGGAGTCTTCTGCTCATCAATCCATTATTCTATTACCCTTGCTTTCAGTTTAAAATTATCCTACCATGGAGAGTCCCTACCCTTTACCTGAGCACAGCCCTCTTTAGGTTGGTGATAAACAGAAGAGTAAGTTGGATGGAGGGTGACTTTGGCACACTGTCCAACCTTCTCCTTTAAGTGTCTTTCCTTTTCCTCTTGTCCCTTGATGCCTGTCCACTGCCCTATTTCCTATTTCTTGCAGGGCAAAAAAGTTAATTCTACCAAGTGTGAAAGCAAATTCTCTGCTCTTCCTCTGGGTGTAGTGTCTCAATCTCTAGATACTCCATCAAAATTTAGTGTCCTCTCATTTTATCAGGAGCTCGTGTTGTGCCCAAAGTCGCGAGACCCCAGTAAGTGACCACCAGAGTCCAGAGTCAAAGCCAAATAGCCGGGGTCACTTTATTACGAGTTCGAACCCGGACCTCTCTGCTTTATACAATGGCAGGTAAAGAGAGAGGCCCCGGCTGCTGTTTTAGGGTTTCTTTTATAGTGAGGTACAAACAAGTTACAGAGAAACAGTAGTTATAAGCTTATTGTTGGTTGACATTTAAAGTTGAACATTCGGCAGTTTCTGATTGGTTCCCACCTTTTTCGCAACCTCAAACGGCTGGGGGTTTTCCACATAAGTTGTTTGTGTAAGCCTGGGGGGTGGTCACATGCATGTATGTTGCAACCTCAAATGGCTAGGGGTTTTCTAGATACATTGTTTGTGTAAGCTGGGGAGTGGTCACATTTATGTATGTTTAGAAGTTTTCTCTTAGGGGCTTTCTATCTCATTTCCCCCTTTTAGTTGAGTCTTTAAGAGCCAATCTTGGGTCTTATATGTCTGTTTCAATTGTTTTATTGATGATGGGTTGGTATTGTGTTCTAAGGACCATCAACTGGACAGTGTTGATTCTATCTTTGACAAAGTTTATTATTCTCTTCAGTATGCATGGCCCTATGGTGAGGAGGAGGAGTAGGCTTAGCAATGGTCCTGCTAGGGGCATTAAGAGGGAGTACATGGAGGAGCGCCACCAACTATCAGCTGCGGAATTGAATTTTTGTTTTTGCAGTTCTAGGCTGAGTTTGTGTAGCTGTTGGACCCGCGTTTCTACTAATCCAGAATCATTTATGTAAAAACAACAGTCTTCTTTGAGAAAAAGGCAAGTTCCCCCTTTTTCGGCAGTAAGCAAGTCTAGGGCGCGTCGATTTTGCAAAGTAACTTGGGCGAGGGAGGTCAGTTGCCTTTGTAATGAGGCTAGGGATTCGGCTGAAGCTTCCATTGCTATGGAGAATTGTTGGGAGAGCTTAGCGGTAGTAACGAGAGCGTGGCCCAGGGCTCCTCCTGCTAACCCTGCCGCTATTACGGATGTCGTGAGTGAGACACCGGCTACTAAGGGAAGAAATACAGCCCTTTTTGCCCTGAAGGAAGGCACGTAGTCTCCTCCCAGATATTCAGCAGGGGTTCGCAGGATTAGTTGGGGAATTATTGTAACAGGGAGACATAGGAGGCTCTTAGTGGCCTGAACAGTAAGATTTTTATATAGAGTTCCATTACACCAGAAGAATGAACCATGAGGGGCGTACAGAGTGGAGTTGGGAGGAGAGGTTATGTTGCAAAGGGAGGTGCTAGCGTTTGAATAGCAAAATAAAACCTGTGTCTGTTCGGGGTTTAAGAACAAAGGAACATCTGAGATGGGGGAGGATCCTTGGCTGGAGTAAGTTGTTAGGGAATTATTGAAGGGGGCTGGGAGCGGGACGGCCGTCAGGGGTGGCTGTCCTAGGGTAGCGCAAAAGAAACACGCAGAGAGGTTTCCCAGACCAGTGGCATTCACAAGAAGTAACACCTCCCTCAGCAGAGATAACCAGGAGAAAGGGCTGGAGGAGGTCAAAGTGGAGAGTTGTTTGTTTAGTTCTGTTTCCTGTTTCTGAATGTTAGCATGGAGGGTGGTTTGGATCTGAACAAGTGAGTGCCATAGATAGAGGCGGCTGTTAGGCCACTGTGTCTCAGATGTCATGTACATGGCCCCCTTCTGTTGGGAGGTCCATCGGGAGTCCCAGGGATCCCAGATAACCCATGTGTAGCCTGTGGCAGTTTTTAAAAAATTATGGGAATTCCACACTTGGCTCAAGAGGGTTTCTGAGGCCGTGAGAGTCTTGACAGTGTGGATTTTACATGAGCTATAGGGGCAACCGACGCTTTGTTTAACCCATGTGTTTTTACAGTAGGGGATTTGTTGGTCAAAGAGAAAGCAAATAGCTGGGGTGACTTTTCCCGGTTGTGCCTGGAAATCAGTAAAATTAACATAGGAGAGCTACAACCTTGATGGGGGCAATCAGCGGTGGCCAGAAGATGGCCTTGTACCTGTGTCTGAGCATAGTTGGTCCAATTTTCCGTCAGGAAAAAACGCCAGGCAAACAGGGATGAAGCCTGCTGTGCTTGGATTTTCCAGCTGAAGGCCCGCAAAAGCAAGAGCGTCACAAAGGGGATGGACATCATAATTATGGTTGTTGACAGCGCAGGGTGAGTTTTAAAGGATTGTCTTTAGTCCGGTCAATTGTCCAGGCTGCGGTTTTCTCTGTGGAGGGCCCGACGAAGCCTGAGAGGGGGTCCACTGGCTTGGCGTGGGTATAGTGGATCCAGGCGGCATTTCCTTCTACCTTGAGTGCTGTTGGCATGGTTAGGATCACCTGGAACGGCCCTTTCCACCTTGGTTCTAAGGTTTCTTGTCGGTGTCGCTTGACCCAGTCTCCTGGCCAGATCTGGTGTGGAATGGCTGGAGGTCCTGTTTTGTATAGTTCTCTTAGTCTAGGCCAGATTTCTTCATGAATTTTCTGTAAGGCTTGTAGGGAAAATAAGAGTTCAACACGATCATCGACATCAGATTTGATGAGATTGTCTTTTAGGTTAGGGACAATAGGGGGAGGTCTGCCATACATTATTTCATAAGGGGTGAAACCTAATCTGTAAGGGGAGTTCCTTGACCTGAACAGGGAGTAGGGGAGAAGGACTACCCAGTTAGCGCCAGTCTCCATGGTCAATTTAGTTAGGGTCTCTTTTAATGTTCTGTTCATTCTTTCTACCTGTCCTGAGCTTTGGGGGCGATATGCACAATGTAATTTCCAATTTGCCCCGAGAATGGAAGCCAGACCCTGACTTACCTTAGCGATGAAGGCCAGCCCGTTGTCTGACCCTATCATAGCTGGGAAGCCATACCTGGGCAAGATTTCTTCTAGGATTTTCTTGGCTATGACTTGGGCAGTTTCCTTTTTGGTTGGGAAGGCTTCTGTCCATCCTGAAAAAGTATCTACAAAAACTAGTAAGTATTTGTATCCGTATTTTCTTGGTTTTATTTCAGTGAAGTCAATTTCCCAATAAGCCCCAGGTCTATTTCCTCTCTGTCTTTTTCCAGTGGTTTGGGGTTGGTTTCCTGCATTATTGAGTTGGCATACTATACAATTTTTAGTCACTTGTTCAACTTTTTTAGAAGCATCTCTGATTTTTAGTTTTGAGTGTCTTATTAAGTCCAATATTCACCTTGAGCCTAAATGGGTACTATGATGGATTCGTTCTAATACCCGTTGTCCTAATTTGTCTGGGAGAATAATGTTGTCTTTACAGTCTTTCCACCACTTGTCATGGATCTGAGCCATAGGGAGCTCGTTTATCCACTGGAGGTCGCCCTCTGAGTACTCCGGGTTAGAGGGTAGCTCTGGGGGCCCCGGGTCAGGCAGCTGAAGGGCTAGGAGTTGTGAAGGGGTTTGAGCCACATTTTTAGCAGTCTGATCAGCCAGGTTATTTCCCCGGGAGACCATGTCAGTTATTTTTTGGTGTCCTGGACAGTGGACAATCGCCAATTTTTTTTGGTTCCCAGAGAGCAGCTAATAAGGCCAGGATTTCTTTTTTGTTTTTAATGTCTTTTCCTTCTGCCATGAGGAGCCCTCTTTCTCTATATATCACTCCATGTATGTGAGCCATGGCAAAAGCATATTGGCTGTCAGTATATACCATTAGTTTTTGGTCTTTCCCCAATTTTAAGACCTGAGTCAATGCCACCTGTTCAGCCTTTTGGGCCGACGTTCCCGGGGGCAAGGGTTCTGTCCAAATGACTTTGTTTTCTGAGGTTACCGCCGCTCCCGTGTACCTTTGTCCTTGATGGACAAAACTGCTTCCATCGGTGAACCAGACGAGGTCAGCGTCTGGCAGTGGCCGGTCCTGTAGGTCTTCTCTGACTCCATGTACCTGGGCCAATATCTCGGAGCAATCGTGGAGTGGGCTCTCCAAGTCCGGATTTGGCAGTAGGGACGCAGGGTTTAGGGGCGTTGGGGGCATGAAAGTTATTCTGAGGGGGTTTAGTAGCAGTCCCTGGTAGTGGGTGAGCCGGGCATTGCTAAGCCACCAATCAGGTGGTTGTCTGAGTACGCCTTCAATGGCATGTGGGGTAGTGACCTGCAATTCTTGGCCCATGGTCAGTTTATCAGGGTCTTTGACCATTAAGGCAGTGGCCGTGATTATCCGGAGGCAAGGAGGCCACCCAGCAGCCACTGAGTCCAGTTTCTTTGACAAATATGCAACCAGTCTCCGCCAAGGACCTAAATACTGAGTCAATACTGCTTTGGCTACACCCCGGCTTTCATCCACATATAGATGGAAGGGCTTGGAGACATCAGGGAGTCCCAATGCAGGGGCTGATAGCAGAGCAGTTTTGATTTGTTGGAAAGCCAGCTCAGCCTCTTTTGTCCAATTAAAGGGCTGCTGCTCTTTTGTTGCCTGGTATAGTGGTTTAGCCAATTCAGCAAAGCCCGGTATCCAGAGTCTACAGAACCCTGCCGACCCCAAGAACTCTCTTACTTGTCGTGTTGATTGGGGTCTAGGGATACGTAGAACAGTCTCTTTTCGGGCATCCGTCAACCAGCGTTGCCCCCCTTTTAACAGGTACCCTAGGTAGGTTAACTCTGATTTGCAGATCTGAGCCTTCTTTGCCGAGGCTCGGTAGCCTAGATCTCCCAAAGTCTTTAGGAGGTTTTCGGTTCCTTGTAGGCAGGCCTCTGGGGATTCAGCTGCTATTAAAAGATCATCAACATACTGTAAAAGAGTGATCTCAGGGTGCTGTCGCCAGTACTCACCCAGATCTTCGTGGAGGGCCTCGTCGAACAGAGTTGGGGAGTTTTTGAATCCCTGTGGTAGTCTGGTCCACGTTAGCTGGCCATTTATGCCCCTCTCGGGATCTGTCCATTCGAATGCAAAAAGTTCCTGACTCTTAGGGGCTAAATGCAGGCTGAAAAAGGCATCTTTTAAATCCAGGACGGTGTACCACTGTTTTTCAGGGCTTAAGGTGCTTAAGAGGGTATATGGGTTTGGCACAGTGGGGTGAATGTCCATGACTCTTTTGTTGACCTCCCTTAGGTCTTGTACTGGCCTATAATCTTTACTGTTAGGTTTGCGTACCGGCAGCAACGGGGTGTTCCATGCTGAGTGGCAGGCGCGTAGAACTCCCTGATCTAGGAGCCGGCAGATGTGTGGTATAATACATTCTCTGGCTTCTAAGGGCATCGGGTACTGTCGTACCCAAACAGGATCCGTCCCAGGTTTAACTTCAACAAATATGGCAGGACAGTGTTTTGCCAGTCCCAAACCTCCTGTTTCTGCCCAGGCCTCTGGGAAGCGCT
>NW_012114600.1:454953-483374 GCF_000951035.1 Colobus angolensis palliatus | reverse complement strand
GGCAGGTAAAGAGAGAGGCCCCGGCTGCTGTTTTAGGGTTTCTTTTATAGTGAGGTACAAACAAGTTACAGAGAAACAGTAGTTATAAGCTTATTATTGGTTGACATTTAAAGTTGAACATTCGGCAGTTTCTGATTGGTTCCCGCCTTTTTCGCAACCTCAAATGACTGGGGGTTTTCCACATAAGTTGTTTGTGTAAGCCCGGGGGGGTGGTCACATGCATGTATGTGGCAACCTCAAACGGCTAGAGGTTTTCTAGATAAGTTGTTTGTGTAAGCCCGGGGAGTGGTCACATTTATGTATGTTTAGAAGTTTTCTCTTAGGGGCTTTCTATCTCACTCGTTCTTACTTAGATATCAGCAGACTGAATATCTAGGGGAAGCAAGCCTTTAGGCACTACCAAAACCAAAACCCACAGGGCGTTACCTCTTCTGTGTGCCTCCAGAGCAAGCCCTGCAAAGACCTATATTATGGGCAGCCTAGGAGGTATCCTGATATGAAACAGGCTCACCCTTTCCAGAGCTGACCTAGAAAAAATACGACCATTTGACATCTGTCTAATATGTCTTCAGCTTTCTCTTGCCCCCATGACAGATGGCATTGCAGGGTTCTTATGTTCCCATTCTTTTTTTATTCTCTATTAAAACCTGTTCAGAGAAAAAGTCCTGATAAGCCCACTGGATTAAGATGTGAGAATAAAGCCACTATCTTCTGCTTATTAAGCCACAATTTTTTTGAACACTTACATGCTGGATAATGTAAGATACAGAGACAAATTAGAAGCTCTCTATTTTTAAGACTGTAGCCTGATGGAGGGGCGTGTTATATAAAAAGAAGTATTCTACATGAAAGTAATTGTGAGGATGGCAGGGAACAGCGCTAAGAAATATGTACATATTCTTATTTCGAATTCTACATTCCTACAAAGGAATGTAGAACTAAGTAGCCTCATGGTTCCAACTGAGACATTGTTGGAACATACCTAAATACCCTTCCAAAAGCAACATGGTTGTGTTTAATGTCAATTATTGCTATCCTTTGGTATTTGAAGGATTCCTCTTTCCCAGGAATGTTTGCATGTTAACAGAATAATAAAATAACCTTCCGGCCAAAGGGATGAATCTCAGGTACCAGGAAGTAATATGAATATCCTTTTAGTTTCTAATTGCTCACAGAGCAACCACAGGTTTGCATCACATTTATCTGCAGCATGGGGTAAAATAGAAACTCCCACACTCCATTCTGGAGAAGATGGTTCAGTAATAATGTTGGGCTGTGGCCCTTGAATCTATATTTTCTTGGCATACCACAGGTCATTATAATGGGTAGCCAGATTTGTAAACCACTGTTGTATCTCTTGAAACGCATAAAATTAAACCAGGTCAGAAGGATGCCTATTTGGGAGGCAAGCTCTCACCACTTCCTAAGACCCTATCTTAATGTCAGGGAATGACTTGGGCCCAGAGATCCTTGTGTTCTTTATGTTTCAGTGTCAGTACCTGCTGTATGGCTCCTGCTTGCTCCTAAGACCAGGTCCATGAATTTCAGCAGCTGGCACCAACTGGCCTGAAGCCTGCACCAGGTCAATGTTTTGTAAAGTAGGCCCGCAGGATGGCACCTTGAATGAGAATGTAAAACATTACCTAGTCTCACTGTAGACTTACTGAATTATAATTTCTGGGATGAGCCCAGGGATTTACATTTCTAACAGGTTCCCCAAGTGGTTCCTGCTCCCACTAAACTGAGACTATCTAGACCAAGCTCACCCACTGAGGAGACACAATTGAGGGGTGCATTGAGAGGGTGGCAGGTCTACCAGGTCACAGAACCCAGAGATCTGCTAACAACCAGTCATAGTGTGGAGGAGGAGAGCTGAGCAAGGGGTGTGAATCAAGGTCTTTACCTCTAGGCAGAATTAGGAAATTCTAGGCAGTGGTGTGGAGGGAGCGGAGAAGAGACCTGAGATAGGAAACTCCGGGGCACTTTGGTCATGGACTTCTCTTATCATGGTTCTGGAAATTGGGGACAGGATACCAGTCCCTCCAAGGAAACTGTAGTCCAAGGCAGGTTCCAGAGGAAAGAACTTAGATTAGATGAAACAATACAAAAACCTATTGTCAATTCTGGCTACCCAAGTGACTCAAGGAAGAATCCCTGAATATAAGATTCCTCTGGCCTAAGGTGAAACAGGTTTGGTAGGTGGAGAATAATATGGCAGCTATGAGTAAAGGGAGGCTAAAGTCTAGGTAGGACAGCACTTGACCACACTACATTGCCCTGGGAAAAAGGAGGATGGCTACAGCATCCTCCCTGCTGGAGGAAGAAATTCACACACCTGAACTCGCACGTAATCATTCTATAATAAGATGTTCTCATAGTACCCCAGTCTTAATGAGGAAATAATTACAAAGAAAACAGAATGTTGATTAGCTGCAAAAAAAGCATTCAATTCTATTTTCATTTATGAAAACCAGCTGTTTTATGTAGCCAGCAAAATTAATTTGCATAACTTTTGCTTATTTTAGTAACAAAAGAAAGTGGAATAAAAGAATGTAAAGGATAGTACATAACCAAGAAATTTACACAAACTTTAGTTAAAACAATTTCATGCTGGAGATGCTTTATAAAAACTGGTATTTTATCAGCAATTTGTTATGTGAATTATAATAAGTAGCAATTTTTAAAAATGTGAAATCATGCAGAAGGATAAACTCATCCATTGTCTCTTTCTATACACAAGAGACTATATTGAATGTAGTAAAACATTAACTGTTCATTCATCAATATTTAGTGCCTATCCATTCTAAGATACAAAGTTCCATTCCTATATAAGCTTAAATGTAATAGAGGATAATATAATATGCATGATGTGATATGGTATGATATTGTATAACATAACCTAACATAATATAATTTTGTTATTTAAATGCAATATATGCACTCTCCTATGAAAGCAACAGTAGAACCTGGTTACTCTGTTTCAAAACACCCGTAATTATTTATAAGTGTATCCAGTGAGAGAATCTCTCACATGCCCATAGACCAGCTTGTCAGCAGCAGTTGTCCCCTGATTCTCTTCCTATGTTCTGGCACCTACTTCACTCCAGGTGTTGATGGAATCACTTGGGAAAATTCAGAGAGGGACACCCTTGCCCATTCCTAAAAGGTGGTTGCCAAGAATTCCCAAGCTTCTGTCCCAAGCACTCCCCCACCTGGATGGGGTAGGGAGAAAGGAATCCTTAGTTCCTTAGGACCCAGGGCAGGAACCAGAGGCCATGCTAGCCCCTACATCCTCCTCTTCTTCCTTTTTGCTCTGCCCTTTCCTCATCCTGCCATAAAAGCCTTTCCTATACGTTAATGGCAAGAAATTAGTTGAGCGCAGAAGAAAGAAAGGAGCTGGGGCCTGGCAGTTCCTGCGTTAGCGGTATCCAAGCCCAAAGCCTCCGTTGTGAGTTTCTCAACTGCTGGACTCATGCCCAGGCTATGATTTAGCACTGGGGAGAGTAATCTTTTTCTGTATACTTCTTTAGGACAGCTATCAAGGAGTATTGACTCTCACTCCTATGGTTTTGGAGGCAAATATTGCTTTTGGGCAAACATCGTTTTAACTCTATGCGGAACAAGAAGAGAGGCAGGTAATTTGTAAGTATTTAAAATGCCAATATTTAATGAAGGAATATGACACCAGAAGATATTAACTGAATTTTTCTCTTCTGGTAAATTATCTGTTTGCATTACTTTGTGAAACACATGCAAAAGTTGGCTATTAAGTTTTCTTTAAAAGATGCTGGGAATGTGGCTTCCCATTACTATATATTACCACCTCACCAATAAGTACAGTAGCTAGTGACTTCACTCTGACAAAACAATTAGTGCACTTGTGGAGTCTGTGATCTGTTTAGCATTTGTTTAGCATCAGGAGATGCTGGAGGGAAAGACATTAGCAGACCTCAGGCTTCCACTTTAGGAAGCTGAGGCCCCCAGGCCTGGCCTCTCAGAGAGAAATTTGTTCTCCCCTTCCTCTTTCTGGGCCAGAAGGCTAAAGGATCTATTTAGATTTCAGAGCAGTGGAGGTGATACTGGGAGGGGTAGGGCAGAGGAGGGAAGATGGGAGGAGCTTGCTCTGCTCACTTGGCCTCACACTGGGTGGCTTTGGGGTCACAGTGGCTTCAGGTCATCTGAGACCACAGTTCTTGGTTCTCTGCCATGATTAGAGACAAATCTTCATGGTCTAGGAACATTTACTTTTCTCCACCCCCAGGAGCCCACCCTTATACCCTGAAGATTAGGCACAGCTGTGCCCTGAAGTTAATAAAAAAGACCGAGATCCATGGCCACTAAAAACAGGGGCTGTACATAAAAATTTCTCTTACATTTAAAAACAGGGAGCTTTTCAGGGGCTCCTGATAAAGAAAGAGCACACAATTCTCAATATTTCCCCTCTCCCCCACCCTTCCACCCATCTCATGTAGGCACTGAAAAGAAATTTGAAAATTTGCTCCACTGATAACATATGTGCCTGTGCCTCGTGGTGAAAGATGCCTCAAAGACACAGAGCTGGAATTTCCAAGCTGCAATCACAAATCCCTACATAACTTCTTTCATGGAGACATTAATAACATACAGTGTATGCTGGGGAAAGAGGAGGAATCTGAAGAACTCCATTCCCTGCTTGCAAAGTGAAAAGTTGAATTTTTCTATTTATTCAATGAACATTTCTTGAATATCTGAATTCTCTATGCCAGATGACATGACACACACATGAGAAGGGAGCTAATAGTCTTTGAGGATGACAGGCTCTAGTGGGTTTTCAAGGTGGTTAGTACAGTGACAGAGGTCAGCTAAGTAAAAAGTGTGTGTTCAGAGGCAGGACATTCCACTCCACCTGGGGAAAAAGAGAGTGAGGAGAGACTTCCTAAGGAGGTAATGCCTAACCTGAGGCTTAAAGAATTATGAAAGAAGGGACCAAGACAGCATGATCTTGCTGATAGATGATGGTTGATTAAGAATGTTACATGCAGCTGGCCGGGTGCAGTGGCTCATGCCTATAATCCCAACACTTTGGGAGGCCGAGGTTGGAGGATCACTTGAGGTCAGGAGTTTGAGACCAGCCTGGCCAACATGGTGAAATCCCATCTCTACCAAAAATGTAACAAATTAGCTGGGTGTGGTGGCATGTGCTTGTAATCCCAGCTACTTGGGAGGCTGAGGGAGGAGAATCGCTTGACTTCAGGAGGTGGAGGTTGCAGCGAGCCGAGATCGTGCCACTGCACTCCAGCCTGGGTAACAGAGCGAGACTCTATCTCACAAAAAAATAAGTACATGTTGTTCACCTTGTTCTGATACTGCCCATGAGATATGAACTCTACTGTTCCATTTTACAGGTAATTGAAGGCTCACACAGAAATTTCCACTGGGAAAACTCCTTACTTCCTCTTTCAGAACATGGCTACTATGCCTTGGATGTTATTCCTTTAATATTATTTATCCCATTAATAATTCTAATTATTTTAAATGATTTATACATCTTATCCTACTTCATTTGTAGTTAGATTGAATACACCCTTGTTTAAAAAGGGTGTTTTGATACAGTATCTCACTGGAGTCTTATCCAAGCTCTGCAGTGCACTGGCTCTTGGACAACCTGCCTGGGCTTATAGCCTGGTTCCATCACTTAGGACCTGAGTAAGCTGTGTTACTTCTCTGTGCTTCCCTCAGTAAAATTAGGATAATAATGGTGTATCTCATTACCATTACGTTGTCAAAGTATGGAACAAGATGATACTTAACATGGAACAAAATGGCAACTGGTATGTAAATAGTTAGCAAATATTAGTTATTAATATTATTGTTATTATTCTTATTAACTATGATTGCTTTTTGCCTTTTGCAATTAATATCCTCTCTATATAAAATATGTTCTTTGGAGGAGGATGGGGAAGGCAATGAGGGTTGAAAGCCTGGGCAACAGAGCCACACTCCATCTCATTTAAAAAAAAAAAAAAAGGAAAGAAAATATTGGGTGCAATGTTCACTATTTAGGCGATGGGTTCATTAGAAACCCAAACCTTACCACTAGGTAATTATCCATATAACAAACCTGCACATATACCCTGTGAGTCTAAAATAAAATATGTTCTATTTCCTACCATCTGCCTCTAGATTTTCTATTTATCTATAGAATACAAATCATATGTACTTTCCCCTTTGAAGCCTTTCTTGATCCATATTTCATTTCGAGTCACACCTAAAGTTTGTTATGTACATCTTTGATATCACTTATTGCTCTATGTTAGGTAATTGCTTATGTGTCTATCTTACTAATAACTATGAGCTCATTAAGATCAGGGGCCATGTCTTGTTTATCATTTCAGTTTCAGCAAATAGCTTGTAGATATCCAAAGAATTTCAATTAATTAATGGATGACGAGTTGACAATAATGGAGGAATGATATTGACTTTTAAAATAAAATCTATGTATCAGAGTAGGAAAATATCTTTAAAAAATTTAGTCCAGTCTCATCATCCTATCCTTTACAGATGAGAAAACTGAGGTAGATCCAAAAAGGCAAGACTTACCTAAGGTTGTACTGCTAGTAAGTGGCCAGAATATATAAGTCATAGTATTTGGTGTTTGGCAGGTAATTGGAAATAGTAGTCAAATAAGAAATAAAATTTTTATACTATATTTTTTCATCATTAGGCATTGTATCAGTGAGGATGCTTTTGGCTACAAACAAAGAAAACTCAACTCAAATTGGTTTAAATAATAAAGACTCCTTTTGGCTCTTATAATGGGAAAATACAGAAGTAGGGTGTACTTCTTGGATGGTGTTATTCTGCACAGTTCTGTAATGTCGTGAGTGACCTGGTTTCTTTCTCCATGTTGCCTCCTGTAGTTTCAGCTTACTACAAGGTTTACTTCATTTTAAGGTCCTACAGTGGCAGCCAACAACTACAGTCTTTGACATTCACAGCCAGAAATAAAGATAGAAAGTTGTAAAGGATTTTAAAAAATAAATGGAAATTCTGAAGACAAAAGGCAAAAGAACTGAAATAAAAATTTCAATGGAGGAACTCAGTAATTGATTCTAACTAGCAGAAGAAGGAATTAGAAAACTTGAAGATAGATTAAAAGAGATTATGTAATATGAAGAAGAGAGGAAAGAGAATGAAGAAAAATAAACAGAGCCTTAGAGAAATGTGCAATACTGCTAAGCACGCCAGTACGTGTGTAATAAAAGTACCAGAAGGAGAGGAAAAAAGGAGGGTACTAAAAAATACTTGAATAAAGGTTGGAAACTTCTCAAAATTTGATTTTTAAAAAAAATCTGTACATCCAACTCAAAAAACTTCAAGTAGAATAAGCACAAAGAGATACACATTCAGACATTATACTCAAAATCTTGAAAGTGCAAGACAAACTTTTGAAAGCTGCAAGAGAAAAGTATTCATTATGTACAAGGGAAAAACAATGAGGTAAACAGCCTACTTCCCATCAAACACAATAGATACTCTGAAGTCAATGGGATGACATTAATAGTGTTCAAAATGCAAAGCTGCCTATCAATAATTTTATATTTAGCAAAATTATCTTTCAAAAATGCAGTTAAAATAAA
The DNA here is from genome assembly GCF_000951035.1 of Colobus angolensis palliatus. NCBI lineage: Eukaryota > Metazoa > Chordata > Mammalia > Primates > Cercopithecidae > Colobus > Colobus angolensis. Next base: position 475,755 of record NW_012114600.1, on the reverse strand, counting down.
AGCATTTCTAGATAATTAAAAACTGAGATAAATTGTTATTAGCAAATTCAATTTACAAGAAGTAATAAAACAAATTTGTTAGGTTCAAAGTAAGTGACCCCCAGATAGCATTTTGAATCTTCACAAAAACAAAAACAAAACAAAGAGTACTGTACTGGCAAGTATAATTATGTAAATGTAAAGACAGTACAAATGCATATTTATTCTTTGTTCTTATTTTAACTGATTTCAGAAACAATTGTTTGAAATAATATATATTATATTAAAACATATAGAAATGTAGTATATTTGACAAAAACAAAAGGGGGTTGGGAGGAAGGCTGTATTAAGCTAAGGAAATTACTCAGATGGTAACTCAAATCCATAGGAACAAATGAAAAGAACCAGAAATGGGAAATAAGGAGGTTAATATAACATACTCTATAGACATATTATTGGTCTCCTCTATTCTCTAGGCTTATTAAAAAGACAAAACTATATAGAGTAATAATTATAACCACATATTTTTGGGTTTGTAACATATATGGATATAATACACATAACAATAATAACATATACAGAGGAAAAAGGGAATAGAGCTACATAGGAGGAATGTTTCTATAGCTTACTAAAATTAAGCTAGTATAAGTCTGAAGTAGATTCTAATAAGTAGCATGTATATGACAAGCCCTAGAGTCTTACAGGTCATTAAGGGAATTAAAATATTACACTAGAAAACATTTGCTCAGTACAAAAGAAAGCAGTAGAGGAGGAATAGAGGAACAAAAAGATGAGATATACAGAAAGAAGTAAAGGGACAGACAAAAATCCAACTATTAAAACTACTATAATGCAAAGTTTGTATGGATTAAACAATCTAATAAAAAGGCAGAAACTGCCAGACTGAATTAGATAAACACAAGATTGAATTATATGCTGTCTACAATAGACACACTTTAGATTCAAATATACACATTGATTAAAAGTAACAGACTGGAAAAAGTTATATCATACAAACAGGAATCATAAGAAATCTGGAGTGGCTATATTAATATCAGAGACAAGACTACAAAATGCTACAAGAGACAGGCAGATATTCTTAATAATAAAAGGGTCAATCCATCAAGAAGCTATAACAATTATTAATACATATGCACTTAACAATAGAGTCCCAAAATGCATGAAGCAAACCGGCAGAATTGAGGAGAGAAGTAGACTATGCAACAGTAATAGTTGGAAACTTCGATACCTCTAACAGACACCTATAGAACATTCTGCCCAACAAAAGCAAAATACATATTCTTCTCAAGTACACATGAAATATTCTCCAAAATAAACTATACATTAGGCTATTAAATGTCTTTATAAGTTCTTCAATAATGGTTCCACAAAGATAACTTTATCCTAATTCCTGGAAACCATGAATGTGTCCTGTTACATGGCAAGGGGAAAATTAAGTTCAGATGGGATTATGTCTCCTAATCAGCTGACCTTAAGGTAAAGAGATTATACTGGATGATCCAGGTAGGCCCAGGTAAAAATAAGTGTCCTTAAATGGAGTAGAAGGAAATGAAATACAGGCATATTGTATTTTATTGTGCCTCACTTTTTTGTGATTTGCAGATATTGTGTTTTCTTCAAAGTGAAGGTTCGTGGCAACCCTGTATCAAGACTATCCATGCCATTTTTTTTGACAGCATATGCTCGTTTTATATCTCTGTGTCAGCATTTTGTAGCAATAAAATATTTTTAAAGTATTTACATTGCTTAGACATAACGCTATTGCACACTTAATGGACCATGGTATAGTGAAAACATAACTTTTATATGTACTGGGAAACAAAAAAAAAATGTGTGACTCATTCTTTTGCAATATTCACTTTGTTTTGGTGGTCTAGAATGAAATCTACAATATTTCCAAAGTATATCTATAATTAAGACCAGAGAATTCCCATTGTGAGAAAGTTGAAGGGGAGCCACAGGCCAAGAAGTGTGGAGGGCCTGAGGAGCTGGAAAAAGGCAAGAAAACAGATTCTTCCCTAGATCTTTGGAAAGAAACACAGCTCTGCAAAACTTTAAATTTAGCCCATTGTAACCATTTCAGAGTTCTGACATTTAAAGTTGAAAGATAATATATATGTGATGTTGAAAGCAAGTAGGTTTGTGGTAACTTGTTGACAGCAGCAATAGGAAACTAACAGAAGGAGGAAATACTTCCCAACTATTTCCAGGAGGCCAGTATTACCCTGATACCAAAACCAGAAAAAGACATTATACAAAAGAAAACTACAGGTCAACATCTACTATTAATGCAGATGCAAAATCCTCAAACAAAATGCTAGTAAACGAAATCTAGCAACACATAAAATGTATACACCATGACCAAGTGAGATTTATCCTAGGCATGCAATGTAGGATGAACATCCAAGAATCGATTAATATAATACATATTATGAGTAGAAAGAAGGATAAAACCTATGTGATTACCTCATAGATGGAGAGAAAACATTTGGTAAAATCCAACACCACTTTATGGTAAAAATACTCGATAAACTAGGAATATAAGGGAATATCATTAATGTTAAAGAGCATTGGTGAGAAATTCACAGCTAATGTCACAGTTAATGATAAAAGACAGAATGTTTTACACCTAAAATTAGTAACAAAGGTATCTACCCTTGCCACTTTTATTCAATATTGTACTAAAGGTTCCATCCTGGGCAATTAGGCAAGAAAATGAAGTAAAAAACATCTAGATTGAAAAGAAAGTAAAACTATCTCTATTTGCAGATGATGTCATGTTGCATAAAGAAAATCCAAAATAATAATGGAAAAACACCTCATGTTATTGGAATAGAAGACCCAACATTAAGATGACAGCAATACTCTGTAAATTGATATACAGATTCCATGCAATTCCTATCAAAATTCCTATTGTTTTCTTTGCAGAAACAGACAAGCTGACTCTAAAATTCATATGAAATTCGAGAGGTCACAATAGTCAAAACAATCTTGAAGAACAAACTTACAGAGCTTACACCTTCAATTAGTAAAGACAATGTGGTAGTTATAAATGAAGATATATGCCATCAATGGAACCGATTGATGGCATAGATTCCATTGATGGCATACCTCTACTTTTATAGAAGAAAAAGAATCCAACTTTTCTATTGTTTTAATCTTCTTACCTCCAAACCTTTGGCAACCACCATTCTGCTCCATGCTTCTATGGATTCAACTTTTTGGATTCCATATATTGGTGAGATCATGCAATATTTGTCTTTCTGTGCCTGGCTTATGCCAGTTAGCATAATGTCCTCCAGGTTCATCCATGTTGTTGCAGATGGCAGGATTTTCTTCTTTTTCAAACCTGAATACTATTCCATTGTGTATATATTCCATGTTTTCTTTATCCACTTACCTGTTGACGAACACTTAATTTGATTGCATATCTTGGCTATTTTGAATACTGCTGCAATGAACATGGGAGTGCAGATATCTTTACAACATACTGACTTCATTTCCTTTGGCTACATACCCAGATGTGGGATTGCTGGATCAAATAGTAGTTCCATTTCATAATTTTTTGAAGAACCTTCATACTGTTTACCATAACAGCTATAGGAATTTACATTCCCATCAACAGTGTACAAAGGTTTCTTTTTCTTCACATCCTCACCTTAACACTTGTTATCTATTGCCTTTTTGATAATAGCCATTCTAACAGTTATGAGGCACTATTTCATTGTGGTTTTAATTTGTACTTCACTTATGATTAGAGATATTGAGCGTTATTTCATATACCTCTTGTCCTTTTGTATGTCTTCTCTTGAGAAATGTTTATTTAGGTCCTTTGGCCACTTTTAAATCAGATTATTTGTTTTCTTGCTATTGAGTTGTTTAAGTTCTTATATACTTTTGATGTTATATTTCTTATCAGATATATGCTTTGCAAATAGTTTTCTATTTTGTAATAGATTATCTCTTTATTCTGTTGTTTGTTATCATTGCTGTGCAGAAGCTTTACTTTGATTAAGTCTAATTTTTCTATTTTTGCTTTTATTGCTTATGCTTTTAGGGTCATATCCAAAAATAATTGCCCTGACCAATGTCAAGAAGTTTTTTTCCTGTGTTGCATCTAGTAGTTTTACAGTTTCAGGCCTTACATTTAAGTCTTTGATCTATTTTGAGTTAATTTTTATATGGTATGAGAAAAGAGTCTAATTCCATTCTTCTGCATGTGGATATCTGGTTTTCCCAACACTATTTATTAAAACAGACTTATTTTCCTGTTGTGCATTCTTGGCAACTTTGTCAAAGATCTGTGAACTCTGAAAATCTGAGACAGGTCTCAGTTAATTTAGAACATTTATTTTGCTGAGGTCGAGAATGCACACCCATGACACAGCCTCAGGATGTCCTGACAACATGTGCCCAAGGTGGTCAGAGTGCAGTTTGGTTTTATACATATTAGGGAGATAGGAGACATCAATAAACATGCAAGATGAAAATTGGTTCAGTCTGGAAAGACGGGACAACTCAAGGAGGGAGGGGGCTTCCAGGTCATAAGTAGATACAAGACAAAGGGTTGCATTCTTTTGAGTTTCTGACTAGCCTTTCCAAAGAAGGAAATCACATGTGCATTTATCTCAGTGAGCAGAGGGGTGACATTGAATAGAATGGGAGACAGGTTTGCCATAAGCAGTTCCCAGCTTGAATTTTCTTTCTAATTTAGTGATTTGGGGTGTCCAAGATATTTTCTTTTCACATTTACCCCCTTTTCTTTTTTAAAATCTTTCAGAGAAAGCATTTTAGATGAAAATTAGTCTGCAGTCTCAGGTTTCATCTGATCTGTCATGGCTAGGAAGTATATATGTACGGAGTTATTAGGAAAGTTCATTTTTAGATGGTTGTGAACTTTCATGTCCTATGAAGAGGAAATAAGGGGAGGAAGGAAGAAAAACAACAAACTAAAGAACAATCCTGGAAAATCAATATAGGCCACATTACTCTGAAGTCCATACATCAGTAGGTGGGTATGAAAGTGGCTTATGGCCAGGTGCGGTGGTTCATGCCTGTAATCGCAACACTTTGGGAGGCCAAGGCAGGTGGTTCACAAGGTCAGGAGTTCTAGACCAGCCTGGCCAATATGGTAAAACCCTGTCTCTGCTAAAAATACAAAAAAAACCTAGCTGGGCATGGTGGTGTGCACCTGTAGTCCCAGCATCTTGGGAGACTGAAGCAGGAGAATTGCTTGAACCCAGGAGATGGAGGTTAGAGTGAACTGAGATTGCACTACTGCACTCCAGCCTGGGCAATAGAAGGAGACTCCGTCTCAAAAAAAGAAAAAAGAAAGTAGCTTATGTGTGTAAATAGGTTACTGTTATTTTCTTCTGAAGTTTAAATAGACTAGCTTCAGTTCGCAGGGCTTTACAAAAGCACAGTTTAGTTTTCAGTGACTCTAAATTAGGAAAAATAAGCAAAAAAATTGAAAACATTATTTTGAAGACTTGTAACCAAGAAAAATTAGAATTTGATCCAAAGTGTAGAAAATAATAAAAATTGAAAAACACTGGGTGAGACTAGAATCTAATAACAGGTGTACTATAGTTTTTGAGACATAACTTTTCTCTCTCTAGTTGCCCACTTTTACTAAAGACAAATCATGGTGGGACTGGTATGCTTTTTTATATTTGGCCTAATTATTTTTATACAGTGCAGCAAGAATAATTTTTTTTTTTTTTTTACATAGGCTTAAATTGGCTTTGTGGGAATTTTGTTCCATAGAAGGAATCTCAGATAAGACTTTTTTTTTTTTTTTTGAGACAGAGTCTTGCCCTTTTGCCCAGGCTGGAGTGCAGTGGCACAATCTCGGCTCACTGCAAACTCCACTTCCCAGGTTCATGTCATTATCCCGCCTCAGCCTCCCAAGCAGCTGGGACTATAGAGACTTTTTTAAAAGCTGAGCCCAGCCATGGATTTGTACAATTAAATACCTATAAGTTGGGTGAATTCCTGTCCTTTTGAGGTTCCAAGATAAACTTGGGGATCCTGGGCCTGTCAGAAAGTGATATTCTTTACTTATCACATGTCACAACCCTGGACAGGCACTGTGTAGACAGGGCATGAAGCCAGCTTTTCCAAGTGGCTTTTATTGGCTTCATAAGTCAAATTTAATTCCTTAAAGGAAAGCACACCATTCCAGTCAAAGCCTTGGTGAAATAACCAGTTTCTCCAATTGTGCCCTGTTACAAATGAAAACAGATTATTACTGCACTTATGTAAATAATTGTATTGTTATAAGTAAAGAATACTCACAAATAGTTTCCAAATTCTGTAGAAATCAGGTAGAGAGAAACAAATATGCTCCAAATTTTGTTCACAGGAATATAATTTACTCAATTGTTGACAGCTGTAAATAGCTTAGAAAGAAGTTTTCTTGACTCTGAAAAACAAAACAAAGGATCAGCAACATTTTAAGCAAAAAGTTAAAAAAAGAATTACTTCAGACTTCTATTAGTTTAGTCCATGCAGTTATTTCCTGTTCTGCTTGATATTCATGAACATTTCAGGTCTCCATGAGTCCTAAAAGTTCTTCCTCCATTCTGATGTCACAATCTACAAAGTTATTAGAAACCTGCAATCAGTTTTATAGATGATTATAAAATCACCTTCTAAAGAGGACCAAAACAAGACAACTGTCCATGTATGACAAAAAGTTTCAGGGCAGCCATAGTCAAAGACATAATTGGCAAGGAAGTTTGTTACCTCCATGATGCACAATAATTTATCATAACCATTACAATTATTACTGATGATGTACATTAAGTCCTATCAGAATTATAGGAGTTTCCCATGATTTGGGGACACATACCAATAACATATTTTTACAAATACAGCACAAAGAAAACCAAACACCATTTTATATTTGACAATGCTTCCTGCAAAATGTTTATACCAAATAAGCCAAATATGTCATTTTTGGACTTGAGCTTATTAATAATATCTTAAAAGATTAATTTGGTCAGAAAAAGACATAATTTATAATTTGATTTTGGAAAATTCGTGAAACATCAATGGTTTAAAACACTTGATGCTAAAAAATAGAATCACAGGCCATGGTAAAGTTAGCCATTCATTTAACCAAAGTGATAACTCAGAGATTTCAAAAAATGGTAAAAGCCTTTATTCTTTGAGAGAGGAGACTTAATTTCCCAAACAATAAGCCCTATAGAATCAACATGAAGTCAATTAAATTTGTTTTCCAAATTTTATAAACGATCTATAAAATTTTCATCTTGGTCATAGGATATAACTTCCATAGCCTTTATAACCTTTATAACCTTTATTAAGGAGTCCATTAATGCTTCAAGAAAACCTTATTAATCTGACATAAATTGGTCTTACATCAGTTGGTCTTACATCAGTATGCCTTTTACATTAATGATTAAGTTGGTCTTATATCAGTATGCCTTTGACATTAATCATTAATTTATAGAGAAACTGAACTTATTTTATCTCTTAAAATCAGCTATCACAGTCTCACACACCTGCCTCTTCTGCGACAGTCCCTGGGCCTTAAGGAATTGAATAGCTTTAACTTCTGGCCCTGTGTTTCTGGAAGGCAGTTTATTTTGATTGACATCTTCTACCAGGCCTGAAGATGAGGTTTCAATTGCTTCAGTGTTCAAGATTTAGCAGGACGTGGTGTTCATTTTAGACCCAGAAGTCAAAACCTGTAACTCAATGTCAGAAGGACTTTAAAAGCACATACAGGAAGACATAAGGATGTATAATCCTAATTTTAAAAAATTTAATCTCAGTTTTTCCCAAGCAAACCAAACTTAATAATAATGGCATACGAATTATTTTGATGAAATGTAAAATCTGTTAGGTTGTTGTGGGATCAGGAGGACCAGACAGAGACCTTCGGGTGTATACAATAAAAATATCATTTTTTATTGAGTGCACTTAGGCCCAGTGGACTTAATGTTCAAAGACTGGGCCCAGAACAAAGACAGCACTTCACTTTTATACACACTTCAAAAAGGAGGTGGTGGACTGTCTTGAAGCAGTCTTACAGTGGTGCAAAAGCAGGGATACAGAGGCAGGACAAAGATGGTTAATCAAACTGTAACAGGTTCATAACTCAGGATTACACGACTATTGCCAAGCAACCCAGATGTCTGTTATCTATGTTTTGCTCTAAAGAGCCTTTTACTGGTTTATCTCAAAACCTTCACTATGGTGCCCAGACAACTATTGTTTAGGCTTGCTTAGGCTTCTCATGACCTTCACAGTACTTCTTAGATAAAACAGAATACTTGAAGTTACTAGTTACAGAGAACAAGAATTTATAAACTCATACCATAAAACAGGAAAATTAGTTTTTCTTCTCTCTATGTTGAGGGAGTGCTGGGAGTCTCCAGAACACATTCTTTTGTGTCCTAGTTTCTCAGAGAGTATTATCAAGACTTTTCCTGGGTCTGGGCTGTGCCCATTGCTGCCTCTGGGACAAGTCAGCCTAATACAGGAAAGCTTATTTCTTTCTTGTTTTAATTTTATTTTTCTTTTTTTCTTTAATTTCCTGCCTCAAGGTCAGTTACCAAAAGGCAAAAGAAAAGACCTTTTGAAGTGCACAGAATATTATTTTGGAAGAAAACATTTCCTTTAGGCCTTTAAGAAAACATTTGTTAGCCACAAAAAACAGAACCCCAAAAGGATAAAAACAAACTTACGTAAACTGAAAATTACGTGAAGGAGAATGTTACTATTTCACACATTTTGAAAGAGGAGAGAAAACCAAAACCAGCAAGATGGAACAAACGTTTAACTTGGGGTTAAAAGAAATTAAAATCTTTCATGATTTATTAAGAGTAAACCAACTCCTTATGAAAAATTTATTGTTCTAACCAATTCTTTAGTGTATAAGTATTTTTAGATCAAACCCAATCTCTAGAAAGACAATTATAATTTCTCTTGTATCATAGATAACTTGATCATATAAAAGTTTTTGTTTTTTTAAAGAAATCCTATTATTGTGACATACGGAGACCATTCATGACGTGCTTGGACTTTCCAGTTGGTCCTGAACTTAAACAACCATTCATTTTACTCCAGGACTAAATTTACCATACAGGATTCTTTCTCATATGAAATTATTTACCTTTACACTCTCTTACCAAAAAAAGCAAATCAAAAAACCTCTATTTTCATAACTTTCTTCACATCTTTTTTATTTCCTGGTTCCTGTTACCTTGTTTAAACATGACCTTTAAATGACCTTTAAATAAGCTTTGAATTAGACAAAAATGTTCACCTTTTTTTAAAGGACACACTTTTTTTGTTTTTTTGGAAAGAATGTTTTCCTACAAATATATTTTTATTGGAAAATACCCAAATAATAAATTATTTTTTATTTTATTTAACATATTTTTAGTTTCTAAATTATGAGTTTCTCTACAAGTATTTTTCCTATTACATTTACCTAATTATTTTATTTTGATCATTTATCTAGATTATTTATAAAAACTGCGATTGTCATTATTTAAAGTTATGGAACTGCCATTGCAAAATTATAACTGAGACAGTGAAAAAGATTTGATGTAGCTGACTCTGTCTTCCTTCTAACCTCCAAGTTGTTCTTGTTCATTCCTGGGAGTAGATCCAACTAACTGTGGGAGGAACATACTTCATATTTTTTCTTCAAAACAAAGATGATAACAGTCCTTTCCCAAAACAAACCTGACTGCCTGTAGACTAGACTGCATAAAGCCACAAGATTAGAAGTTATAGTAATCTTACTAAATTCAAGATGGAGCTGTTTTTATCAAATCAATATCAATGTCTTATTTATTAAAGATTACACAAGCAAAGATCATTCTGTCTTCAGTGGGTTTATAGTTTTGTAACCCCTGTGCCAAACTTTGACACCTTATATTTGTGAACCCCTAAAATCTAAGACAGGTTGTAGTTAATCTAGAAAGTTTATTTTGTCAAAGTTGAGGACCCATGCCTGTGACACAGCCTCAGGAGGTTCTGCCAACGTGTGGCCAAGGTGATAAGAGCACAGCTTGGTTTTATACATTTCAGGGAGACATGAGACATCAATCAACAAATGTGAAATGAACATTGGTTTGTTCCAGAAAGGCGGGACAACTTGAAGCAAAAGCTGGACAACTCAAAACAGGGAGGGGTTTCAGGGCACAGGTAGATGAGAGACAAATTGTTGCATTCTTTTGAGTTTCTGGTCAGCCTTTCCAAAGGAGGCATTCAGATATGCACATATGCACACACATCTTGGATGTTAGGTTTTAACTAAGTTGACTTTTAACCACCAATCTTCTTTTAAAAGATCTTTTTAAAATCTCATTACCGTATTGCAGCTAGGACAAGTTTCTGCTATTTCAGAAGTACAGCTGTTGCTATTTCAGTTTGGCCTAGCTAGCAAAAACATGACCTTATTATGTAAATAAAGCTCCTTAGTAGTCAAAATAAAAAGTCTTTTTTTTTTTTTTTGCTTTTGCTGGACTTTATTCAACCCCTACCACACCACCTTTGTGTGTGTGTGTGTGTGTGTGTGTGTGTGTGTACACATTATTAAGTTTATTAAGTATTAACTCACACAATCAGAAGGTCCAACAATAGGCTGTCTGCAGGCTGAGGAGCAAGAAAAGCCAGTCTGAGTTCCAAAACTGAAGAACTTGGAGTCCGATGTTCCAGGGCAGGAAGCATCCAGCATGGGAGAAAGACGTAGGGTGGGAGGCTAGACCAGACTCTCTTTTCATATTTTTATGCTTGCTTATATTCTAGCCTCACTAACAGCTGATTAGATTGTGCCCACTCAGATTAAGGGTAGGTCTGCCTTTTCCAGCCCACTGACTGAAATGTTAATCTCCTTTGGCAACACCCTCACAGACACACCCAGGATCAGTACTTTGCATCCTTCAATCCAATCAAGTTGGCACTCAGTATTAACCACCACAAGTCCACCCCTTGTCAACCTGAACCCATATACATCTCCTGAGATCATACATAATCTTCAAATAAAGACATTAATAAGGTCATAATTATGCCTAACATGATACAACTATCCTTCACACAACCAGAAACACAAATCCTCAACCCAAATACTATTACTTAACAACAATACTTAAATGCTGACGTGAAGTCAGTAAATCTTATGGCACATGATAAAAGAGAAAGGAAATAAAATGAAGATATTTTCTTAGTACAAACGTACACATGCACAAACCTATTTTTAACAAAATAAGGAAGAAACACTCATGAGAATTACAGTCCTAGTTTCTGCAACTGGTCACGTGGTCATAGCCAGTATTGATAAGTACCTTCTTCTACTACCTATTCTGTATTCCCTTTGCCTTCAGCAAGCACCTCAGTAGGTCATGGTTTTTTTTCCTGGTGGAGTAACCCAAACCTTCATTCTTGAAGGGTCTGGGTCATTTGTAGTCCTGCCTGAATTGGACTGTTGTAGTTTCTCATTGACCTTAATCACAGGGCATGGAAATACTAAGCGACGCCCTAATAGATCTCCTGGATTCCATGCATACTCTTCCTTACCTCCTTTGTAGAGTAGTAAACTGATTTCATCTTGATAGTCCGGGTCAGTCACCCCAGCCAACACTCTAACTCCCATCTTAGCCTGTTGTCTTAAAGGTAGGAGGAGCCCAAAGTGTCCAGGTGGCAATTTTAACTTCCAGTTTAATGGAATCATTGTTGTGTCTCCTGGTGGCAACATCCCTCCCTCTGGAACTAAGATGTCTAGGTCAGCAGAACTTAACGTCATGAGAACAGGAAGCAAAAATTTTGCTAGTGAATCACTAAAGGAGATGGTGAGTGGTGCCACTTCCACTTCCACCCCTTGATTCCTGGACCCATAAATCCTGGCTATGGGAAAAATAGTACCATATATTGGACACTGATTCAGAGCATACATGGCCTTCTGGAGAACTTTGTGCCAGCCCTGCAAAGTATTGTCACATAGTTGGCATTGTAATTGTGACTTCAAAAGGCCATTCCACTATTCAGTCAGTCCAGCTGCTTCCGGATGATGGGGAACATGGTAAGACCAGTGAATTCCATGAGCATGAGCCCACCGCTGAACTTGTGTAGTTATAAAGTGAGTGGCTTGGTAAGAAGCAATGCTGTGCAGAATACTGTGATGGTGGATAAGGCATTCCATGAGTCCACAGATGGTAGTCTTAGCAGAAGCATTGCTTGCAGGATAAGCAAACCCATATCCAGAGTAAGTGTCTATTCCAGTGAAGACAAACTTCTGCCCTTTCAGTGGTGGAAGAGGTCCAATATGATCAACCTGCTACCAGGTAGCTGGCCAATCACCACAAGGAATTGTGCCATATTGAGGGCTCAGTGTTGGTCTGTGTTGCTGGCAAATTGGGCACTCAACAGTGGCCGTAGCCAGGTCAGCCTTGGTGAGTGGAAGTCTGTTGCTGAGCCCATGTAAAAGCTCCATCCCTGTCACCGTGGCCATTTTATTCATGGGCCCATTAAGCTATTACAGGGGTGGTTGGGGAAAGAGGCTAATCACATATTTATCACTTGTGTTTGATGACAGAATGCTGCTGTGCATGTCTCACTTTATGGCTAGATGAGTCAGAAAGCACCCAGTTCATGATAGGCAGTTCATGATAGGCAGTGTCCACAGAACAGGTCATCCTATCCAGTTGATTGTTAAAATCCTCCTCTGCTGAGGTCACCCTTTGGTGGGCACTCACATGGGATACAAATATTATCACAGTTTTTGACCTCTTAGAGAGGTCCATCCACATACCTCTTCCCCACATACCAATTTTCCAATCATGCTTCTTCCAAGTCCCTGACCATCCAGCCAAACCGTTGGCTACAACCGATGAATCAGTATATACTTGCACATCTGGCCATTTCTCCTTTCATGCAAAGTGCACAACCAGGTGCACTGCTCAAAGTTCTGCCCATTGAGAAGATTTCTCTTCACTGTTGTCCTTCAAAGATGTCCTAGAAGGGGTTATAGTGCTGCAGCTGTCCACTTTTGGGTGGTGCCTGTGTATCATGCAGAACTGTCTGTGACCAGGCCCTAGTCTTCTCTTCCTCTGTCAACTGAGAATAGGGACCTCCTCATGAGGACATTAGTGCAGGCTGGGGGAGAGAAGGCAGGGTGGCAGGAGGGGAGACCCTGAGCATTTGAGCCACCTTCTCATGTAACTTACTTGTGCCTTCAGGACCTGCTCGAGCCTGATCACATATTTATCACTTGTGTTTGATGACAGAATGCTGTTGTGCATGTCTCACTTTACAGCTAGATGGGTCAGAAAGCACCCAGTTCATGATAGGCAGTTCAGGTCACGTGGTGACTTGGTAATCCGTAGTTAAATGTTCAATTTCCACCAAAACCCAGTAACAGGCCAAAAGCTTTCTCTTAAAAGGACAGTAGTTATCTGCAGAAGATGGCAGGGCCTTGCTCCAAACTCCTGGAGGCCTCCACTGTGATTCACCCATGGGAGCCTGCCAAAGGCTCCAAACAGCATCTCTATCTGCCATTGACATGTCAAGCACCATTGGATCTGCTGGGTCATATGGTCCAAGGGGCAAAGCAGCTTGCACAGCAGCCTGGACCTGTTGCAGGGCCTTCTACTATTCTGGACCCCATTTAAAACAGGCAGTCTTTTGGGTCACTTGATAAATGGCATGAAGTAACATACCTAAATGAGGAATGTGTTGCCTCCAAAATCCAAATAGGCCCACTAGGTGTTGTGCCTCTTTCTTGCAGCAACTTATCCTTCATCTTAGAAGGAATATCTTGACAGGTCCCACACCATTGTACCCCTAGAAATTTTACTGAGATAGAAGGTCCCTGAACTTTAGCTGGATTTATTTTCCATCCTCTGGCATGCAAATATCTCACCAATAAGTCCAATGTGTTTGTTACTTCTTGCTCACTGGATCCAATCAGCATAATGTCATCAGTGCAAAGGACTAGTGTGATATCTTGCGGAAGCAAAAAGTAATCAAGGTCTCTCCAAATTAGATTATGACACAAAGCCAGAGTTGATATAGTCCTGAGGTAGGATAGTAATGCCTTGCCAGCTGAAGGCAAATTGCTTCTGGTGGGCCTTATGAACAGGAATAGAGAAAAAAGCATTTGCCAAGTCAATGTCTGCATACCAGATACCAGGAGATATGTTAATTTGTTCAAGCAATAAAACCACATCTGATACAGCAGCTGCAATTGGAGTCACCACTTGGTTAAGCTTACAATAATCCACTGTCGTTCTCCAAGATCCATCTGTCTTTTGCACAGGCCAAGTGGGAGAGTTGAATGGGGATACGGTGGGAATCATCACCCCTGAGTCTTTCAAGTCCTTCATGGTGGCACTAATCACTGCAATCCCTCGAGAGATGTAATATTGTTTTTGATTTACTATTTTTCTAGGTAGAGACAGCTCTAATGGTTTCCATTTGGCCTTTTCCACCATAATAGATCTCACCCTACTAGTCAGTGAGCCAATGTGGGGGTTCTGCCAGCAGCTAAGTATGTCTATGCCAATTATGCATTCTGGCACTGGGGAAATGACCACAGGATGAGTCTAGGGACCCAGTGGACACACTGTAAGTTGGACCTGGGCTAAAACTCTATTAATTACCTGACCTCCATAAGTTCCTACTTTAACTGGAAGACCACAATGACATTTTGAGTTTTCTGGAATCAATGTCAGCTCAGACCCAGTGTCCAGTAGTCCCCAAAATGTCTGATCATTTACCTTTCCCCAATGTACAGTTACCCTGGTAAAAGGTCAGGGGTCTCCTTGGAGAAGGATGGGAGAAAGATTCACTTCATAAATTGCCAGTAATGTGGTAAAGTCCTTTCTCAGTGGGACCTGGCCTCCCCTTCATTCAAGGGGTTCTGGGTCTGTAAACTGGCTCAAGTCTGGAGATTGATTGAGGGACCATGATGCTCTGTTTTTATTATTCAAATTAGTCTTTTGTCCATTTGACCTGCAAGCTTTCTACTTGTATAAATTAAGTAGAAATGCAATAGGCTTCCTATCATTTTCACTTCTAGGAACACGACAATTAATTAGCCAAACCAGAACTCTACACAAGTCAGACTGTTCTGATGGCTGCTTTGCCCCTGCTGTCCACTACCCCCACCTTGCCTTTGATGATTGAGTGCCACTACTTGGCCTCTGCCACCTCGGGATCCAATTATTCCCATTGTATTTAAATTTTGTGGTTGAGTGACTGTGGTTCCCATTATTAGATCTGACATACAGAGAAGAGCAATTACAGGGTCCTTCAAAGATGCAGACGCTGCCCTCAGAGATCTATTTCACAAGGCATTGATCAAGGGTGTATCTTCTGGGCCCTCCTGGCTGGTGTGAGTAGGTCTAAATTGACTAATCCACTCCACTATCCCAATCTGCCTAAGTCTTTTGATCCCTTCCTCTATATTAAACCAAGGGAAATCAGGCATTTACAGCTCACTCACAATGGACCATCTTTTAATCCAGATTTCAACTAACCAAGCAAATAAACTATTAGAACCTTTTCTAACTCCCTGAGCTGCAACATTAAACACAGAGTCCTGATTTAGTGGCCCCAAATCAATAAATTCAGTCTGATCCAACAATATGTTCCTTCCACCATTATCCCACACCCTTAATATCCATTCCCATACTTGTTCTCCAGATTTCTGTTTATATAAATTAGAAAATTCAAGCAATTCTTTTTAAGTGTAGCACACCTACTCATGGGTCACACTCTCAACCTCACCTCTAGGGGTCTGTGGGTACTTTAGTCTAGCCATAAGTCTAGAGGCAAACAGGGTGTTGGGGTGGCTCCTGAGGAGAAACCAACGTTATCTTGCCTGGCAACTGCCTCAGGGAAGGCCATCACTGTTGCCTCAGGCAGCACAAGGTTTATCTGCTCAGACAAAAGTGGAAAGGCTGATGGCAGCATGGGTTAGGGAGGCAATGTTACCACTACTAGTAATGGAGAAACTGTTTCTTGTGGCAAAAAAAAGCTTTATCAGAGTTTACAAATTCAGTGTCCCCAGTTTCATCAGGGTCCTCTCACATGCCCGCATTCCAAGTTTCAGGGTTCCATTCTTTTCCAGTCCATGCCCTCATTTTGACAGTAGTAGACACCTGGGGAGGCTGTGCATAGGTCAGCCACTTGCATGGTAAAAGCTTGTGTCCGTTTTTCCACAATTTCAGCTCTTTCTCCACAGGAGATAAGACTCTCACTCAGGGCAATCTTAGCAGATTTGAGACTCAGTATCTGCTTCTGATGCTGGGAGATAGAATCCCTGAGTTCATGATTTTCTTTCATCACTTTGTTCAGTGAAATTAGGAGCAACCAACCAGCTTTATTATGTTCCTTGGTTGTTCCCATATGCTCAAAGGTATTATGTATAGAGTCACTAAACTCCTTGCCTCTCACGAGCAATGAATCAGGAGTGTCAAATGCATTTGTTTTGCATGAGTCTCTAAACAGTTCATGCCATGAACTATCAGTGTTCTCCATACTATTAGTAGAGTCCTTGCATTTTTTAATCTAATATTAAGAAGTCAACTGCAGAAACCTCCAAACCAATGAAATAACTCCACCCTTAATATTTTGTTCCTCTAGAACCACTCCTGGTACAAAAGTCTGTATTAGTCAGAGTTCTCTAGAGGGACGAACTAATGAAATATATATATATATAATATATATATGTGTGTGTGTGTGTGTATGTGTATATATATGGATATATATACATATATATTTCATTAGTTCATTAGATATATATACATATATAAAACTATATATATTCTTATGGATACACACATATATATGTATCCATATATATATATATAGGAGTTTATTAAGTATTAATTCACATTATCAGAAGGTCCAACAATAGGCTGTCTGCAGGCTGAGGAGCAAACAGAGTCAGTCTAAGTTCCAAAAATGAAGAACTTGGAGTCTGATATTCAAGGGCAGACAGTATCTAGCATGGGAGAAAGATGTAGGCTTTCTCCCATGCCTAACCTCTAGGGAGGCTAGACCAGTCTCTCTTTTCATATTTTTCTATCTGCTTATATTCTATATATTCTATATCCTTTATATATAGAGAGAATATATATATTCTATCTATATTCATGTATGAGGATGTAGTTGTTCCCCTGTTCCCATGAAAAACAAAACCTAATTCAAAATGAATAAAATACCTAAGTGTAGGGCAAAATTATAACACCCTTATTCAAAAACTTAGAGGTAAAACTTCAATACTTTGGATTAGGAGATGATTTTTTTTATGATAACTGAAGTACAAGTGACAAAAGAAAAAATTAGATAAATTATATTTCATCAAAATTTTAAACCTTTTGCATTAAAGAATACCATCAAGAAAATGAAACCATAACCTTTTCATTATGGGAAAATGGGAAAAAATACTTGCAAATCATATATCTGACAAGTGACTAGAATAATTTTAAAACTCCTACTATTCAATCATAAAAGGCAAATAACCCTGTTTGTTTGCTTATTTATTTATTTTTATAATTTCAACTTTTATTTGAGAATCAAGGGGTACATGTACAGGTTTATTACATGGATATATTGCATGACGCTGCAATTTGGGTTACAAAATAAAAACCACTTCACTTCATAGGATGGCCATAATCAAAAAGTGTTGGAAAGAATATAGAGAATTTGGAACATTCATACACATTTGGAGGAAACATAAAATGGTGCAGCTGCTTTGGAAAACAGTCTGGAAACTCCTTAAAAAGTTAAACTTAGAGCTATAATGTCATCTAGCAATTCCGTTCCTATAAAAACATACATCTACACAAAATTTGTACACTAATGCTTATAGCAGTATCATTTATAATAGCTAAAAAGTGGGAACAACCCTAATGCTCATCAACTGATGAATAAATAAATAAGATGTCCATAAAATGAAATATTATTTGTCAATAAAAGAAATGATGAATTGATACATGCTACAACATAAATGAACATTTAAAACATTATGGTAAGTGAAAGAAGCCAGCCAGAAAAAATGCATACTCTATGATTCCATTTGTATCAAATGTCCAGAATAGGCAAATTTATAAATAGAAAGTAGATTGGTGGTTGCCTAGACCTGTAGATGAAGGATAAAGTAAAGGATATGAAAGAAATAGTGAGTGACTGTTAATGGGTACAGGGATTCCCTTTGGAATGATGAAAATGTCCTAAAATTGATTATGGTAATGGTGGCACAACCCTGTGAATATACTAAAAACCATGAATTGTGCACTTTAAATTATGTAAATTATATGATATGTGAATTATATCTCAGTAAAGCTGTTTTTTATACAGTAAAAAAATTGTTAACGTGATACTTCATTCTTTGAAATTGCCCAAGAAATTCTGCATGACATTAACCAAAATTTAAGCTAATTTTATTCAAAATTGCTTATAAGACTCAGAACAAGCTGAATGTGGGCATAGGAGAGACATAAGGCTCTGCCAAGCATAGAAGTCTGAAGGTGATAAGAAGAAAAAAGGAAAGAAAGAGCATATGATGAACACTGTCCTGAAATCTGAAGGGAGATTCCGACAGAACCCAAGCATCAGTTTTTCTCTCCCTTTGGATCCCCTCCTTCTTGCGTTCTTAAGAAAGGAGAAAAGGAGTTGACTTATGTCTGCTTCTAAGTGGTCCGCTTGACTACTGATCCTTCAAGTTGCATGTTCAACTCTGCTCCACTGCTCTTGGCCAAAGGTCATTGCCTGCTTTGCTTCTCTTTACAGCTTAAAACAAGAATTCCAGTCACTCTCAAATAAATGCTGCCACCTTTGCAAGGGCTTTTGTAGAGGTATGTTTTGCTGGGGGAGTTCCTTGGCTTGTGGGTCTGTCCAGTCTCTACCTCTGTCTTCATGTGGCCTCTCCCTCTTTGTATCTTCCCCTTTGTCTCTTATAAGGACACTAGTCATTGGATTTAGGGCTCACCCTAGTAAAGGATGGGCTCATCTAGAGATTGTTACCTTAACATCTGCAAAGACATTTCATCCAAATAAGATTACATCATTAAGTGGATTATTGGAGGATACTATTCAACCCACTTCAGAGGGTGGATGAATACTTCCATTTTTGTCATCTCCTTGTTTTTCTCTATATATCACTATATAAAATTATATGGCTTAATCACATTTTGCTGAAAGTTTGGCAGAAATAAAAAGACTAGAGCACACAAGGAAAAAACAACTATATGCTAAACATACTTTTCCTATGCCAAATAAGAGTCTTTAAGAAATTAAACCATTCATAGCCATCATCTCGTGAATAATTTAGACTCTACCTTAAGTCCATGAGCCCTGTGGGAGGCTTTCTTATTCAAGCCTTGACAGCGTAGCTGCCCCTTCAATACTCCAGGGGTTGGCTTCACCCCAAGTACTTTTCCCTTTCCCCACCAGCTAGTGCATGGGACCCAATCATTACTATTTTCCTAGGTCTGAGTTATTTACTACTAGAGTAACACCATGGAAGTAACTCCAACAGAATGATCCAAGGTGGGCTTGGGAAACCTAGTCTGGTAGAATAATCTAGGCCAGGTATAGCCCTCCACGCTCAGTTTCTTTTGAAATAACCTCACCATTGGGAGTTACAGCGATGCCCCTTTCTTTTTTCTAATTGTTTCACATTTCTCAAGGATAGTTTCTCAAAACAATAGTTTGCATTTTGTTAGGTACAGAAACCTCCAATACTAAGCCATATATCCTTTAATACAAGAGCCCAAGTAAGCTCTTAGAGAAAAGATTCCTTCTAAAATCATCTCTTGTGGGTAGTGGAGGGGAAGGGACGCTAGTGATGGTAGTAGTAGATAGTATTGGGGGGTAGAAGTGTAGTTTCATTATTTGGTTATACTACCAAAGCCACTTCTCATTAGAGATCACTTGCAGATCACCACTTTTGTTTCAGACATAGTTTTCTTCCACATTTTAAATAATATTCCTGTGCATATAGGCTTGGAAAAGTAACATTCATTCATTTAACCAAACCAACCTCCTTTCTGCACAGCTAAATAAAATAATATTGGCCAACTTCTCACTTCTAATTGCCCTGAAATATAAACAGAGCCAAACTTTAACTTATTGTGGTCCTTATAATGTTAGAAATTTCTACTTTAAAAAGTTATCAGCAGAATCTTTCAGGGTACATCTTTCTAGATTGTACCTAAACTCTTTTCTACTGGGGCCAAGGGGCTCCTTGGCAATTGTCTCTAATCCTTTATTCTTCTCTAAATTGCTTTTGGTGTTTAATTTTCCTGGCTGATTTTTTATCGACTTAGGCTTTATTCCCTGGGCATTTTTGTTATTGCTGTTGTTAATTATGAAATATTTCATTCATACAAAAGTACAGAGACCTATAACAAACACCCACGTATTCACTCGAACTTAAATAAATGCATGTTTCGGAATTTTTTGTATAAGTGAAACCTTACGTTTGATTCATTTGAAGCCAAACAGATGTAGATTTTTTTCACCTTTTTGTTGATATTAAGATTTTAATACTTGGTTAAGAGAAATATTAAGAAGCACATAAATTTCTTCAGAAAGTGTTTTCCTTTTAAATGACTAGGAAATTAATCCTTTACATAAGGCGTTCTGGATGGATGAATCCTAGGCCCTCTTCTCTTCTCTTCTCTTCTCTTCTCTTCTCTTCTCTTCTCTTCTCTTCTCTTCTCTTCTTTCTCTTCTCTTCTCTTCCCTTCCCTTCTCTTCTCTTCTCTTCTCTTCTCTTCTCTTCTCTTCTCTTCTCTTCTTTCTCTTCTCTTC
>NW_012114600.1:453253-454903 GCF_000951035.1 Colobus angolensis palliatus | reverse complement strand
CTTCTCTTCTCTTCTCTTCTCTTCTCTTCTCTTCTCTTCTCTTCTCTTCTCCTCTCCTCATCTCACTCTATATTACTTCCCCACTTGATCTCATCCAGGCCCATGGCTTAATTACTCCTCCACTGATGACAGCTCCTGAGAGCATATCGTCAACTCAGATCTCTCCTTGGAGTTACAGACCTATACACCCAGCAGTTATCTTATCATACCACAAAGTCTTCAGTTTAACCCACATGACCCACCAAAACCATGATTTCCCTAAACTTTGCTTTTCTCTCTCTCAGAAAATGGCACCATCATTTATCAAATTAAGCATCTCAGACTTCTGGGATTTAACCTTGGTAACTTCTTCTCCATCAACTGCTTATTTAATCTGTCAGCAAGTCCTCCTGATTGTACCTCCTCAATATGTATCAAATTCATTGACTTATCTCTTCCTCTGTGACCACTCCACTAGTCCCAGCCATCATCATCCCTTATTCCAACTTCAGCAAGAGCTTCCTAACTATTTTGCGTGCATTTTTCCTGGGCCCCTCCAACAGATTGTCTGCACCGTAGCCAGAGTGAACTCTTCAAAACACCAATCTGATTATATGACCTCCATCCTGCTGGATCATCATTCTTAAGATAAATAGAATGATGCATAGTGTGCATGATCTGGCCCAGTCTTTGTCTCTTGGGAAGCTTCCCTAACCCTGCTCACCTCCCCCACCAATCTTGGCCACAGTTCTTTGTTAATAGCTTTTATTTAATTGTACTCTTTTCTTCCCTGGGACTTTTCTCAGATGTAAAAATACACCCCAGTCCCTACGACTATATTGTAAACACCATGAAGATATGAATAAATAGGTGATTCTCAAGCTACATAATCTATCAGCAGCCTTGTCTGGATCTTGTGAAAACGTGTGATGGTATGAATAA
Organism: Colobus angolensis palliatus; assembly: GCF_000951035.1. Taxonomy (NCBI): domain Eukaryota; kingdom Metazoa; phylum Chordata; class Mammalia; order Primates; family Cercopithecidae; genus Colobus; species Colobus angolensis. Next base: position 453,982 of record NW_012114600.1, on the reverse strand, counting down.
CAAAGTTATGGAATTTTGAGTTTTCATTGCTATAAATCCTCCCCTCCTGTTTTCAAAGGTGACATCAGGCCATAGGCTAATGTTCTCACTGGTATAATGAGATAAAGGGTAGGAACATGCTTGGCATAAGGTGCTTTATGAAAGATAGAATATTTCTGGAGGTATATTAATGAAAGAGAAAGAGCTATTTATTCAAATCCTGGGTCTGCCTCTTGAGTGTTCTTAGAGCTGGAGGCAAGGTGGACAACCCCAAGCCTTGGTTTCATCATCTGTAAAATAACAATATGCTACTTCTAAGTTACTTCTAACAACTAGAGATTATATATCCACAGTGCCTGTGCCATAAATGTCAGTAAATATTTACAGACTAAAGAAATAACTGAATAAACAAATAGATAAAGGAAAGTGAAGCACCCAGTGGAATCCTTGGTAAATAGCAAGTGCTCAACAAATTGTAATCATAGTAATAATATTACAAAATGACTAACAAAGATTCTTTCTTGTAAGAAAAAGGAAGCAGTGAAATAATTGAAAGTGTATGTACTGGGGTGGGGGAGGGTGGAAATCCTAGACAGTCATCCACAGAAGGTGTTTCAGGGCCAGGTGCCTTGGCAGATTGACTATGGCAAATGCTAACAAATGAGAAGACACATACAACCAGTTCCCTACCATACCACATTACCTGGATGTCCACAGGTAAATATATATATATATTTATATGTATTTAAT
>NW_012114600.1:391674-452557 GCF_000951035.1 Colobus angolensis palliatus | reverse complement strand
TTCTTTCTTTCTTTCTTTTTTTTTTTGACAGTGTCTTACTCTGTTGCCTAGGCTGGAGTACACTGGCACCATCATAGCTCACAGCAACCTTAAACTCCTGGACTCAGATGATCTTCCCACCTCAGCTTCCTGAGTAGCAGAGACTACAGGCACACACCATGACCAGCTACTTTTATTTTTTATTTGTGTTTTTGTAGAGATGAAGTCTTGCTTTGTTGCCCAGGCTGATGACGAGCTCCTTGCCTCAAGTTATCCTCCCGCCTCAGCCTCCCAAAGTGCTGTGATTACAGGCATAAGTCATTGTGCCCAGCCATTAGTTTACATTATTCTTTGAAATGTGTCTAGAATTGGCAGAAGAGAGATTGGGTGAGGTAGTTGGAAGAGAAGACCAGGTTGGCAGAGAGGCTTTTTGTTTATTTTCTTCTTTTGTGTTTAGGTTAAAAGACAACATATTTGTGGTCTGAGAAAGGCAATTAGAGAAAAGGGAGGTGTTCAATATATTGGAGAGAGAGGTAATATTTAATAGGGTTGACACTGACATCTCCTCAGTGTCAACCCAGCCTTCATTAACCCACTGGTGCACCCCATAGTGATATCCCCCAAAATAAAATTTTTAAATGCCTTTTTAGTATCCTTTTCCCATTCACCCATGTGGTCCTGGACCTTCTCACTTAGTCTTGCCTTACATTTACATTCTTGACCTCCTCCTGCATTCCTCTGACCTTTGCTTTGCCTCTTATTTTCTTCACCCTTAGGACCTGATGATTGATATAGCATCTTTGGCACCCAGTCACTGTTCTGCCTGGCCATACTGCTGCCTTAACCCTCAGCTGTTGCAACTCTTTTGGCCACTCTGTGTAACTGCCCTGCCAAGCCCTGCTCCCTGGCTGTCCACACAAAGAAGAAGTGTTTCCTAGAGGAGATCACAACAAAAGAATGAAATCTGGGGCTCAGGGGAAGGTTGACTTCTGGAGCTGGAAAACAAAGAAGTAAGGAAGGGAGCCTGTGGAATTTACCAGGGAGGGGAACTTTAACATTTCCTTTCATATAAGTTGGTACTATTCTGGCTTTTTACCATGATCATATATTATATTCAAAATAAAGCTCTTGTTTTTAAAACAAAAAATTATAAACAAAGAAAGGAAGGATGTTCACTCATTTAGATAATAGATACCTAGTGAACCCCTCGTATACCTTGTACTGGGTCCTGGGGACACTGGTGACCAGGTTCCATTCCTGATCTCCTGGAGCAGGAGACATGAAAAGACATTAAGCAAATAATTACACACCTTTTTACGTCAGTACAAACGTTGGGACTTTGGAAGAGTTTTACCCTGAACGCTTCTGTTTTCACTGAAAGATAGGAGGCAAGGTCATTTGTTCAGAAAAGCAATGGAATTGAGTAGGGGGCTTGAAAGAAATGATGAGGCTAGGAAAAGCAGCTGTACGAAAGGGGGCACCAGTCAGACTAAGAACATGTAAACCAGAGCATAGCTGTGCATACTTTGCTTGAATGTCTCCAAGTTCAAATCCCAGAACTTGATATTTTAGGTTGATTCTATGTGTTACCTATTTGTTTTTAAAGAGCAGAGTCTTTTTCTTCCAGCATGTGTTAGTTAGCCCTCTCTTTATCACACCACCACCACCAATTGTCATTTGCAGAAGTATCTTCAACTCATCACAAATTTACTAGTAATAGCTAATTCATGTCTATAGAACTGTTAAATGACAAGATAATATTTAGATTAAAAGCTGTAATTGCGTTCTTGTTAGAGTCTTATTCAGATTTTAACATACTCCTCATAGGGGCCATTTAACCCTATTCTGCTGGGCTTTGGCAAGCACTGAATGATTGCCCTCCTAGGGCAGAAGTACTACAGCCCTGGTGAAGCATTGTAAAGATAATATTATCAATAAATTGACTGTAATTGTAAACAACATATTTAAACAATTATATCTTAATTAAATTCTTATAAATTATAAGTGCCTCAGAACTTTCTTAATCTCAAATGCATGTTTCTTAGAGTCATTCACTATTTTATGAAAATATATTTGCTGAATATTAGAAAAAATTAAAAATAAAAGGCATTTTTAACATTTTTTCTTGTATGAAATATGCATTGGTTATACATCATTGGTTTTATCTTCTATATAGTGAATTTCTAAAGTGATTTAAAGTTTGATATTGAATTGTATACTAAAAGAAGGTTGTTTTAGATATAAAAGAGTAACAGCAACAATAACAAAGAAGTTGTGACAAAGAGGATTGTTGTCCTGACATTTGATGCATAACTTTGATTCATTTGTTTTATGTGTATCTTGCCTACATCCCTCCTTTCATCTCACCATTTCTATCAACTATGTATCTGGTGCAGTTTGATATGTTATAGGCTGTGAGAAGTGACACAAGGAGAGAACTTCTTGCTGAATTTTTAGAACATCTGTGATGTGTTGTAAATATTCGGCAAATAATAAATACTTACTGAATTAAATTAAATTTAACCAGGATCAAGGTCAGATGGCTGATGGTTCAGAAACATGTTGCTATGGTAGCAGGAAGAAAATGATGGAAAAGAAGAAAATAAAAGACAAGAAAAAGCGAGAAATCAAAAGACAACATTTTCAAGGATTAACAGTGCTACATCTATTCATTATACATTGTAGATATAGATAATAACAATAGTAATAATAGAGTGTGGTCAAATTTTAATAAAAAATTGAGTCAAGCTTAATCATACCTAGTGCTTCTATTGAAGACTAACACCTCAACAATCACATCTGTTCATGTCACACAGTCATCCATGTGAATGGAACAAATATAGCCTGAAGGACAACACAATTATTGCAAAAATGATTTCTTTTTTCAGTTAAGGTCCTCACTTATACATGGATTGGTCCTTTTTTAGCTTTGTGCTGATTTCCTGTAGTCTTCCATTGCATTTAGGCACCAACTCATTTGTCTATGTTTCAGAATGCCAGCGTAAAGGTGAAATAAAGGTAAAACCACAACAATAACAAAAAGGACAGGAAAGAATAACAGTGAATAAATGGTGTGGCATTTCTTAGCTGTTCAGCATCTGACTCCCCTTTTGGTGTTTGGGAAATTCCTCATCTTATGAGTCTCAGTGGGAGACTCAGGCTCTGCTCATTATTAAAGTTGAATATGTCAGGAACTTGCTTCCCCCACCTTCTTTGCAGTTAAGCCCAACACACCTCACCCTGGAGCCACAGAGATATAGAGGATGCACTCTCTGACAACAGTGGAGGATGCACTCTCTGGCAGTAGTAGTGGGAATGCCAGTGGTGTGAGCACTGCATGGCTTCCTCAAACAAGCCCTCTGGTGTGATGGGGCAGTTTTTACATTCTGTAACTCTATACTGGATTCTCCACCCAAAGCCACAGCTTGTCTGTCAAGGGCCTTCATGTGAAAAAGGGAAAGATGCCCCTGGCAGGTGCAGGGCTCTGTCAGCACATGGTGGCTCTGCCTCTGTCCTTCCTGTGGGCCCCTCAGCTGCCCATGCTTCTTTTCTTTAATATGTTTTCTGCCAAAGTCAGCTAACATTTGCCTCATTGCTTACAACTAAGAACTTTGCTGAAGGCTACCATATCTGCCCAGCCATATCCCATAAACCCTTCCATTGTGTTATGTGCCTTTTAACATACAGTATAATTCTTTTATATGGATACCACCTTATTATCTGGAATTATCACAGCACCCAGTGGATGCCCCAAAACATAACACAACTAGCAAAGTTTCAAACTTCAGAGTAAATAATTCATATACTTATACTGTTAAAAATTTATATGCAATTTTAAATGACTCAACTTCAAGTATTTAAATGAGATAGTTTAAAAGTTAAGTTTCTTCCCTATTCGGGTGATGGCTACACTAAAACCCCAGACTTCACCACAGCACAATATATGTATGTAAGAAATCTGCACTTGTGCCCTGTAAATCTATTTTTAAAATTTATATTTTAAGGAAATTTTAAAAATAAAATAACAGTTAAGTATCTTTTGCCTTGAGGAAGGAGGAAAGAACAACAGTTATCAGCTCGTATATGGAGAACTATTTAAAGTATATGTAACAAAAAATGATTCCTGGGAAGAGTAAACTGGACCACCTAGAGACCCTATTCTCCTGTCCACTAAGAGACTATAAGCCTCGTGCTTACTGTGCATTTGGCTACTGTAGCTGCCTCTACTAGTGAAGGCACATCAGGATCCCACTGTAATCGCTGGACTTATTTCAAAGACACAGCTACAAATTTCACCGCCCCAAATCAACAGAATATGCATTCTTCACAGTGCTACATGGCACTTATTCTAAAATCAACCACATAATTGGAGGTAAAACACTCCTCAGCAAATGCAAAAGAACTGAAATCATAACAAACAATCTCTCAAAACATAGTGTAATCAAATTAGAATCCAGAATTAAGAAACTCATTCAAAACCACACAATTACATAGAAATTGAACAACCTGCTCCTGAATAACTACTGGGTAAGTAATGAAATTAAGGCAGAAATAATGAAGTTCTTTGAAACCAATGAGAATGAAGAGACAATGTACCAGAATCTCTGGGACACAGCTAAAGCAGTGCTAAGAGGGAAATTTACAGCACTGAATGTCCACATAAGAAAGGTAGAGAGATCTCAAATCAACACCCTAACATCACAATTAAAAGAGCTAGAGAAGCAAGGGCAAACTAATCCAAAAGCTAGCAGAAGACAAGAAATTACTAAGATCAGAGCAGAACTGAAGGAGATAGAGACATGAAAAACCCTCGAAAAAATCAGTGAATCCAGGAGCTGGTTTTTTGAAAAAATTAACAAAATAGGTAGCGAGCAAGAATAATAAAAAAGAAAACAGAAAAATCAAGTAGACACAATAAAAAATGATAAAGGGGATACTGCCACTGAACCCACAGAAATAGGAACTACCATCAGGGAATACTATAAACAAACACCTCTATGGAAATAAATTAGAGAATCTAGAAGAAATGGATAAATTCCTGGACACATAAACTGTCCTAAGACTAAACCAGGAAGAACTCAAATCTCTGAATAGACCAATAACAAGTTCTGAAATTGAGGCAGTAATTAATGGCCTACCAGCCAAAAAAAAAAAGCCCAGGACCGGAGGGATTCACAGCCAAATTCTACCAGAGTTACAAAGAGAAGTTAGTACCATTACTTCTGAAATTATTCCAAACAATTGAAAAGGAGGGACTCTTCTGTAACTCATTTTATGAAGCCAGTATCATCCTGATACCAAAATCGGTAGAGACAGGACAAAAAAATAAAGCTTCAGGCCAATATCCCTGATGAACATTGATGTGAAAATCCTCAATGAAATACTGGCAAACTGAATCCAGCAGCATATCAAAAAACTTATCCACCGCAATCAACTCAGCTTCACCCCTGGGATGCAAAGTTGGTTCAACATATGGAAATCAATGAACTTAATCCATCACATAAACAGAACCAATGAAAAAAAGCACATGATTATCTCAATAGATGCAGAAAAGACCTTTGATCAAATTCAAAATTCCTTCATATTGAAAACCGTAAGTAAACTAAATATTGATGGAACATATGTCAAGATAATAAGAGCTATTTATGACAAACCCACAGAATATCATATTGAATGGGCAAAAGCTGGAAGCATTCCCTTTGAAAACTGATACAAGACAAGGATGCTCTCTCTCACCACTCCTATTTAACACAGTATTGGAAGATCTGGCCAGGGCAATCAGGCAAGAGAAAGAAATAAAGGGTATTCAAATAGAAAGAGAGATAATCAAATTGTCTCTGCTTGCAGATGACATAATTTTATATTTAGAAAACCACATCATCTCTGCCTAAAAACATCTTAAACTGTTAAGCAACTTCAGCAAAGTCTCAGGATACAAAATCAATGTGCAAAAATCACAAGCATTCCTTTATACCAACAATAGACAAGGAGAGAGCTAAATCATGAATGAACTCCCATTCACAATTGCTACAAAGAGAATTAAATACCTAGGAACATAGCTAACAAGGGATGTGAAGGACCTCTTCAAGGAGAACTATAAACCACTGCTCAAGGAAATAAGATAGGACACAAACAAATGGAAAAACATTCCATCCTCATTGATAGGAAGAATCAATATTGTGAAAATGGCCATACTGCTCAAAGAAATTTATAGAGTCAATGCTATTCCCATTAAGCTATCATTGTCATTCTTCACGTAATTAGAAAAAGACTTTAAATTTCATATGGAATCAAAGAAGGCCCCATATAGCCAAGACAATCTTAAGCAAAAAGAACAAAGCTGGAGCCATGATGCTACCTGACATCAAACTATACTAGAAGGCTACAGTAACCAAAACAGCATGGTACTGTTACCAAAACAGACATATAAACCGAAGAAACAGAACAGCGACCTCAGAATAACACCACACATCTACAATCATCTGGTCTTCGACAAACCTAACAAAAACAGGCAAAAGGGAAAAGATCTCCTATTCTATAAATGGTGCTGGGAAAACTGGCTAGCTGTATGCAGAAAACTGAAACTGGACCCATTATTTACACCTTATACAAAAATTAACTCAAGATGGATTAAAGACTTACATGTAAAACCCAAAACCATAAAAACCCTAGAAGAAAACCTAGGCAATACCATTCAGGACATAGGCATGGGCAAAGATTTCATGACCAAAATGCCAAAAGCAACTGCAACAAAAGCTAAAATTGATGAATGAGATCTAATTAAACTAAAGAGCTTCTATACAGCGAAAGAAACTATCATCAGAGTGAAGAGGCAACCTACAGAATGGGAAAAAAATTTTGTAATCTATCTATCTGACAAAGGTCTGATTTCCAGAATTTACAGGAACTTAGCAAATTTACAAGAAAAACCAACCCCATCAAAAAGTGGGTAAAGGATGTGAACAGACACTTCTTAAAAGAAGACATGTATGTGGTCAACAAACATAGGAAAGAAAAAAAGCTCAACATCACTGATCATTAGAGAAATGCAAATCAAAACCACAATGAGATACCATCTCACACCAGTCCAAATGGCAATTATTAAAAAGTCAAGAAACAACAGATGCTGGTGAGGCTATGGAGTAAAAGCAACACTTTTATACTGTTTGTGGGAATGTAAATTGGTTCACTCATATGGAAGAGTGTGGCAATTACTCAGGGATCTAGAACCAGAAATGCCATTTGACCCAGCAATCCTATGACTGGGTATATATCCAAAGGAATATAAATCATTCTACTATAAAGACACATGCACACATGTGTTTATTGCAGTACTACTTACAGTAGCAAAGTCATGGAACCATGCTAAATCGCCATCACTGATAGACTTGATAAAGAAAATGTGGTACATATACACTATGTAATACTTTGAAGCCATAAAAAGGAATGTGATCATGTCCTTTGCAGGAACATGGATGAAGCTGGAAGCCATCATCCTCAGCAAACTAACACAGGAACAGAAAACCAAACACCGCATGTTCTCACTCATAACTGGGAGGTGAACAATGAGAACACATGGACACAGAGGGGAACAACACCCACCAGGGCCTGTTGGGGAGTGGGGGGCGAGGTAAGGGAATTTAGAGGATGGGTCAATAGGTGCAGCAAACCACCATGGCACACGTAAACTTATGTAACAAACCTGCACATTCTGCGCATGTGTCCCCGAACTTAAAGTAAAATGAAAAAATAGAAAGAAAATAGAAACTATTACTCACGAGCTCCCCCATCTTAGCACCAGCAAGTCTACAACTACTCCTGCATCTGTACCCATCTTTTTCATCCTTCCTGCTAATGGACAAGTGTTTCCATGGTTATCAAAGGCAAGTATCTACTTGAATGCTCAGATGTCTTTTCCTTCTCCCCAAAAGACCTCAATCTACTGATTGTCACAATGCCCTGTCCCTGGCCCTTGTCTTTACCTTCCCTTTTATGTAGGTCCTTCCCACATTAAGAAGAAGCTCTCGTTTCTCTCATTTTATTGATGTGTTATCAATAAACTCTCCCAGTTTGTAGACTGTCATTTCACTCTCTTTATGGTATCTTTTGATGAGGAGAAGTTCTTAACTTTAATGTAATTCAGTTAATCTATCTTTTACGACTTACGTTCTTTGTACCATATTTACAAAATTCTTTCCTACCCTGAGGTTATAAAGACATACTCTTTTATTATCTTTTTAAAGTTTAATAATTGTGGCTTTCTCATTTAGATTTTAAGTCCAGTTGTGATTATTTTTATATGGCATGAGAAAGACATACAACTTTACATTTGTGTAAAAGGTTAACCAATTTCCGAGAATGATTTATTTTTTTAAAAAAAAAATGTATTTTCCCATGGATCTGCAGTATGACCCCACCCCATCTTGTTTCAACGTCCCATATATTGATGAGTCTGTTTTGGGAGTCTAATTTGTTCTATTGGTCTATTTTTCTATGCCTGCACCAACACCTTACAGTCGTAATCAATTTAGTTTGATAATGCCTTACATAAAGCATGTGCAATTAGGGTGTCACTCTCACCCATTTTTTCTTCAAAGGTGTCTTGGTTATTTTTGGTTCTTTGAATATATAAAATAAAAAAGAGCACCAATTTTCAAAGAAAAAAACCTGTTGGGGATGAGATTACTATTTTATTGAATCAACTTAGGGAAAAATGACCTTTTTAAAATATTACACTTTCTAATCTGGTCTGGCTTTCCATGTAATTAGACTGCCTTTTTGTTCAGAAAAGTTTTATATTTCTCCAGAAAGGTATTTCATATCTCCTGTTATATTTATTATTAGGTACTTGTTTTAATGCTACTTTAAGTAATCTCTTTAATTTTATTTTTCAACTACTGCTGGCATGTGAGATGCATACTGATATTTATTTAATTTTGTTTCCAAACTCTCCTGCTAATTCTTCTAATTTATCTAAAGAATATTTTTTTAGTTTTTATGCAAAAATATTATTTGCAAGTAATTTCAATTTTGTTTCTTCCTTTCTAATCCTTTTAATTTTATCTTCTTATTTTTGCCTTCTTTGCATATAGGCAGGCTAATTATCAAATAAAGTGGGCTGAGTTGTAAGTAGATGTATTAAACAAATTCCACCTTTGTATGTATCAATTTGCAATAGTTAGTTGGTAATAAGTGGAGAAGTAAACATATGATGAAGAATGTCTAAAAGAACTATTAAATGCCATGTTAATGAAGATATCTGTGATGTTGCAATGCTATATCATCTTGATACCAGTAAATAAACTTTACAGAATTATCAAATTGTGCCTCATTAAAAATACCTTTTAAAGATTGCCCATTGGCAAAATTTTGACTAACATATCTGATTACCCTGAGGTAGCAAGCAAAGTTTTGATGTTAGTAGCATCATTTTACACAATACATTTGTGAACAGGCATTTGTACAGACAGCATCTTTTAACTACTAAATCAAGCTTTGACAATTTAGTTTTCACAAAACATCTTCCATAATAGTTTATTTATGTTCTAAATTTTAGTTATATTTTACAAACTTACTTTGTAAGTTTATTTGGTTTTATACTGGTATAAGAACAATAATTATTATACCCAGCGTTGTTACACATTTAAGTAACTATATTTAAATTAGTTTAAATAATTTAAATAAATTAGTTTAAATTAAATTAAATTAGTTTCCCCCTAGAAATCTATGGGGATGTTTTTCCTTTGAGATCATCTGTTATTTTATTACTTATATTTGAGAAATTCTGTTCTTATGAGCTAGGAAACTACTTGGTTCCACTTTGGAGGATCCTGGCTTTCCTGGTCTTCCCAAATTTGGGGAAAAAAATTTCCAGTTACCTTCTTACATTGGGTGGAGATATTTCACTACACCATTTTCCACCCTGTAACGGCTCCTGAGTGAACTTTTTGAAATGGCCATCTGATCCTAACCTTTGACTACTTAAAAGTATTCAGTAATTTTCCTTTACTTTTAATATAAAATTCAAAATTTTTAACATGACTCAGAATACTCTATAATTTGATTTCTACCTACCTCTCTAAATTCATTTTTGCAAACTATTTCTTCCCCAGTTGACTTTATCTCAATAAGTGAAAAACTTTGTCCTTTAAATTTCTCAAACCAAAAGTCTTGGAGTCACCCTTTCCTCCTCCCAGTCATACACCACATTAGCAAGTTTTTCAGGCTCTATCTTCAAAATATGTATGAAATAGGACCACTCATTATTTCCATACCATTATCTTGTCCATGCCACCATATTTGTTAGAATTTTGCAATAATTTCTTAATTAATGCCCTTACTCCTGTATTTGTTTTCTGTTGCCATTGTAACAAATTATCACAAACTCAGCAACTTAAAATAGCACTAATTATATCTCACAATTCCATACCAGTCTAATAGGCTTGGCTGACTTTCTGCTCTGGATCTCACAAAGTTAAAGACAGGATTGTGTTTCTTTCTGGAGGTTTGAGGGATGAATCCATTTCCAAGCTCATTCAAGTTGTTGGCAGAATTCAGCTCCACCTGAATATAAGATGGAAGTCCTCAGTTCCTTGTTGGCTGTTTGTTGGGGGTTGTTCTAAACTTCTAAAGATCATCTGTACACCTCAGCTCATTGGCCCTCTTTTTTCTCAAATCTCTCTGACCTTCTCTTTGCCTTCTCACTCCCCTGCCTTTCTCTTGTTCTACCTCTCTTTTTCTTTTTCCGGACAGAGAAATTTCTCCATCTTCAAGGGTCCAAGTGATTAGATTGGTCCTATCCAGATAATTCAGGATAGTTCCCTATTTTAAAGTCAGCTATTTGATAACTTTAATTCCAGGAGGACCTACATTCATGTTTGAATAACCAAGGTACAGAAATCTTGGGGGAGGGAATTCTTCCTACCACAGCACTCCTCTAATTATTTTCACCACAGCAACTGCAATGGTCTTTAAAGAATATTAATGCCTGTTTCTGTCACTTTTCTGCTCAAAACCATCCAGAGACTTCCCATCTCATTCAGAGTAAGAAACAAAACCCTCAGGAAGCTCTATAAAGTCTTACATAAGATGTGGTGTGCTCTCTCTCTCTCTCCCTCTCTCTCTCTCTCTCTCACACACACACACACACACACACACACTACCCTCAATATCTGTCTGATTTTATTTCCCCTCACTCCTTACTCCTCATCTCCAGCCACACTCGTCTCTGCTTCTCCTCAAACTTGCAAGCCATTCAGTGCCTCAGGTCTTTGCACTTACACATATCCTCATGGCTCTTCTCTTTACCTCCTTCTATGCTTCTGCTCAGAAGTTACTTTATCAGTGAGGCCAAGCTCCTTGCTCCCTGTATTTCCTCACCCCATACATCCTTTTTTTTCTCTGCAGACCCTTAAAAACCATCTGAATATTCTACTTGTTTAGGTGATGCTTGTTTGAGTAAAACCAGACCACAAAAATGTTTTAAGTCCCAGTATTAGTTAAATGTTATCTTCATAAGCAAGATAAAAACCACTGAGCCTATAATCTATTTCTAGGTGGATTTAGGAGAAAATAATCCTATGGGAAGTAAACTTCTGCTCCCAATGCAATAGTCCTGGGGCAGATACACCACTAATGAGGAGCTCGTACTCTGATGAATACATGTGCGGTGAGACCTGAGCCCTGGACAGGTTGGGGTTGCCATTGGATCTAGCTCGCTGCTTCACATGATGCTTTGAGGCTGCCTTATTCCCTCTTCTCCTGTCTCTGGACAAGAGGGCAGAGTGGAGATTCAGCATCAGTCAAGGCTTGTTGCAAGAAGATGCTCTAATCCTACAGTTGTCCCAACCACAGCCAGGTCAAGGGAGACTATGGACTCTGAGAATATACTACCTTAGAGTTAAAAAGCAGGCTATATGGTGGAGAGGGTAGCTATTTAGTCTTCTTTCTAAGTTTTTTTTATCGTTCACTGTTCCCTTTGAATAGGCCCTTCTTCCTTTTGTAAGGGTCTCTTACAGAGAGCTCAAGTTGAGCTGACAATGTGAGTGGATTTCAATGATCATGTTTAATACTTCTCAGCTAATGAAGAAGACATAGAAATCGAATTGTGCAAAAATTAAAGGAAATAACTAGTGACATTTGTGAAGATACTTTTCTGCTTACAACATTATAGAAGCTGTATAAATGAGTCTACTAATTTTTTAGAGTCTATTCCACAAACCAGAAACCATCCAGTAAGCTGGAGATAAGCAGGACTCATAAAGAGCCTACCTCTAGATAGGAATGATTAGTTTCACAGAAAGAAAAATAAAAATGTATTTGTTCATTTCATACATTCAACAGGCATTTAAAGTGATCAACATTTGACTTTTGTTAATGGTCCAAAAGAGAATGTTGAATTGAACAACCTCCCTCTGTGGGTTCCCCAGGCTTTGTGGATTTCCACAATGCTGTGAGCAATTACACATCCCAGTCAAAGCCGAGGAGACAAAGCCACTGTGTGGTGAGGGCTAATGATTTGCCATAGGACTTTAGATGTGGTTTTCTGGTCTATCTGGGCTCAATTTCCTCATCTCTAAGAGAAGATAAACATTTCTCATTAAGGGTTTTGAGAAACAATTGATGAGCTACTTATAGAAAACTTTGCCAAAATGTGATGCCATACCAGGGCTCAACAATAAAGGCCGCTTTATAGTTTCAGAATGTTTTGAAGGCTGATCAGAGAGGGTGTGGATGATGCCAATTTGGGAGCTAACGTTCTGTTTAGATTTTGTTTTCTTTTCTTGTGGTGCTGTGAGGAGGGCTGCACATCTCTAGAGTTAGTCACTTAGGTTTGGGCTTCCGGTGTGGTGGGCATTTTGACAGCAATGGAATGATGGAAATGAATAAATAGTTATTGACTTCAAGGAGCTTAGAGAATGGGGGAGGCAGAAAAATGGGCACTCGCAATTCCCTGCGGCAAATGCTTCCAGAATGTAGATGTTAGTGCTGTGGAATACAAAGGAGAACCATTACAAAGCAGCTAAATCTGAAAGAATCTGTACAGGGAGAAATGGATAGAAAAAAACATGATCCCAGGATTGAAGAGAGATGTTCCCACCTGGCTGAAGTGCAGAGGGCACAAGGAGGAGCAGCGGCCGAAGTGGAAGGCTTATCCACGTTATGGGTTTCTACCTAAGCTTTACCCTAAGGGCAGTGGGAAACCATTGAAAGGTTTGAGATAGGAAAGCATCATAGTTAGATTTGTGTTTTAAAAGACCACCCTATAAAGGTGTTCTAAAAGGTCACGGTGTTATTTGTATTTCACCACACTATCTTTTAAAATGTCACTATGAATAATTTTTTTCATAAAAGAAAAAACTTGACAAATAGGATCTCATCAAAATGGAAACCTTTTGCTCTGTGAAAGTTCATGTGCAGGGGATGAAAAGACAAGCTACGGAGTGGGAGAAATTATTTGCAAACCTCATACCCAACAAAGGATTAGTATGTGGAATATATAATAAACTCTCAAAATTTAACAGTAAAAACAAAAAAATTAAATTAGAAAATGGACAAAAGACGTGAACAGCTATTTCACCAAGGAGGATTACAGATGGCAAATATGCACATGAAAAGACGCTCAATATCATCTTCCATCAAGGAAATGTAAACTAAGCCCACAAGGAGATATCACTACATACCTATCAGAATGGCTGAAAGAGTAACACCACCAAATGCTGGTAAGGACATGGAGAAACTGGATCATCCATACTTTACTGTGGAATGTAAATGGTAGAGCTACTCTGAAAAACAGCTTGGTAGTTTCTTATAAAGCTAAATATGCAACTACATAACACTTAATAATTGCATTCTTGGATATTTACCCCCAGAGAAATGAAAACATACATTCACACACCCAAAAAAAAAAAAACTGTACAGGAAAGTTCACAGCAGCATTATTTATAAGCTAAAAATCAAAATAAATCTAGATGCCCTTCAACAGGAATGGTTGAACAAACTGTAGTACATACCACAGAATACTTCTCCACAATAAAAAGGAACAAACTATTGATGCACATGGCTTGGATCAATCTCCAGGGAATAATGCTGACTGAAAAAGCCAGTCCTAAAAGGTTGCATAGTGTATGATTCCATTTATATGACATTTTTGAAATGACAAAGTTCTTGAAATGAAAAACAGATTAGTTGTTGCCAGGAGTTAGGGATGAGGATGGTGGGGGCCATGCAGGAGGGAGGTAGTTATACTTGTAAGAGGACAAACTGAAGGATCCTTGCAGTATTGAAAGCTGACTGGTGGTGGGTATGTGAAACCACAGGTGATAAGA
Source organism: Colobus angolensis palliatus (assembly GCF_000951035.1). Taxonomy (NCBI): domain Eukaryota; kingdom Metazoa; phylum Chordata; class Mammalia; order Primates; family Cercopithecidae; genus Colobus; species Colobus angolensis. Next base: position 438,251 of record NW_012114600.1, on the reverse strand, counting down.
CTGTATAGCACTTAATACACTCACAAATATACACACTCACACATACACACATGCAAATGACTATAAGTAAAGCTGGGAAAATCTGATGAAAATAGGTGTGCCATGTCAATGTTAATAACATTATTAGACTATAGTTTTGCAAAATCTTCCCACTGGGGAAACTGGGGAAAGTATACAGGGAATCTTCTTGTGTTACTTTTTACACTGCATGTGAATCTACAATTATTGCAATAAAAATTTCAATGAAAAAATGGTCACTCTGACTGTCATGTAGAGACGGGATCGAAGGCAGTGGTTCTCACACTTAAGTGCTTGGAGGGCTTGTTAACCACAGATCACTGGGCTTTACCTCCAGAATTGCTTATTCAGCTGGTCTGGGTGGGACCTGGGAATCTGCCTTTCTTGTAAGTTCCCAGGTGATGCAGATACTGCTAGCTGGGGAACCATCCTTTGAGATCCACTAAATTAGAGTCATTGTAGCTTTCCTTTGACTTCTATTTATTTCAAAGGGGAAAACAGAGCATCTACTTGTTCTTTGGTGTTTCTTTCACAAAGTCTTTAAAGACTGCCCATGCCTTTGTCTTTTAGGACAGCCTTGAAGTATCTGGTTAGAGCAGTAGTTCTCAGAGTGTGGCCCTCAGGCAGGTGGCATCAACAACACTAGAGAACTTGCTAGAAATATACATTTTGGGGCTCCACCTTAGACTTGGTGAATAAGAAGCTGTCAGGTTGGGGCCCCAGCAACCTATGTTTAAGATTCTGATGCATGCTAAAGTTTAAGGACGATTACATTAGAGGAAGACAGGAAGAAGTTAGGAAGCCAGTTAGGACCTTTTTATTTTATTTACAGTATTAACAAGTAAGTGGGTCCTCCCAGGGGCACCTAATTTTGAAACAGGATGTAGCAAAGGAAAAACTGAGGTGAGGTCTCCACAGGATAGTAGTAATTGACTTCTAGTCTCTAACCTGCAGATGCAGATGGCAACACTAACTTATCTCCACAGCAGGTGCTGTTCTAATTAACCAATAAAGATATTAGAAAGCACACAGGAAGAAGAAAGCCCAAGATTAACACTAAGTGGCAATTAGTGGTATTAGGCAATGCCTATTATCTGCTCATAAACATATCAACACGTTGATCTTAAAAGGGAATAAAACTAGACAGTGTTTGTGAACCACCAGGCTTTCAGGGGCATCTTATTTATACAAGTCACAGGATCAATTGACCCTTGAACAATTATACTTCAAAGTGATTACTTCTACCATCCCAGAATTTAATCTTTCAACTGCCTATTGAAGCCCTACTCTGTTTTTTTCATCATGCCACTGTGAGGTTTCCGGAAGTTGAGAGTGGTATCTAATTTGTTGGCCCCCTTCTATTCCTAGCTGTGATTTTAGATGCTGCTGTCAACATTCAGAGAAGAAGTCACTGGGGACCTCAGCGCAGGGTGCTGAGTGTGTGTGTTTAACACTAATTCCACGCACATGAGTCATCCAAGCTCTATTTGTGGAAAAGGGAAGAAGATTGCCAGATGATCTTCAGCACTTGCCTTGGCTCTATAGTTATCTAAGAGGATGTTAAATTGGAATAATTCTACTCATTTATTGCTCTGCTTGCAAATTAGCCAGTAAAATGTCAAAAATTATAATACTCTTTTTTAAAAAAAACACACAGTGTTAGGGGAACATTGGCAGCTCTTAAAAACTCTCCTGGCAGTGCACGGTGGCTCACATCTGTAATCCCAGCACTTTGGGAGGCTGAGGTGGGCAGATCACTTGAGGTCAGGAGTTTGAGACCAGCCTGGCCAACATGGTGAAACCCCGTCTCCACTAAAATACAAAAAGTAGCTGGGCATGGTAGTGCGCACCTGTAATCCCAGCTACTCGGGAGGCTGAGGCAGGAGAATTGTTTGAACTTGGGAAGTGGAGGTTGCAGTGAGCTGAGATCACACCACTGCACACCAGCCTGGGCAACAGAATGAGACTCCGTCTCCAGGAAAAGAAAAAGAAAAGAAAATTCTCCTAAGGCTCTCTGAAATTCTCACCAACTTCTGACTTCATGAAGAGATAGTGTGATATAGAGGAGAGAATCTGATTGTTGAACTCAAACAGATCTAGTATAAGGTATATGGATGTGCTTTGGTCAAGGAATATGCCAGAGCAGATATCCAGGCCTGCATGACTCAGTGAGTTTGGTGTGCAGTGTCATACTTGACTCTGAGCCACTATTGTCTGCAAAAGGTATAATTGCCCTCCTAATGCCGTACAGGGGCTTTTGGGCTCGGCTCACCTCAGTGTGGCTTGGAATGGCAGGTGCACTGGCACCCAGGGAAAGAGAAAGAGCCAAAGCCCTCTGTCTGCAAGAGAGAGCCAGGACACAGTTCGGCTTGCTAGTGCCTAGAGAAAGAGTTAAGCTGCTGACCCTGAAGGCAAGAGAGAGCCGGCCACCCAGCGGTGTGTGGAAGCCCCTGGCTCAGGCAGCCAAGACAGGGAGGACAGTGTAAAGAGCTAGTGTAAGTAAGCTGTTAATGAGAGCTGCTGCTGAATAAAATCATCTTTCACCTGCCTACAGTCCCCCCGAGTGTTCTTTCTGTCCATCCACCCACTCCCTTCAGACTTCAGCATGGGCTGGACCTGGACCCCAGGATGTGCCATTTAGGTTTGAATATCACAGCTGCCATATAATAGCGTTAGGTAAAGTGCTTAAAATTCTCTAAGCCTCAGTTTTTCTATCTGTAACATGGACTAAAATACTTACCCTATGTGGTTGATTTGAGAAAAATGAAATGCACATATACAGTTTCTGGCATGTGTTTGGCACACAAAAGCTCAGTTCCCTTCTCCTCAGATTGAAGATAATTGCTTGGTTTTGGTATAGGTTTTTTATTCCCCATAAATTTAATAGTGTATGAAAAAATTAAGTGATTATACGACAGGTCCAGTTTGCTTTCTCTTGTTTTCTTTTCTTCACTGCTTCAGTCAGCATGAAGTTAGTCATTCTGAGCTTCAGTCAGTTCTAGTCCATTTGCCAATGATCCCAAGGCTCCTTTTATGGTCTGAAAAGCGATATTCATATCTGGTAAGCATCCAAATCATAATGATACTCTAGCTCATGTTTGTCAGACATAGCCAGAAAAACAGACTATAAAATATTAAAAGTAACAGAATTATTTTTCTATACCCTCAAAAGAACTGAACAAAAACCAACTGAATTCTTAGACTTGTATGACCATATCCATATTACGATACATGATTATAATAAAAAGATGAAATAGGATACAAGTTGCCAATGTTCAACTCTGTCAATAATAGTAAACTAATTCTCTGTGAAGTGCATTAATTAGCCCTTTGGTAAATATGAAAATGAGTTTTTCTTTAAAATAAATATGTATATATTTTTCAGAAGTAAAAACGAGCAGGCATAGGTTTTAGCTGAAAATCGGTTTTGTTCGACAGCATAATAATTTGGAAAAATTAAAGGCAAACGTCTTGGGCAGAGCATGCATTCTCCAGCTAGTCACCATTTCTACCTCCCTTCTTTTATGCCCACTGGCCCACCTGCTTCACACATTACAGGACGTGCCAAGCTTCTAGAGGCATTTAAGTTTGTAGATCCTAGTTCCAAGCATTTAGATCATATTACTGGGTTCCTACCCAGGCAGCTGGGTTCCAACAGCAGGAACCTGAGCTGCATATCCTACCTAATCTTTGGGCAAAGTTTTGCCTGTTTGGCACAAAGATAGTGGTAGTTTCCTGTAGTTATTAATCTTTGAGTTACTTAATCTTGTTGTTGCTCTTCCAGAATGTCCAACAATCTTTTAAAGAATCTCTGCTTTAAATTTGATCTGTATCAATGTTTGGAACATGAAGAGTGGTTTCTGTTTTCCTGCTTGGACCCTGACTGATAACAGAGCTAGATTGAAAGGGTGGGAGTATAGTTGAACACAACTGCAAAGGGAAAAATTAGTTGGGTGTGGTGGTGCATACCTGTCATCCTAGCTACTAGGGAGGCTAAGGCAGGAGAATTGCTTGAACTTGGGAAGTGGAGGTTGCAGTGAGCCGAGATCACACCACTGCACACCAGCCTGGGCAACAGAGCAAGACTCCATCTCCAAAAAAACAAAAACAAAAAAAAAATAGAAAAAGAAAAGAAAACTCTTCTAAGGTTTTCTGAAATTCTCACCAACTTCTGACTTGGCTTAAGCCAAGCTTAGAATGTACACTTCCCAATATTCATAAACAGAAAAAGGAAATCAAGGGTTACCAGTCATTTGAGAAAAACCAACACCACAAAAGAGAAAGACTAAGATGTAAAGGAAAAGCCATGCAGAAAAGGTAACACCTTAGTAAGCAAATAAGAATTTACACTTAAAAATTAATATCAGAATAAAGAAGATTTTGCAATTGAAAATAAAAATAAGCTACTATGAAAACAGAGCAATCAAAAATGGAAAAGAGTTTGTTGCAATTAAAAATACAATTGGCCAATTTTTAAAAAAATTAATAAATGGGCTGAATAATGAATTGGATGAATAGACAAAATCATGGTATAAAAGTAAATTCAATGAACTCTTTAGAATATGTAGAGCAAAGAGTCAATAAGGAAATAAGAGTAGTTTAATATGTGTCAGGCTATTCTAATTGCTTTAGTTATAATAACTAATTTAATTCTGACAACAACTTTTTTGAGCTAAGGATAATTATTATATACACAGAGGGGTTAAGCAACATGCTCAAAGTCACACAGCTAATGGGTAACAAAGCTGAAATTCAAATCCAGAGAATGTGACCTCAGAGACCTTGCTCTTAATTATTATTCTACATTGCCTATTTTAAATGTGGGAGATAAGTTAAGAGACATGGAGGATATTCAGAAAGTTCAATAGCCACCTAACTGGAGTTGTTAAAAAAAAAAAAAAAAAAAGCAAACAGAATGAACAGGAGAAAGAAAATATTCAAGAAAAATAGAAAATGCATTGAGCTGAAAAAAGACTTGACAGACACCACTAAGTGCCAAAAAACATGACTTTTTTCAAAATAACATATCTAGACACATAACTGTGAAATTTTAGAACTCCAAAATAAAGAAAACCTTTCTCTGCTTGCAAATTTTCTCCAGAGAGAAAAGCAATGATGTACAGAGTGTTGTGACTCAGGTGGCATCAGATGTTTGTTGTGACTCAGGTGGCATCAGATGTTTCATCTGCAACAGAACAATGATTTGTCAATTCGGAAGTTTTGGATTTAGAATTCTCTACCCAAACAAGTGTTAATCAAATGGGCAGGCAAAATAAAGACATTTGGACATGCAAGAATTCAGGAAGTCTAGCATTCATTGCTCTTCAAAGAGATAAACTAACAAAATGTAGGATGATTCCAAGAAACAGGAAGATTTAAGACATAATAAACATCAGCAGTTGAGTGTGACTCAGATGTGAAAGACAAAATTAAACAGTGAATTTATTGGACTGGGGCTTGTAAAATGCTCTATTTAGAAAGATATACATGGCAATAATATATTTCTCTGTAGCTCCAAGCTCAGTATTTGTTTCTACTGGCGAAATATTTACATAATCATAGTATTGTAAAAAATGTATCATAAATGACTTCTTAAATTATTATTTGAGATTTCAAAAAATCATGTTCATATAATTTAGAAAATACCTAATGGATGATAACAAAGGAAATTAATGAGTGCCACTAGTTATAAAGAGATTTACCAAAACAAAACAAAACAAAACAGATTGTAATTATCAAGCTCTGCTTGATCAAACAATTTTTCCGCCCTTTGGGGAGACAACTGCTTGGCTTCTACATTTTTTCATAATAATGGGAAAATGTTCTTTTCTTGATCATGTCTCAACTATTCTTGAAAAGACAAGCAGCAACACCTTCCAGCAATCCTGAAGAGATTACTCGGCAGCAATTCAAGACATAGGCAATGAATTGGAGCCAACTTAACGACTTAGATATGCTGAATCTAAAAGTTATCTGAAACTTTCCCAGCAAAGCAAGCATTTTGAGAAGTTAAATAACCAACACCTCCTATTTTACATTTTCCAATTCTGGAATTTACTCATAGATTAAATCAAGGTCTAGTAAATATGGATGGTAAAGCCATGTAAAATTATACCCATATAATATTATAATGTTCCCTGTTTGCCTATTTTTATACTAATTCCACAACTTTGAGTAATTTATTTTATTTATAGTTATCATGGTGTTTTGGTGACATATATTTTTTATACAAGAAAAAAGTTTTTTTAAGTATAATTTTTATTACAGAATACTTACAGGGGAGAGTAAAAATGAAACGTACTTTTTAACAGAGATGCAGTTACTTACAAGTAGAGGGAGAGTCACCCATATTATGCAACTATCCTATCTTATCAAATATATACTAGGAGACTAGTCATTAAGTCCTTTGCCACAGCAAAGAAAGTAAGGAGGCCACAGGCTTTGAACTGATCTGAGTTTTTTAGGTAAGTCACGTAAACTCTCTAAGCCAAGCTTGTCCGACCTGTGGCCCACAAGCTGCATGTAGCCCAGGACGGCTTTGAATGCAGCCCAACAAGAAAAATATTAAACTCAAAGCAAATGTCTCTATATGACATAAATTTAAATATCTTTTTTAGAATTTTTACAATAAAATGAAACCAAAGCACACTCAAAAGAAAATACTGATTTCATTACATATATGTTATAAGTCTGAAAAGATAAATTTTCAAACAAATCAGTAATGAATGCTCATTAATCCTTCTATTCATTTCCAAAACATCTATTGAGAGCTTCCTGTGTATTTGACAAGTGTGCTAAGCTCTGAGAAATCAGTGGTGAAACAGAAACTTGGTGCCTGCCCTCAGGGAGGTTAAACTTGCCAATAGGGTCCAATAGGATGGCATTTCACATGGAATGTAGACTTTAATTTAGAAAAATTATCCTCTTCTGCTTTCTCTCTTTAACTGTACATTTTTATTTGTGACTTAATCTCCTACTGAAATAAGCTAAATCTGGTTTGAAATGACGTTCTGTTGAAAGTTGTGCAGTCGGAACTGAAGAGAAACTTACTGTTAAATATGGCATACTTATCACATGGCTATCTTCTCTTGCTCCTGAATACAATTAAAATAAATAATCAAAATGAGGGAAATGGATATGAGTAATCAGCAGACAAGCGCTTTCAATAAATTTTCAATTGACAAAATGAAAAAGAGGTACGGTAAGTGACTTGGCAGAGTGGAGGAAGCTAAAACTGAAGTACCTGCTGAAAACAGATAGTTCACTAATGAGGAATGAGCCAGTTTGCCCCACTGAAACTCACGAGAAGTGAGTTTCACAAGAAGTGGAGGCAGCAAAGTGTGGATATAGCAAAAGGTTGAAATCAGGGAAATAAGTTGAAAGTCTGCATGTAAAATGGCTTTGTCTAAAGTGGCTGAGCACTCCCAGATCTCTTTCCCCAACCCACATGGACGGGTAACAACCTTTTTATACACACCTACCAATCATTTCTCCCTAAGTGATCACAGATTAACTTTTTGGAGAAATTGAGCTAGAGATGTTCCAGACCTGGAAGCAGTAGGAGCAATGGGGTAAGGTATAGGGTTGGAGACAGAGTGATATCTCTTTGAATATTACCTTTTGATATGATTTGGCTCTGTGTCCCCACCCAAATATCATCTCAGATTGTAATCCCCACATGTCAGGGGAGGGACTTTATAGGAGGTGATTGAATCATGGAGGCAGACTTCCCTGTTGCTTTTCTCATGATAGTGAATGAGTCTTCACAAGATCTCATTGTTTGAAAGTATGTGGCATTTCCCCCCTTCTCTCTCTCTCTCTCTCTCTCTCCTGCCACCTTGTGAAGAAGATGCTTGCTTCCCCTTTGCCTTCCACCATGATTGTAACTTTCCTGAGGCCTCCCAGTCATGTTTAAGCCTATGGAACTGTGAGTCAGTTAAACCTATTTTCTTCGTAAATTACCCAGTTTTAGGTAGTTCTTTATGGTAGTGTGAAAACAGACTAATACACTTTTTCAGGGGACTCAAGGAAAAAGCCAGCTTGCTGCCTATAACTCTAAAATAAAGCCTCTTCATTGATTGCCCTCTCATGCACACAACACTTCTAATTGGTCTTTCAGTATTTCATTCCAAATGGTGCTGGGACAATTGGATATCCACATGCAAAAGAAGTAAGAATTAAGTTACACCCCATTCTTAAAACCAGACACAAAAATAACTCAACATGCATAGACCTAAATGTAGAACTATAAAACTCACTGAAAAAAAGTGTAGGAGTAAATCTTTGTGACTATGGGTTAGGCAAAGACTTCTTAGGTATGACACCTAAACCACAAACTACAAAAGAAGAAAAAGATAAATTGGACTTCATCAAAATTACAACCTTTTATACTTCAAAGGATACTGTCAATAAATTGAAAAAGACAAATCACCAAATGAGAGAAAATACTCACAAATCATAGATCTGATAAGGGATTTGCATCTGGAATATATTTTAAAATCTTTTATGACACAATAATAAGATGACAAGTAACCCAATTAAAAATGGACAAAAGACCTGTATGAAAAGACATTTCTCAAAAGAAGATAGATATAAGGCCAATAAGCACATGAAAATATGCTCAACATCATTAGCCATTAGAAAAGTGCAATCAGAACTACAATGGGATACCACTTCATACCCGCTAGAATGGCTATAATTTTTTTAACAGGGTGGATAATAACAACTATTGGCAAAGATGTGGACAAAAGGAAATATTCAGATATTGCTGGTGGGAATGTAAAATAGTGCAACACTTTGAAAAACGTTTGGGCAATTCTTTAAAAAGTTCCATATAGAACTATTATGTGATTCAACAATTCTACTCCTAACATATACCCAAGAGAAATAAAAACATTTATACATGAAGATTCATAGCAGCCTTATTTATAATAGTCAAAAAGTAGAAACAACCCAAATGTTCATAAACTAATAAATGGATAAACAAAATGTGATATGTTCATAAAATGGAGCATTATTTAGTAATGAAAGGAAATGAAGCATTGATACATGCAGCTGCATGGATAAACCTTAAAAAATATTCTAAGGTTTACTGTGTCGGTTGCACAACTCTGTGAATATGCTACAAATCATTTAAGTGTACTCTTTAAGTAGGTGGATTTTATGGTATGTCAAGCGTATCTCAATCAAACTCTTAGAAAAATGTAAATGGACAGCCACCGATCACAGAAAAATATAAATGGACAGCCACAGAGCACAAAACATCTTGGAAAGCCTCCAACATGAAAAACAGAAATAAACACAAACAATAAAAGTGAATTTGAGGGGAAAGGGGTGACTGCAGGAAATAGAAGAAAAGGTCACCTAAAACATTTTGTTAGTATTCTTAGAGAGATATGAATCTGTAAAACAAAACCATGATGTTATCAAGAAATAAAAGAACAAGAAAGAGACCAAAAAGACAAAGAGCTATAAACCAATAGAGATAAGATAACAAAATTACAGTATCAAGTCATGAATTTCAGGAATAAAATTTCTAGAAGAAAAAGTAGAGGAAGTGAAGTGAAGAAAGATAAAACAGAAATAGCAAGAAAAATTCCTATGACAAGAGGACATGACCTTCTAGATTGAAAAGCTTCATGAAACACTGAATAACAAACTTTTAAAGATTTATTTTAAAACATCTAGAAATTTAAGAATACCCAAAATAAAATTAATAAAGATTTTTTAAACCCGAAGTATGTATAATCAGCATGACATCAGACTTTCCAGTGTAGCGCTAAAGATATAAGACAATAAATTAATGTTTACATAATTCTGAGAAGAAGAAAAAAATGTTAGGACAAAATTTCTATACTCGCCCCAAGTATCAATCAAATATGAGAGTGAAAAATATGTATTTCATTGATAGTTGGGCTGAGTGTAGAAATTTTCAGACATACTAAAACTCAGAATAATAATCACCCATGCACTCTTTCTTAGGAAACTACTGGAGAATATGCTTTAAAAAATGAGGAAATAAATTTAGAAAGAAGTTTTGTGATCTAGGAGACTGGGGGCGCAATACAGGAAAACAGCAAATGGAAGGATCATAATGATAGCTCCACTCATGACTAGAAATTAATTCATGTCATTTGGAGCAAAAGAAAAGAAAACTCAAGTCTGGAGATTCAGTGGGGATGTGAGGGAATGAAATCAATACATATCTAATGTGATAATTTCATAGGTATTTGACAAATCTCAGGAGGCAGTTGGATAGACACATGAGAAACTATCAAAAAATGAAAGGAAATTGAAGAGGTATACTAGAAAGAAAACGTTTCAAACTTCAGTGCTTAACTCAACAGTGGTCCAGATTGCAGTCCTGTAGCAATATGCACATGGACCAAAAATTTAATTTTAGAAATTATGATATAGGTGAATTGGAAGAATGGGGCAAGGGGAAGTGGTTAAGAAATGTGAGATTTGTAAGACAGTTAAATAATTTCAATAATAAACATTGGCTAAAGTTGAAAAAAATCAAGATAGAGGAATTATATTTTTAAAGCGGGATGATGATAAAACCTAGAAGAAACAAAGAAATTGAAATGGGGAGATGTGGATTAACCAACCGCTGTTCTTTTAATACAAGTGTTTCAATACTACTTGGATTTTTTAAAAAACATCATGGCATGCTATAATTTGGATAATTTTTTTTTTAATCCACTAAGGGATCATAGCACTGAAAAAGCACTGTGTGGTAAAGACATAGGCTGTCAGAAAGTTTACAGAGTATAAAAAAGACATATTTCTTTTTTTATGAAGACCACTACCAAACCGAAAATAAAACTGAAATAGTGTAAGTTTTAATTGTGAACTATCTTGGTAAATAATCATTAACCACAGGATCTATAATTTATAGACCTTTCATCGACTGCCATCTGAGGACAGTAGTTCTATCTTTGCAAGAAAGACATTCCATGAGAAATAAGAATCCTCTTAATACTGACTCTCTGAGTATGTTTTATAACTAAGAAAAGGCTTCCCATAAATAACCAATGTATGTTGTAGAGAAACCCAGGAAAAAAGAGAAGAATGCAAATGTTTATGTGCTAATCTCAAACCCCTAGAGCTGCCAGGTAGAAAGGTGAGCAAAACAGAGCACAGAGTAGTCTGGGCCAGTTCCTTCTGGAGAATCAACTGAGAGTGTTGCCTTGGGCAATGTAGTACAGATGGCAAGACATCCATACAGAAACTGGCCTCATCTCCTCTGAATCTTGCATGGCCACTATCTGAAGATCAATAGAATTTTCTCTTCTAACCAAAGGTGTGGGACCACCTACAACAACAATCGTGTTCCATATTTTCTTCCCATGCTTTCATCATAAATCTCAGCATACAAACAATCAACTCTTCTACAAAATGAAGAATTCTGTAGTACAAACCCCATGCAGCTAAGCAGAGCATAGGGTAGCCAATAATCTGTCTTTCACGTGATCTAATACATTCATCTGGCTCTGCCACGAGCTGTAGGTAGGCCAGCTCTAGGAGCTCTAGAACTTGAAGATGCCACATTCATTCTGCTTTAGCCAAGGAGCTGCTCCTAGACTAGGAGGGGAGCTGTTCTTGTTCCTCCCGCCCTGTCTCATGGATGCCACTCTTTGAAGACACCTATCTACCTACCCTAGTCAGGGTCATATCTCATTATTTTCAAGGTTCCCTGTGTTCTTAATCTCATTCACTTATTAACTTCTTTTTGTCAGAAGAATAAGCTTCCTACTGTCTGTGGCTCCTGGGTTCTCCCATAAGAAGCCCCTGTTTACTGCCTTACTAGTACATGTCAAAACTCTTATATCCATACAACCTTGTAGTATGGCTCTGGTCTAAGGTAGAAAGAAAGGGGCATAACTGTAACATGCATGTAATTATCCAGCTAAGCAGAGCATAGGGTTGTTTGAAATCTAGCATAGAAGACACAATTAAGAATTTTTTTTAAGTATACCTGTTTAGGATTGTGAATTGTATTCACTCACTTCACCAGATATTTACTGAGTGCATTTTTATGCAGATTTCATGTGTTGTAAATCAAATAAGGCCCATAACATCAATGAATTTATAAAGTGTGAGGAGAGATTGGACAAGGAAGAAAGATTAAAACAATAGAAAAAGAGTTAAAGTAAGCAGCATGAGAGAAGTGCTAAGTGTGGAGGTTTGCAGGGGAATAAATTATATCTGGCTGGAGAAGGTATGTACAGTTTATTAAATAATTTCATGCAGCATTTGTGAAGCATCTGCTGTGTGCTGTGCTAGGTACTATATTAAGGTCTGAGGAGACCAAGAGCATACAGACAGTTATGCGCCAAGGATGAAAAAGCCCTGGGAGATCAACAATGAGGAGGCAATTTTTTCTCCTGGAAGTGGGAGTAAGGATGAAACTGTCAGGTAAAGCCTCATATAGGATATTGGTTTTTGAACTCAGACCTAGACAACAAGTGGAGTATTGACTGGGGGAAATGCCGAGATAGAGCACTATAGGTATATGTAACAGCAGGAGTAAATGTGCAATAGCAGGGAAAATAAACTGTAATAGAAACTATTCCAAATTATCTAGAATACTGGGTGTTTGTGGCAAATAGGGGCTGCAAAGATAGAGGGCAGAATGCAGAGAAGCAGTATGAACGGAGCACCTATTTAGCTGTGTTAGAAAATGAGGAACCAATGCAAGGTTATTTGTTTAATTTAGTGATCAGCATAGTGTTTTGAAAAGGTAAGCCTGGAATCAGTATATAGAGGATGCTTGAAAGTGAGGATGGAAAGGAGGCTATTTCTTGTTTCAGGGGTGAAGTAATGAAAATCTGAACTAGCTGGTGCCATTAGGAAGGGAAAGATGGGTGTAGGCATTGAAGAAGCTACATCTACTTACATTGGTTGAAGTTGGGGAGAGTTGGAGAAGTGGAAATCTCTCAATCAGGGTGGTCCTGGAGCCTTAGCAAATAATGCCAGGGCTTTTCTTACAGATGCAAGGAATTAGGCAAGACTTGGGCTTGAAAAACAGGTTGTATTTTATGATGCTAGATGCAGAACCTAATGTTAAGTGTGCTTGCAAGCACACGCACATGCCACACACAGGCCATCATAAATTATACTCTTGGAACATAGTTGTTTTGGTATCGGGCACATATAACACTGTTGGCTTTCATCCAAATACTAGCAAAAATCTCTCTAAGGGGTCAGTGGATATCAGTGGCCTTTCCTGCCTTCTGGGAGACTGAAAAACTTGGTTACAAACACAGGCTGTGGAGACACAGAGCAGTTCAAACCTAAGGTGGGTCATTTACAGTTAACTGCATAATTTTAGGCAAATTACCCTCTCTTCTCTTGATTTCTACATTAATAATATGGGGATACTAATATCAAACACACTGACTTTTATGAGAATTAAATGAGCTATTACATGTGAATTGCTTAGAATAGAATAATACCCAGCACATAGGAGGTGCTCAGTAAATGCAAAGGATTCTTACTGTTGTTATGGGCATTCTGTGGTAGAAAAGTCAACGCTGAATACTTAGCAACTGGCATATATTTTTAGGGAGAGGAGCAGAAAAAAGTTTTAGTAGATAAAAATAATGTCACTTCCTTTTTAAAATGTCAGTAGAAGATTGAGACTTTTTTGTGTGATTAACAGCTCATTTCCCATGATTCTGGTGCAGTAATTCACATTCAAAACTATAGACAAGTATAGAGAGACTTTGTGAAAACTTCCACTGATTAAGGTAGCCTTAAGATCTAAAGGATACTTTGGCCTTTGGAAGTGGCACTATACAGATGTCTAGTCAGCTGTTATCTGCTTAGCATAGTTATCAAACACACCAATAAGTACATTATTTCATTTATTTTAATATGATGGACAAAACATAGCAACAACAAAATATGTGCTTAATGCAAACTGGGAAGGCTCGTTCATTTTATACTGACTCATTATGACAAGGCCTTATTGGTATGACAGTCTTGTGATTCCAGAGCACCATAATTCTGAACCAGATTCCCATCTTGTATGGCTCTGTTAGAGGTTTTGCCTGCAGAGGTTTTCTCTGATCCTCTTTCTGAGTGTGTCTCCCTCTTTCTTTATTTCTTTATTTCTTTCTTTATTTCTGTCTTTGTCTCTCTGTGTCTCTTTCTTACTCCCTCTTCTCACTTCACCACCTAAATTTCCTCATTATTTCCAAATAGTTTGGAAGTTCTAATTCTATAAACACTGCATTTTCTAGCTGCCTGCTAAAGACCTTTCTAAATTGCAATCCATATTTCCAGGTGAACGATGAACTAGTGCTGGTGAACCACAGAGAATGAAGCAAAAAGTTGCAGTGAGTAGGAATCCTGCAGCCGCTTTCTTTTTTGGCACCCAACAAATGTTCTCAGTTTGAAGGTTTTATCTCTACTCTTACTTGTTCCTACTTTTAAAAAAATTATCTTCTCTTTCAAAATAGAAAATACGTTTTCTTAATATTCTAGCAATATACGTTGTTGTTGTTGTGCTGATGTTGATAATAGTAATATTGCTATTAATATAATATGGCTTTTATTGCACACTTTTTGATTAATGATAGGTACCAACTGCCTACCACATTGAGAATGACACAAAGACTCCCAGGAAAAAAGTAAGTCCTACAGAAGTTTTACTTAGGCCTTTCCTGACCACCACTTTCCTGACCACCATTACAAGTATTAAACACTCTTGTAATGGTTCAGGAATAAATATCTTGAGGATTTCGTTAATTTTGCAGTGCAGCTTTCATATAATAATTATCCCATTTGTCAGAGCTAGCATAGATTAAAACTGGCTTTATTAATAAAAGCAATAGTAGCATAAAATAGATTTTTTAAGAAATCAAGATTATCAGTGCCATAGAAGGTGCAGATTACTAGAATTTCAGATATGTAAACGTGGTGAATAACATTTTAACAACTGATGTGGTTTCAATAACCGAAAATGAGGATAGTAAAATATAAACAGGAGAGATGGCTGGCCTAGAGATATAAATTGGAAAGGTGTTAGCATGCAGACAGGTATTGAAGCCACAAGAATAGATGAAAGAATCCAGTTAAAGCAAGTCTAAGGAGAAGAGAAGAGAGATGTTGGGGTGATCAGACCCAACACCAGGTTGTGGGGGCAATGAAGTCCGGCAGAGTCAAAGGAATGAGAAAAGACAGTTTGAGAGAGAAAGTGGGTCCAGGAGGCCAATGCTAAGTATGGAGGTTGCAAAGGCCCCAAGCTCTGGAAGCCCAAACTATTTATTGGTGATCAAACAAAGAAACAAGGGGTGAGAACGTGGGGGTCGAAAGGGCAAGCACATGATCTACAGCTGTGACTGACGGTTTAGGATTTCCTTTGAGGCATATGGAACATGTTCTGCTACTTGAGATAACGGAGAGCAGGTTCTTTTAACTCAAAATACAATCCATCCTGGGAGAGCAAGGAGCAAGGAGACAGCAAGTCTAGACACATTCCAGAGCCACGAGCCCTGGATTCTACTCAAGCCACGAGGGATTTTATGCCCTGGGCTTAGATTATGGTGCGTCAGGGTAGACTTCCACCCTTTAGCACAGAACTTGGTGTTCCAAAGGCCACGAGGAGTTTTAGACCCTGGGTCCTGGACATGTTCCAAGACTCTTTTACATTATGTCAGACATGCAAGGCCTGCCTGAGCTTCTCTCCCAACACTCAGCTTTTCCCAACATGTCTCCCTTTTCTTTTTCATAAAACCACCACAGCTATCATTGCTTGTTCTTGATGGTGGTTTTCTCTTCAGAAGTGGCTTCCTCTTCAGAGGTGGCTTCCGCATCTGCAGACTAAAATGAGACAGCACAAGCACACAACCATCAGAACAAAATTCACAAATGTAGAGCCTCCAATAGCCTTCAACTATAAATCTTTTGGATGGGATAGGAGTTTTTTAAGGATCTCAGTTACAATATAAATAGATGGTGATGTCTCCCATGGTCTATTTAGAGACACAGTGATCCAAACTGCTTTCCTGGCTTTAATTATCATGATAATTTGATTTTTATCAAAGGTTGAATTATTGCAGGTAAACAAGTGACATTTGGGGCACGTAATAAAGCATGTATTTATATCAAGAGAAACATTTCCTATTGCTAGCACAACTTTGAATCCAAAAGTTCCTGTTGGAGAGAAAAGAAAGAGCATTTTTATCCTTACCTCCCTCCCCTCTATTCCTTTTATATTTGTCCTCTCAGAATTTGATTGAACTTTGAGCCATAGCTAATTTCCATAATTCAAAATGTTCCTGTCTGTCCCTGCAAATCTCTGCTAGTCTTTGCTAGTCTCTACTTTTGTACCTCTTCTTACTTAGCTCTACTTACTTATATCTGTCTACTTACTTATATCTCTCTAATTATCTCTATCTCTATTTATCTCTATCTCTATTTACCTCTACATCTTCCTGGTAACATTTTTTATGACTCTGGGTAGAGCTCAAAAACCCACCCTTCAAGCTTCAGCAAGATACAAAACAGGGACCCCGGAATCAGCACCAGACTGAAGGGAACAGGAAGTCCTCTCCCCTCCCCAAAGTAGGAAAACCAGAGTTTGATCCTTGAAAATTTCCACTCCACATCAGTGTCATCCTCAATTTCCTGGAATGAATTGTTGATAATGGCAATTAACATATTTAGCAAAACAATGACCACTGTGACATTATAGACTCCATAAAGAACATAACCAATGTTTTCAATGAATTTGTGGTTATAGTTTATGACCACTGATATCACTTCAGAAAGTCCAAATATAGCCCAGAACAGTGTCTTAAAACTCTCTTGAACTGTTGTGAAGGCTTCGTTTTGTTTTACACCAATGTAGTAGGAGTTCAGGCTGAACATTCCAATCTCAAAGGCCACAAACACCATAATGGATATGACCATGAACCTGAGGATGTCTTTGACTGCTCCTCCAAGTGACATCTGCAGAGGTCCAAAGTTTTCATTTGCTGGAAAATACAAGCTATCCCAGAGAAAATCAAAACCACAGCAACAGCACAAAGATCTTCAGGCACCATCTGAGGATCAGAGGGGTCCCACTCCCTCCTGGCCAGATCATAGTATTTCACATTATCTCCCAATGTTACTTTTGTCAAGTCCTTCAAAGTATCTTTTGCATCAGTGATGCTCTGGGCTTTGGAAGCATGCCAGAATGCCCTGAATCTTGCAATGAATGATACTGAGAAAATTGCTAACATACCAAAATCAAGCATATTCCACAATTCAAACAAATATTCCTTGGGGCTTTGAGTCCAAATTTCTTTACATTCAGCCCATATCATGCCTCTGTGCTCATTAAATCTGTTTTTCTCTAACAGAGGCAGGTTAATCATGGAACTGAAGCTTCAAGATGACTTTACTTGCCCAGACTCCTTCTAAGTCCTCACTTTGTCTTCTTTTTCTTTAAAAGGGGCCCTCTGAATAAAATAGCCTCAGATTCCACTGAGTCTTACCCCATGCCTCACCCTCTTCATAATAAATGCCTTAAGAAATTCAAGTAAGCAGAATGTTTGCTTTCACTTTGTCCCATTGTTATCCTGGTTCTTCCGAGCACTCAGCTTTCCCACCAAGCTTCTTTCAGTCGACTTTGGGTGTCCTTTGACAATGCATCCTCCACTTTTACACACTCTAGCATTCCTTCACCGGGGTCTCTGTCATCCCACATTGGGCAGCCAGGAATGTTGGGGTGATCGGACTGAACACCAGGTCGTAGGGGCGACAAAGTCTGGCAAAGTCAAAGGAATGAGAAAAGACAGTTTGAGAGAGAAAGTGGGTCCAGGGGGCCAATGCTAAGCATGGACGCTTCCCCAAGCTCTGGAAGCCCAGACTATTTATTGGTGATCAAACAAAGAAACAGGGGGTGAGAACGTGGGAGTCAAAAGGGCAAGCACATGATCTACAGCTGTGACGGTTTAGGATTTCCTTTGGGACATATGGAACATGTTCTGCTACTTGAGATAATGGAGAGCAGGTTCTTTTAACTCAAGATACAATCCATCCTGGGAGAGCAAGGAACAAGGAGACAGCAAGTCTAGATACATTCCAGAGCCTCGAGCCCTGGATTCTATTCAAGCCACGAGGGATTTTATGCCCTGGGCTTAGACTATGGTGTGTCAGGGTAGCCTTCCACCCTTTAGCACAGAGCTTGGTGTTCCAAAGACCACGAGGGGTTTTAGATCCTGTACTCCAGACATGTTCCAAGACTCTTTTACATTATGTCAGACTTGCAAGCTCTGCCTCAGCTTCTCCCAACACTCAGCTTTTCCCAACAGAGAGATGAGGATGGAAACCCAGAGAATATTAATATTAAGGGATTTTCAAAGAACTAGTGAATGAGGCTGAGATGGAGTAGTAGAGGCAGGAAGAAGCAGAGAGGACAACTAGCAGAGCGTGGGTCACAAAGGGGACAAGCCTGACATCACTTTTATGTCTCTTCCAACCTCAAATTACTGGAAGTTACAAAAAGAAATAAATCTTTAAAAAATTGAAACTGGCAACTGACCTATGAATTAAAGATTTAAAAAAAACATTTCCACTGATTTAAGTATTGATGGGGATGGATTGGGAAGTAAGATGGCTGCCAAGATTCCTGCTCAGTGGTGCACTTATCCTTTATAATCACCTCCCCTTGCGTGAGGTGGGACATGTGAAGAAGATGGCTCTTACTTCCACAATTCCACTAAATTGTTTTTGATAAAATATTTTTGGGGATAATAGTTGTCTGTTTTTTAATTTTTATGGATATACAATAAATAGTTGTAGTATTTATGGGATACATGCAATATTTTCATACAAGCATACAATGTGTAGGGGTCAAATCAGGGTAATTGGGATAGCTATCACTTTAAACACTTATCATTTCTTAGTGTTAGAAACATTATAATTCCATGCTTCTAGTTATTTTGAAATACTCAATAAATTATTGTTAACTACATTGCCCTATTCTGCTACTAAACACAAGATCTTATTCCTTCTGTCTGTATTTTTGTGCCCACTAACCAACCTCTCCCCTCCTACACCCAGTTACTCTTCCCAGTCTCTGGTAACCATCCTTCTACTCTCTGCATATATGAGATCAACCTTTTTAGCTATCACGTATGAGTGAGAACATGCAATATTTGTCTTTCTGTGCCTGGCAACAATTAAGTCTATTGTCAATTAATGTTACATCTGATTTACACAAATGGGTAAACAATTTTTATAGAGGAAAAAATCTTGAGATATAGTATACAATTATCCTGACTTATAATATACCAAAAATAAGAAGTGAAAAGATTCAGTAAGTCTGGAGTAGGGTGTAGAGAGTTATACTGCTATAACACTTTATAAGTAAGTCTTATGTGCATGCACAATTGAGAACCACTAGACTAGAAATACTACATTAAAATTAAAAGAGCAAGTTTTCACCCAAGTAAAATTTAAAATAATTACTAATATATTACTGATAATACAGTAGTTGCCTGAAATCATCAGCTCATTAGACAGGCAAAGCACTGCCAGGATTCATAAGCGTAGGAAAACCTGACACAATTATTTCTTAGAGTTTTTATCAGTGTTATTCCTGAGGGTTAAAATATATTGTGGACAGTGAAAATATTGACAAAAACCAGGGGTTCACCATAAAACATCCAATTTCTGATAAATTCATATTAATAAAATCTTACCTATACAATGTTAGCACAGAGATGGCTAAATGTCTCTTTTGATTTGACAACTTTTCCCATGCAACTCATCAAACAAATCTAGTTAATTTCCAGCATCTCTCTTTTTATAAAGTAAAAGACACAATATTTGTAATTTTCCAGGGGCTATCTGGGGAATCTCAAAGATAGTTTTAGGTATAAAAGATGGCCTGAACATTTTGTGGGCTTTTTTTCCTATATTTAGGATCCCATTTTTAGAAAGTTAAAAATTTTTTAAATGTCAGAGGAAATTTGGATAGTTGGTTAAGATAGAATCATAGGTGTCTTAGAAACAATACTTGGTTGTCTGTTTCATCACAACAACACTAAAATGTATGTAAAAAATAAACATGGATGGTAACAAAATTGAGAACCTTAGCTCTTTCAAAAGTAAGACTGAGGGCAGAGCAGCATGGCCAATAGAAGTCTCCAAAGGTGATCCTCGCAGCAGAAACACCACATTTGACAACTATCTATACACAGAAAAAGAACCTTCATAAGAAGAAACAATCAGGTGAGCAATTACAGTACCTGGTTTTAAACTTCCTATCACCAAAAGAGACACTAAATAGAGTAGAAAAGACAGTCTTAAATTGCCTAAATTACCCTTCCCCTCTCCCCCTGCAGCAGTCTTACAGCACGGAGAAGAGAATCTGTGCATTTGGGGGATGGAGAGTGCAGTGACTGCGGGACTTTGCATTGGAAATCAGTGATGCCAACACCAGGCAGGACTCAGCCAGTGTCCACAGAGGGAGCATTTAGATCAGCCATAGCCAGAGGGGAATCATCCATCCCAGGGGTCGGGACTTGAGTTTTGACAGGCCTCCCCACCATGGGCTACAGTGCTCTGGGGTTCTATATAAAGTTAAAAGGTGTCTAGGCCACTAGTCCTAGTGCTGTGCTAGGTTTGGAGCTAGTTGAATTGGAGGGCACTAAACCTAGTGAGACACAGGCCAGGGTGGCTAAGGGAGTGCTTGCATCATTGCTCCCCCAACCCCAGGCAGCACAGCTTGCAGCTCTTAAAGAAACCCCTTCTTTATGCTTGAGGAGAGGAGGGGTAAGAGTAAAGAGGACTTTGTTTTGAAACTTTGATACCAGCTCAGCCATGGTAGGAAAAGACACTAGTCAGAGTCATGAGTGCCCCATTAGGGGACCAAGCTCCCAGATGACATTTCTAGGCATATCCTGGGCTGGGAGGAAGTTCACCATCTTGAAGAAGAAACCAGTCCCAGCAGGATTCATTGCCTGCTGACTAAAGAGCCCTTCAGCTCTGAATGATCAGCAGTGGTAACCAGATAGTACATGCTGTGGACCTTGGGTGAGACTCTGAGACATTCTGGTTTCAGGTGTGACCTAGCATATTCACAGTTCTGGT
The DNA here is from genome assembly GCF_000951035.1 of Colobus angolensis palliatus. Taxonomy (NCBI): domain Eukaryota; kingdom Metazoa; phylum Chordata; class Mammalia; order Primates; family Cercopithecidae; genus Colobus; species Colobus angolensis. The sequence goes on along the minus strand of NW_012114600.1, from coordinate 417,137 downwards.
GACTACAAGGAGAGACTCCTCCTGCTTGAGAAAAGTATGAACTCAGCCACAGTGGGGAAGAGCACCAAGTGGGCTCTTGGGGTGCCCAGTTCCAGGCCTTGGCTCTTTTATGGAATTTCTGGACATACTCTGAGCCAAAGGAGGGCCCACTTCCCTGAAGGATGAGTCACAGGCCTGGCAGCATTCACCACAATATGACAGAATAGCCCTTGGGCCTTAAGTGAACATTGGCAGTACCCTGGAAGTACTCCCTGTGGGCCTGAGGTGGTGGTGCACACAGGGAAACATTCCTCTGCCTGGGGTAAGGGTAGGACAGAGTGGAAAGGACTTTGTCTTGTAGTTTCAGTGCCAGTTTAGCTGCAGTAATAATAGAGCACCAGGTAGATTTCTAAAGTTTCCAGCTCCAGGCTGGCTCCAAGATGGCATCTCTGAACCCACCTAAGACTCGAGGGAACTTACTGTCACCCCAAAGAGAAGAACACAATTCTGGCTGCTCCACCATCTGCTGAGTGTAGCGCCCTAGGGCCTTAAATGAACATAGGTGGTAGCAAGGTAGTGGTTTCACAGCACCTTGGATGAGACCCAGTTCTGTATTGGCTTCAGGTCTGACTCAGTGCAGTACCACTGGTAGTGGTTACAGCGGTGCTTGTGTCACACATCCCCCAGCTCTATGCAGCCCAGCACAGAAAGAAAGACTTTATTTGTGTGAGAGAAGTAAGGAAAGAGAACAAGAGTCTCTGCCTTGTAATTTAGAGAATTCTTCTAGATCTTATCCAAGACCACAAAGCTGGTACCTCTACAAGTCTACAACAACCACAGCATTACTGGGCTTGGGGTGACCCCTAATGCAGATATGGCTGCAGTGACCAATAACTTAGATCGCAACACCCAAATCCCTTCGAATACCTGAAAAGCTTTCCCAAGAGGTATGAGTACAAACAAGCCCAGACTGAGAAGACTGCAATAAATACCTAACTCTTCAATGCCCAGAACCTGACAAATATTCAAAACATCAAGAACATACAGGAAAACATGACCTCACCAAATGAATTAAATAAGCCACCAGGGGCCAGTTCCAAAGAAACAGATATGTGACCTTTTAGATAGAATTTGAAATATCTGTTTTGAGGAAGCTCAAAGAAATTCAAGATAACATGGAGAAGGAATTCAGAATCCTGTAAGATAAATTTAATAAAGATATTAAATTATTTAAAATAATCCAGCAGGAATTCTGGAGTTAAAAATGCAATTGACATACTGAAGAATGCATCAGAGTCTCTAGCAGAATTGATCAAGCAGAAGAAAGAGTTAGTGAGCTCAAAGATAAGCTATTCAAAAATACACAGAGGAAACAAAAGAAAAAAGAATAAAGAATGCAGCACAACTACAAGATCTAGAAAGTAGCCTCAAAAGTGAAAATCTAAGAGTTATTAGCCTTAAATAGAAAGTAAAGAGAGAGATGGAGGTAGAAAGTTTATTCAAATAACAGAACTTCCCCAAGCTAGAGAAAGATGTCAATATCCAAATATGAGAAGGTTGTAGAATGCCAAGCAGATTTAACCTCAAGAAGACTATCTCAAGGCATTTAATAATCAAAATCTCAAAGATCGAGGATAAAGAAAAGATCCTAAAAGCAGGAAGAGAAGAGAAACAAATTACATACAACAGAGCTCCAAAACACCTGGCAGCAGACTATTCAGTGGAAACCTTTCAGGTCAGGAGAGAGTGACATGACATACTTAAAGTGCTGAAGGAAAAACACTTTTATCCTAGAATACTATATCCAGTGAAAGTAGTCTTTAAACATGAGGAGAGATAAAGACCTCCAGACAAACAAAAGCTGAGGGATTTCATCAACACAAGACCTGTACTATAAGAAATGCTAAAGAGATTTATTTAATCTGAATGAAAAAGATGTTAACGAGCAACAAGAAATCATTTGAAGGTACAAAACTCACTAATAATAGTATACAGAAAAAAACAAAATATTATAACACTGTAATTGTGGTGAGTATACTACTCATATCTTAAGTAGAAAGGTGAAAAAAATGAACCAACTGAAATAATAACTACAACAAATTCAAGAAATAGAGATATAAATAGAAACAACAAAAAGGTAAAAAGCAGAAAGATGAAATTAAAGTTTAGAATTGTATTAGTTTTCTTCTTGCTTATTTGTTACTTTGTTTATGCAATCAGTGTGAAGTTGTCATCTGTTTAAAATAAAGGGTTACAGATATTATTTCCAAGCCTCATAGTAACCTCAAATCTAAGATCATACAACAGATACACCAAAAATAAAACGCAAGAAATTAAAACATACCACCAGAGAAAATCACCTTCACCAAAAGGAAGGCAGGAAGGAAGGAAAGAGGAAAGAGAGTCCCATAAGACAACTAGAAAACAAATAACAAAATGGCGAGAAGTCCTTACTTGTCAATAATACATTAAATGTAAATGGACTAAACTCTCCAATCAAACAACATGGAGTGGCTAAATAAATTTAGAAAACAAGAACCAGTGATCTGTTACCAACAATAAACACATGTAACCTGTAAAAACACACAAGACTGAAAACAAAGGGATGGAAAAAGATGTTCCATGCCAGTGGAAACCAAAAAAGAGCAGAAATAACTATACTTACATTAGAAAAATAGAGTTTAAGACAAAATCTCTAAAAAGAGACAAAGAAGACCATTACATAATGATAAAGGGATTAAATCAGCAAGAGGCTATAACAATTGTAAACATTTATGCACCCAACACTGGAGCACTCAGATATATAAAACAAATGTTATTAGAGCTAAAGAGAGAGACAGACCCCAACAAATTAATAACTGAAGACTTCAGCACCCTACTTTCAGCATTGAGCAAATCATTCAGACAGAAAATGAACAAAGAAACATCAGGTTTAATCTGCATTATAGACCAAATGATCCTAATAGATGATATTATAGAACATTTCATCCAATGGTTGCAGAATACACATTCTTCTCCTCAATACATGGATCATTCTCAAGGATAGACCATATGTGAGGCCAGAAAACAAGTATTTAAACATTCTTTAAAATTGAAATAATATATTTTCTCTGACCCTAATGGAATAAAACTACAAATTAATAAGAATAATTTTGGAAACTATAAAAACACATGGAAAATAAACAATATATTCCTGAGTGACCAGTGAGTCACTGAAAAGATTAAGAAGGAAATTGAAAATTTTCTTGAAACAAATGATAATGGAAGCACAAAGTACCAAAACCTATGGAATAGGATATAATGAAAGCAATACTAAGAGGAGAGTGTATAGCTATAAGTACCAACATCAAAAAAGAAGAAAAACTTCAAATAAACAACTTAGTGACACTTCTTAAATAGAAAAGCAAGAGTAAACAAACCCAGAGTTAGTAGAGGAAAAGAAATAATAAAAGTCAAGCAAAAATAATATGAAATTAAAGAAAACAATACAAAAGATCAGTGGAGTGAAAAGACAGTTTTTTGAAAAGGTAAATAAATTTGACAAACCTCTAGCCAGACTAAGAAAAAAAGAGAGAAGACCAAAATTTTAAAAAATCAGACATAAAAACTCAGACATAAAAAGGGAGACATTACCATTAGATACCACAGAAATTTGAAAGCTCATTAGAGGCTCATAAGAGCAACTATATACCAATAAATTGGAAAACCTAGAAGAAATAGATAAACTCTTAGACACATACAGCCTACCAAGATTGAACCATGAAGAAATCCAAAACCTGAATGGACCAATAACAAGTAACAAAATCAAAGCCATAATAAAAAGTTTCCCAGCAAAGAAAATGTCCAGGATGGTTTCACTGCTGAATATTACCAAACATTTAAATAAGAAGTAATATAATCCTACTCAAACTATTCTGAAAAATAGAAGTGAAGGGAATACTTCCAAACTCATCCTATGAGGCCAGTATTAACTTCATACTGAAACCAGACAAAAATACATGAAACAAAGAACACTACAGGCCAATATCTCTGGTAAACATTGATGCAAAATTCCTCAACAAAATACTAACAAACTGAATTCAACAACACACTAAAAAGATCATTCATCATGGCCAACTGAGATTTATGCCAGGGATTCATGGATGGTTCAATGTATGCTAGTTAATCAATGTGATATATCATAACAACAGAATGAAGAATGAAAGAATATGATCCTTTCAACTGATGCTGAAACAGCATTTGATAAAATTCAACATCACTTCATGATAAAAACCCTCAAAAAACTGGGGATAGAAGGAACATATCTCAACATGATAAAAGCCATATATGACAGATCCACAGCTAGTATCATAATGAGGAAAAACTAAAAGCCTTTCCTCTAAGATCTGCAACATGACAAGGATGCCTACTTATCATCACTGTTATTCAACATAGTGCTGAAAGTGCTAGCTAGAGCCATTGGACAAGAGAAAGAAATAAAAGGCATCCAAATTGGAAAGAAAAAAGTCAAATTACCCTTGTTTGCAGATAATATGATCTTATATTTGGAAAAACCTAAGGACTCCACCAAAAAACTATTAGAACTGATAAATTCTGTAAAGTTGCAGGATAAAAAATAAAAATACAAAAATCAGTAGCATTTTTGTATGCCAACAGCAAGCAATCTGAAAAAGAAATCAAGAAAGTAATCCCATCTAAAATAGCTACAAATAAAATTAAATACCCAGGAAGTAACTTAACCCAAAAAGTGAAAGATCTTCACAATGAAAACTAAAATATTGATGAAAGAAATTGAAGAAGACATAAAAAAATTGAAAGATATTCCATGTTCATGAATTGGAAAAATCAATATTGTTAAAATGTCTACTCTACCCAAAGCAATCCATGGATTCAATGCAATCCCTATCAAAATACCAATGACATTCTTCACAGAAACAGAAAAAACAATCCTAAAATTTATATGAAATGATGAAAGACCCAGAATAGCCAATGTTATGAGCAAAAAGAACAAGTCTTTTGTTTTGGAGGAATCATTACCTGACTTCAAGTTATATTAAAGAGCTACAGTAACCAAAACAGCATGGTACTAGCATAAAAACAGACACATAGATGAATGGAACAGAATAGAGAACTCAAAAACAAATCCATGCATCTACAGTGAACTATTTTTTGACAAAGTTGCCAAAAATATTCATTGGGTCAAGGACAGTCTCATTAATAAATGGTGCTGGGAAAACTGAATATCCATATGTAGAAGAATGAAACTAGACCACTATCTCCTACCATACACAAAAATCAACCAAAATGGATAAGAGACTTAAATCTAAGACCTCAAACTATGAAACTATGGCAAGAAAACTTAGGGGAAACTCCCCAGGACATTGGTCTGGGCAAAGATTTTTTCAGTGATATCCTACAAGCACAGGCAACCAAAGCAAAAATGGACATATGGGATCATATGAAGTTAAAAAGCTTCTGCACAGCAAAGGAAACAATCAACAAAGTGAAGAGACAATCACAGAATGGGTGAAAATATTTGCAAACTATCTGTCTGACAAGTGATTAATAACCAGAATATATAAGGAGCTCAAACAACTCTTTAGGAAAAAAAATCTAATAATCAAATTTAAAATGGGCTAAAAATATGAATAGACATTTTTCAAAAGAAGACATACAAAAGGCAAACAGGTACATGGAAAGATACTCAATATCATTGATCATCAGAGAAATGCAGATCAAAACTACATTGAAATATCATCTCTCCCCAGTTTAAAAGGTTTATTATCCAAAAGGCAGGCAATAGCAAATGCCAGTAAGGATGTGAAGAAACAGTGTACCCTTGTACGCTGTTGATAGGAATGTAAATTAGTACAACCACTGAGGAGAACAGTTTAAAGATTCTTCAAAAAACTAAGAATAGAACTACCGTATGATCCAGCCATCCAATAGCTAGCTATATACCAAAAAGCAAGCAAATCAAAGCAATATGGAAGAGATATCAGCACTCCCATGTTTATTGCAGCTCAATTCACAATAGTCAAGATTTGAAAGCCCTAAGTCTCCATCAACAGATGAATAAAAAAAAACATGGTGCATGTACACAATGGAGTACTATTCAGTCAAAAAAGAATGAGATCTGTCATTTGCAACAACATGGATGAAGCTGGATGTCTTTATGTTAAGTGAAATAAGCCAGGCGCAGAAAGACAAACTTCACATGTTCTCACTTATTTGTGGGAGCTAAAAATTAAAACAATTGAACTCATGGAGGTAAAGAGTAGAATGATGGTTACCACAGCTTGATGGTGAATGGGGACATAAGAAATGAGGATGGTTAATGGGTACAAAAAATAGATAGAGTGAATATGATCTAGTATTTCATAGCACAACAGGGTCACTAATAGTCAATAATAATTTAGTTGTACATTTAAAATTAACTAAAGGTACAATTGGATTGTTTGTAACACAAAGGATAAATGCTTGAGGTGATAGATACCCCATTTATCCTGATGTGATTGTTACACCTTGTCTGTTTGTACCAAAATATCCCATATATCCCATAAATACATACACCTACTATGTACCCACAAAAAATAAAAAATAAAAAGGTATAAGACTGACAAACTTTTGTTCTTTGCGTTGCCTCCCCACAAATAATTAAGGATTCAGATAGGAGAAGACTGTTGGGAGGATGAGTCAGAGGACAGAAAACTAAGAACAGTTTGGGGCATAAAGAAGAAGACAGATGACCACAAGGACAAGCAGTCTGGGCAGTGACCCAGCATGACATGGATATGAGGCTGAGTAGGATTAATGAAATGCAAAGTTCCAAATAGAACTCTGGCGTCACGTTCCTCTGGTACAAGAGCCGACTGTGGAATCAGGGTGTCAGATATTTGAGGACCTACATAGTTGCAGCCAACTCACAGCGTTCTTGAAATAGATCATGGTTGAAAGAGGTTGCGTTATTAATTCTTAATATGTTTATATGAGAAAACTTAATTCACAATTTCCTAAAAAAAAAAAATTCTTAGGACCATTTATATCTATTTTAAAATTTTGTCCCAACTTACACCATTTGTTTTTAATAATACATGTTTGTTTATTTTTGTAGCAATTTCTGAGGATTTGTGTTATTGATCTTTTTTATCTGTTCTGGTTGAATTAAATAAGTAATAGAGGCGAGAAAAATTATTTATGTTACATGAGTACTCTAACAGAAGAAAGTATACATCTTTAGGTTACAAAGAAATCCTTTCTAGAGTATCAACCTGATAACCTTAGATAGAAAATATGATTTTTGGCTCTTTTTTTTTTTTTTGATGGTGCTAAACCATTTATGAAGGATCTGCCCCCATGATTCAATCACCTCCCACCAGGCTCCATCTCCAACGTTGGGGATTACATTTCAACATGAGATTAGGGCAGGGACATAGATTGAAACCATATCACACAGTTTCACTCCCTGGTCACATTCTGTATTAAGAGGGCATTTGTAAATAAAATATGTTAGCATGATAGTTAACACCATGATGAGAGGCATAAGAAGGCAAGTGAAGGCAGAACTCTAAATAAGTAGAAGAGGAAGTCAAATTGTTGGGTTCGCTTTTTTGAGGTGGTGGGCATTGTTTGGTTATGTTTATTGTTGTCATTAGAAGCTTGCTGCCCATCCATCCACCAATAAATGAAGGCTGTGATTTCCCTCCCACCCCCTCAGCCAAGGCTCCTAGGGAACCACATTATAACACTGCCTCCAAACTGTCTTGCCTAAAGTCTCACAACTACTATGTGTCAAAACAGGATTGGAACCCAATTGCCCTTGGCTTCAATATTCTCAGATTGACCTTCAGGTCTTTTACATAAACCCCCAATGTGTGGCTAGCCTGGAAAACACAACGTAAACCCCACTACAATCCCTTATCTGAAATTCCAGATCCAAAATGCTCTGAAAACTGTAAGGTTTTCCTAAGTTTATGGTAAACGCAGTTGGTGATAAATCTGACCTGAAGTGACAGGAAGATATTTACAGTCTTTATGTACTCCATTTAGTGTGAATATCCAAACATTTTCCTAGAGAAGCGTTAATGTGTTTGAATCCTGTCCTCAGACCTTGCTGTGGGTATACATAGATTTCATTTATTTGTTTTCTTTTTCCTTTCTTTTTATTCACTTATTGTGGGGGGTGGGGAGGCAGATTCCTGGTGAAAACTGGAAAACATGCTAGACAAATTCTAAAAGATTTGTAACACTGTGGGTATATATTGAGATAGTATGTAAACAACAGGGAAGTCACACAGGGCCCCACACTTAACAAAGACCCTGCACTTGGCTAAAAGCTTTGCTGTGGCATCATGAAATCCTTAATAATTTTGTAACAAGACGCCTTGCTTTCCCCACCCCCACCACAGAGCCCTGTAAATTATGTAGCTAGTCCTGAGTATAAGCACAGGAGTACTTTTCTAAAATCAGGAAAGTTATGAGCTCTGAAACACGTCTGACCCTAGGGCTTTGGCTAAGGGACCTATGTCACTACACTACCAGTATTACTTCCGTTTTTACTAACACCATGGATTGAGTGCCTCCTGTAGGCAAATGATTTCCTAAGGACTTTACACATGTTAGCTATAACCCTGTGAGGTACGTATTACGTTATTTTTTTTTTTTTTTTAATTTAGTAAAGGTTCTAAAAGTTACCTTAGGCCAGGCGCGGTGGCTCAAGCCTGTAATCCCAGCACTTTGGGAGGCTGAGACCGGCGGATCATGAGGTCAGGAGATCGAGACCATCCCGGCTAACACGGTGAAACCCCGTCTCTACTAAAAATACAAAAAAAAAGGTGGCGGGCGCCTGTAGTCCCAGCTACTCCGGAGGCTGAGGCAGGAGAATGGCGTAAACCCGGGAGGCGGAGCTTGCAGTGAGCTGAGATCCTGCCTGTGCGACAGAGCGAGACTCCGTCTCAAAAAAAAAAAAAGTTAAATCAGGCTGCAACTGTACTCTGCCAAAACATCAAGAACAAAATGAAAAAAGAATCATCACTGAATGTTTCCATAGATTGGGATATTCAGCATTATATGTTTGAAACATCTGCACAAGTAATGGACTTTTTCATCTGGATATTTGGGCATTATGACATCCTTTGGAATCCTTTCTTCTCCAGGGCTAGTAAGCAAATACACACACACAAACACACACACACATGGATGATTCAGGGCTTGATGTGAGAAAGACATTGGGGGCTGCAATCTCATTTCTTCTCTCACTGACTGCTATGATCTGAATGTCTGTGTCCCCACAAAATGTGTGTTGAAATAATCACTCCCAAGGTAATGGTATGAGGAAGTAGGGCCTTTGGTCATGAGATAAAAGCATTCACGAATGTGCTTAGTGCCCTTATAATAGAGGCTCCCAAGAGATCACTCACCCTTCTGCCCTGTAGGACACAGTGAAAGGATGACTATCTAAGAAGCAGACCCTCTTCAGACACCACATACGCTGACACCTTAATCTAGAATAGGACTTCCCAGCCATCATAACTGTGAGAAATAAATTTCTGTTGCTTATAAGCCACCCAGTCTGAAGCATTTTGTTATTGCCATCCATGCTAGAAAAAGCCTACATTGCCACAAACAGTTAAAGGTAATTCTGAAAAAAAAGAGGACAGTTATAGACAAGGCCTTAATCATTTTAGAGAATACCTAAGTAATCCTGAACAGAATTTGGTGTAAGTATGGATGGCAAAGCCCTTTCTGAGGAGGCCTCAGATGGAAATGAGGGACATGTTATTGGACAATGGAGGAAAGGTCATCTTTGCTCTAAAGAGGCAAAGGACTTGGCTGGATTGTGTTCATGTCCTAGTGTTTTATGAAAGGTAAAACTTGTGAATGATGAAACTGAATATTTGGATGAGGAAATGTCTAAGCAAAGTGTTGAGGGTGTGCTTTGTATTCTCTTGACTGTTTGTGGTAAATGTGAGAAAAGAAAAAGGATGTAAAGATAAAATTGTTAAAAGAAAAGTGGAACTTAAAGATCTGGAACATTACCAGACTATTCATACTGAAAAGAATAAAAGAGCTTATTTCAGAGAAAACACAAAGAGTGTAGCCAAATGAACAAGAAGATTAGTCAGTTATCTAACCAGAAGCCAGGATCTGTTGTTCAATTAATAGAAGAATGATCCTGTAGGTAATTCAGAAATCCTCAGGCTGCTCCTCCTATTACAAGCCAAGAGTATAAGAGCCCAGAGTCACTACAGAGACCCTCTGTTGGGGCAATGCCCAGTGGAGCCATGGGTGCAGAGCTGCCCCTGCAACCCCAGACTGGTAACGCCAATGGTAAGTGATTCCAGCACCAGAGAGCCTCCGGCATGTGACCCAAGACATACAGCTGCTGAGGAGGTGAAGCCACCACTGAGAACTGCATGAGGGCAGGGCCCGGGCACAGAGCTGCTGCAGGGGTGGGGCTGCCCAAACCCTTGGGGCAGGGTGGCAGCTGGAGTGCATCCAGAAGGTGGAATCACAGCTTCAATGTACCTGGAAGAAAGAGCGTGAGTCCGAGAAGATTATTCTTGAGCCTTAAGGTTTGGAATTTGCTCAAGACTTATCACTCTTTCCTTCTTCCCTATCTGCCCCATTTCTGACTTTTGCAATGGGAATGTCTGTCCTGTGCTTGTCCTACTATTGTATTTTGGAAGTACATAACATGTTTGATTTGATTTCACAGGTTTACGGCTGAGGAAAATTCTGCCTCAGGATCAATCATACCCTGAGGCTGTCTCACCCATATCTGATTTAGATGCTATTTAAATGAGACTTTGCACTTTTGACTTTTGAGTTGATGCTGGAATGAGTTAGGACTTTTGAGACTCTGGGGATGGAATGAATGTATTTTGCATACGAGAAGGTCATGTATTTGGTGCAGGGGGCCAAGGGGAAAAATGAGAATGCTACAGTCTCAATGTTTGTGTCTCCCCAAAGTTCATATGTTGATAACCTAGCCCCCAAGGTAATTGTATGAGGAGGTGGGCATTTAGAAAGTATTTAGTTCATGAAAGTGGAGCCCTCATGAATGGGATTAGTGCCCTTATCAAAGAGGCACCAGAGAGATTGCTTGACCATCTGCCATGTGAGAACACAGTGAAAAGATGCCTTGAAAGTGGACTCTTGCCAGACAATGAATCTGCCAGTGTCTTGATCTTGGACTTCCCAGCCTTCAGGACTGGAAATAAACTTCTGTTGTTTATAAGCCACCTAGTCTAGGATATTTTTTTATAGTACCCCAAACTGACTAAGTCAACCATTAGCTAACTTTTTCAGAAGTTAACCACAAACTAGATAAATCAATACACTTCCATGTTTCTCTAAAAGAAAAAATAGCCAAATCATCCCATTTCCTCCCCATCCTTTTATTCACCTTCTTACTTTAATGCTCCCAATGATATGTTGGAGGATCGGAGGAGAAGAGAATTGGGAATACACAAACATTGGAGCATTCCAAATGTAACATACTTGTCCACAATGGAAGAAGGGAACTTGGTAAGTATGACAGAGAATGTTAGGGCAAAGACCGCAAGGAGGGAAGAACTTAACATGTATACAACTTGAAGATATATTTAGTCACTGAATGTAAATCCATTTAAGGTATCCCATTAGGAATATAGCAGGATTTAAAAAAAAAAAAAAAAAACAATTAAGTATAATCAGAACAATTTTCCATAGTATAGGAATTGCCAACAGAGATGGGTAAGGATAGAAGAGACAAAGGGTGACAAGACTATTTTCTTCTTTATGTCTATTCTCTTAGATTATTTTCAAAAACAAAATTGAACCTTCCAAGGCCCCATAGTAAGGAAATAAATGTTATAGCAAAGAGGATAGATAAGGAACCAGCACTGAATAAAGGTTTCGAAAAACACCTGGAAGACTGAAGAGGTTAGAAGCCCAATGACATTTAAATAAGAGGGAGGAAAGAGTAGCAGGTGGAGGCAGCAGCGACGGAGAGCGCAGAGAGCTCCTGCCAAACAGAACCACAGGGGCCTGCCTTGGACAGGTGCTGTGACTGCCCATCAGCAACCTGCATTCCCTTTCATCCCCCGCCTCCACAGACAAGCACCTGGAGATATAACTGAAAAAGTAGGTTGGGGTAAATAACAGGACTTTGAAAGGAGATATTCATGCATGGGTGAGAAGCGTTTCAAAATGTTTGGTTGTAACGCCTTATGTTCTCACACGTAAGTGGGAGTTAAACAATGAGAACTCATGGACACAGGGAAGGGAACATCACACACTAGGGCCTGTCAGGGGGTGGGGGTTAGGGGAGGGATAGCATTAGAAGAAATACCTAATGTAGATGACGAGTTGATGCGTGCAGCGAACCACCACGGCACATGTGTGTCTATGTAACAAACCTTCATGTTCTGCACGTGTATCCCAGAACTTAAAGTATAATAAAAAACAAACAAACAAACAAAAATATTTGGTTGTAAAGAGAAGAAGAGCATACAACTGAACTGGATAAAAATATGTAGCTGAAGGCGAGGTTTTTAAGGTGTGGTGATGATTGCTTTTAAAACAGGATGAACTTGAAGGTGTTCAAATGAAAAGTTGCCCATGGCAGGGAGCTTCCTAATCAGGTTCCTACTTTCAGACTTTTCCTTCCTCTGGTTTGCCTTGGTTAATCTTAGCTATTTTTTTTTTTTTCTAAATTTCAGCTCAAGACACCCTGGACTATCTCTTACAGCTCCCCAGTGTGTGTCCTCATCTTCTATTCTTACACCTCTACTAGTGCCCTTTCCAGTATTTTTAATTTTCTCTTCACATTTCTATTTCTGAAAATGGCAGTGAACTTTAGGCTGCATTCAAATACATCCTACTCTTATATATTCCTCGAGGGCAAGTACTTGAACATATTTCTTGTTTGTTTTTATTTCACATTCTTGCCATATAATAGACATTTAGTGAGCATCTGTTGCTTCTCCCTTCGAAAAGATCTTTTTCTAACGCTATTTGTTGAATAGTCATCCACTTCCTCACTTCCCACTCATCTCACTCTGGCTACTGCACCCAACATACCACTGAGAATGCTGTTTGGAAGATCTCCCACGAACTCATTATTGCTAACCCAGAGAACATTTCTAAGGCCTGACCCTACATCAGGTTTCAGCAAGACTTGACTCTTTAGGCCACCAGTTTCTCTTTGAACATTCTCTTCTCTTGATTTCAGTAACACTTCATTTGTCTGGCTTTCCTCGTACCTCTCAGCTTCTTTTCAGTCCACTTGCCAGGATATTCTCCCCTTTCCTTCCCCTAAATATCAGACTCAGGGCTCCAACCTAGCTTTCCTCCTTTTCTCACTCTGCCTGCTCTCCCTGGATGTGCTATGCTCATCCACGTCCGTATTGTCAAGTCCACCTCTCTCTGCAGCTCAGACCTTCTTCCTTAGCACCAGACCAACAGACACAGCTGCCTCCCAGACACGCTTTCATAAACATCACAATCACTATTTAAAGTTAACACACTCTAGATCTCAATTTATTAGAGAAAAATATGTTTTTTTAGATAAATTTCTACCTTCATGTCCATCCTGCACTATAAAATGAGATAAACTTTCGTATATAAACAAATCAGAAAAGTAAATACAATAGAAAATATTTTTCTATTGTATTAAGAATTTTTCTATTGTAAATTAAGAATTTGAAGTACATCTAAAAGTAGGTTTTTTTGCAGAAGTGATCTTTCAAGTGTAAATTTTATTAAAATACTTCCATATGACTGTTTAAATAACTTGTTATTTTGCATCATAATCTTAGGTTGTGCCTTTTGGGATCACTTCCAAAGAGTCCATCTGAGTTTTTATAATGCATTACTATCTGATATTGGTGAAGATAAATTAAAATTGTCTGCATTTAGGAAAGAATCTTTACATTCTCCATGACTAAAAACTTTAAACAAATCTGGACAAATTAAATTGATTCTTACCATGGATAAGATGACTGCCTGCTTCCCCTCTCTAATGTTAATGATAATTTATAGCAGTTTCACTTCCTCAGAGTTGGTGACTAGAAGAAAAACCCTTGTGTCAGAGCAGGGTCCATTGAATTTAGCATATAATAACTTCAGTAGAAGATCATTACAATTAAGTATAATCAGAACAATTTTCCATAGTATAGGAATTGCCAACAGAGATGGGTAGGGATAGAAGAGACAAAGGGTGACAAGACTGTTGTTTTCAAAAGAATGAACACAGGTCCCACAAGAGTAGGCATTTTTTTGTGTGTTTTATTTTTTAGTGGGTTTCCCACAAGCCTAAGTAGTGTCTTGCTCACAGTAGGTGCTCAATAATTGTTGAATGAGGCCAGGTAGGGTGGCTCGTGCTTGTAATCTCAACACTTTGGGAGGCTGAGGCAGGTGGATCACTTGAAGCCAGGAGTTCGAGACCAGCCTGGCCAACGTGGTGAAACTCTGTCTGTACTAAAAACACAAAAATTAGCCAGCCATGGTGGCACACACCTGTAATCCTGGCTACTCAGGAAGCTGAGACATGAGAATTGCTGGGAGGCAGAGGTTGCAGTGATCCGATATCGCACCATTGCCCTCCAGCCTGGGCAACAGAGAGAGACTCTGTCTAAACAAAGAAACAAAAAAATTGCTGAATCCAACTGTTATTGTTCACATGTTTCAACTGAAAGTTTACAGAGTACTATCTCTTGTATTTTTTCATTCTCTGTGAGGTAGGAAGGAAAGATTTTATTGACCTAATTTACAGATGAGAAAATGAATAATTATGTGTCTTTCCCATGGTGACATAGCAGGTGAAAGAAAGAGAAAGGAAACGTAGTGCTTTCTTTGCCTTTGCCTATTGAGCCTTAGAGATTGTATTTTTGTTTGTTTTCTACTTTGGAGGCAAGGGTTGCAAGAGTAAACCTGTTACTAACCAGCTAGCTTGGGGTGAGTAGATCAATAAATGAATGATTAAAAAATACTTTGTTAGGCCATAATGAACAGCAAAATTTCAGGTATCAAGCCTAAACAAGTATTAGTTCTGTGTACTTTACATTTTTTCCCCTGAAATTTCTAGCTGTCCAAAGTCTGATTTCTTTAAACTAGACTTCTAGACAAGGAATTGAGAAATTTTTCCTGTAAAGTGCCAGATAGTAAATATTTGGGGCTTTGTGAACCATATGGTCCCTGTTGCAACCACCCAACTCTGCCGTTGTAGCACAAAAGCAGCCTGGATGATACATCAACAAATGAGTGTGCCTGTGCTCCAATAAAACTCTATTCATGGATCCTGAAACTTAATTTTCAGGTGTCACAAAATTTTATTCTTCTTCTGATTTTCTTTCAACCATTGTAAAACACGTAAACTATTCTTAACTCACGCATGGTGGGCTGGATTTGGTCCATGGGGCTGTAGTGTGCCCACCCCTGCTAACCATCCCTTGAAGAAATATCATCAAAGCAAGCTGCTCTGAGCACAGTTCTGACAATATTATTTCTTTTTAAAAACTCTCAGTGGCTCCCTGAAGGCTATGGAGTGAAGTATAAACTAGTTGACATGAACACAACACTGTCCATGACCAAGGTCCTAGCTGTAATCTGAGTGATACCCTTCCTCAGCTTCCAAGGTCTAGCTAACTTAGGCTCTCCCTGGAAAGGTCTGCTCTCCCCACCTCCACTCCTTGGTGTCGTCTGCTGTGTCCACCTAAAACACCTTCTCTACTCTCATCACTGTTTCTTCCTGCCAAAATTCTACCCTTCCTTCTACCTTCATCTGTAAGTCTTCCCTAACCACCCCCCACCACTTTCCCAGCTAGATGTAACCTTTTCTTTGTATTCTAACTTTTGCAATACATGTTTGTTTTTTTTTTCTGGTATTTAATAGACTCTGCCCCTATTAATAATTGTGTATATGGTCTTCTGCCCTACTATTGGGGGAACCACCCTTGATAATTAACGTGGGTTCTTTTCTATTTTCCTAAGAGTCTTGGCTGGTCTGAGAAACAAAGGGAAAGAGTACAAGAGAGAGAAATTTTAAAGCTGGGTTTCCGGGGGAGACAGCACATGTCAGCAGGTTCCATGATGCTCCCTGAGCTGTAAAACCAGCAAGTTTTTATTAGTGATTTTCAAAAGGGGAGGGAGTGTACGAATAGAGTGTGGGTCACTGATATCACATGTGTCACAAGGTAATAAAATATCACAAAGCAAGTGGAGGCAGAGCGAGATTATAGGACCACAGGATGGGGCAAAATTAAAATTGCAAATGAAGTTTCGGGCACGCATTGTCATTGATAACATCTTATCAGGAGACAAGGTTTGACAGCAGACCACCTGTTTGACCATAATATATTAGGTGGGAATTTGATCGTCCTAATAATCCTGGGAGCACCACAGGAGACTGGATCTTATTTCTTCCCTTCGGCTTCAACCATAAAAGATGGCCGCCTCCAAGGGGGCCATTCATAGACTTACCCTCAGGGTGCATTCTCTCTCTCAGGAATGTTCCTTGCTGAGAAAAAGAATTCAGTGATATTTCTCCTATTTGCTTTTGAAAGAAGAGAAATGTGACTCTCTTCTGTCTGGCTCACTGGCAGTCAGAGATTCAGGTTACCTCCCTTGTTCCCTGAACATTACTGCTATCCTGTTCTTTTTTCAAGGTGCCCAGATTTCATATTGTTCAAACACACATGCTCTACAAACAATTTGTGCAGTTAACACAGTCATCACAGGGTTCTGAGGCGACATATATCTTCCTCAGCTTATGAAGATGACGGGATTAAGAGATTAAAGACAGGCATAGGAAATCACAAGGGTATTGATTGGGGAAGTGATAAGTGGCCATGAAATCTTCACAATTTATTTCAGAGATTTCAGTAAAGACAGGTGTAAGAAATTATAAAAGTATTAATTTGGGGAACTAATAAATGTCCATGAAATCTTCACAATCTATGTTCTTCTGCCACGGCTTCAGCCCATCCCTCTTCGGGGTCCCTGACTTCCCGCAACTCCCTACAAAGTTATTAACTATTGAGATCAGAACCTGTATGTTATATTTTTGGTTGGTTTTCCTGGTAAATTTCCACACTAGGATTCAGTGGTAGGGTTCAATAAACATTTGGGTAATTTAAATGAATATTCCAAAAAGGATCAAAATGGAATCACTTAAGTATTTGAGAAATCTATTTGCAATTTCAGAATAAGAAAATAAGTAACTTCACTATTTCATAGAGTCTTCAAGCTGTTGATAGTGGGAGAGAAAGGAAATTTTTTTTTTACTAAATCGTTATTCTTCATTTTATGAAAAAAGATTAAACAAATTTACCGAAGCTTAATTAATTGTTATAATTGGCAACAAATGAAAGGCTCCAATTAGCTCTAAATTGAGTGATGGCAAAGGAATCTTCTTGTCAAGACAGACACACAGGAGCTTAGTAACAGCTAGAAGCAAATTAGCCACACCTGTTCATGAGCCCAGACAGCGAAACAAACTTTAGATGAGCAGGCCAAAAAAGCAAATAATTTAAACTTAAAAACAGAGACTGAGAAGACAGAAACATTAGTTAAAGCAGAAAGAGAGAAGGAGTGAACCACACAGGAAGTTGTGTGTTGTGGTAAAACTGGCCTGGTCTATCTTGGAATTCATCTTATATCTACTTATAAGGCTCCATGTCATGTTTTTCTTATTCTTGCTGGAACCATCAAATCATCAGCAACTATTTCAGATAGTTACCTACTTCTAAACCCCCCCCCTCACTTTTAAAGACCAGGTTGTCTTAGTGCTGAGGACAGAGGATAATGGCAAGAGATTGGAAAAATTAAATTGTTTGTTCTATTCCCACAGAGACACTTCACACTCAATATTTTACTTCTGACATCAGATGTGTGGGTTCGTCTCCCCACACACCAAGCAGTTCTCCAGCTGACCCCAGTGGGGTGTCCTTTAATTTAATTCAACTCTAACACTGTCTACAGCTAGAGTCAGACCCCACAGTTTAAGGGCTCAGTCTCACAAGACTTCCCCCACTTCAGATGCCAATTCCAAGTAGGGTTTCCAGAATTTCTAACCAAATGGCTATAAATTGGGAGTTCCCACAGCCCCTTTTGGGGGCCCAATCATTTGCTAGAATGGTTCACAGGACACAGGGAAGCAGTTTGCTTACATTAACCCATTTATTATAAAAGTATCTAACTTAGGAACACCCAGATAGAAGAGATGCAGAGGGCAAGGTATGGGAAAGGGGTACAGAGCTTCCATGGCTTCTTGGGGTATGTAGAAGTTCAGTAACCCAGAAGTTCTCTGAACCCAGTCCTTTTGGGTCTTTATGGAGGCTCCACTATTAATGAACGATTCATTAAGTTATTGGCCATTGGTGACCAACTCAGCCTTCAGCTTCTCTCCTTTCCCCAGAGATCAGAAGATTGGGCTGAAAGTTCCAACCCTCCAACCATATAATTGGTTCCCCTGTCAACCAGTCTTCATCCTGAAGCTACCTGGGAGCCCCCAACTATCAGTTATTTTGTTAGTATACAAAAAAGCACTTATAACTTCCCAAAATTCCAATGATATAATTTAGGAGTTCCATGCAAGGAAAAGGGAAGGTGGTAGGGGCAAAAACCAAAGTACATATTTCAGTTATATTACCATAGCTAAGATATGAAAGTTTTGCTAGGGCTTGGTCTATCTGTCCCAATTCACTGGGATCTTTTAACAAAGCAAACCAAACATGTGCCTGTGCCCTCTTCTACCTTTAATCTGAAAAGCATGTTGCAGTGGATGGAGTTTCAGAAAAATGCAAAGAAATCTCAAGTCAACAGATGAGGAAACTGAGGCCAGAGAGGTGAAGTAGCTTCCCCAGGTTCCACTAGGATTGTTGGCTCTGTGGCTCCAGCCCCACTGCTCCCAAACCCACCTAGTACACAACCATTCCCAGGGGCACAGGGTCTCTGAGCATGCAAAAGAAGGTTTAAGGGGAACAGGAGAATCTAGGGACATGAGAAATAATAATAATTGGGGCTCACTATGTGATGGAGGCTTTCTAAGTGTCTTGTTAATCCTCAAATCACTCTTCAGGGAAGCTCTGTTGCCCCACTTTATATAAGAAGAAACTGAGGCTTAGAAACATGTAGGAACTTGCTTCAGGTTCCACAGCCACTACTTAGCAGAGGAGAGGCTCTGCCTCCTACAGATGTGCCAGAAACTTATTGACATGTTTTAGACATCCTATAAACACCTGTGAGACCAAGGAGTGTAAGCCACCCACCTTTTCAGCCACCACCAACCCTCCCAGCAAAATTCAAGACTGTTCTTAAACACAGTTCCATTCCAAGCTGCAGAAATCTCAAAAATAAAACAGTGTATTAGTTAAAATGTCCTCCAAACTGGGTGAGCAGCATGTTCAGACAGACTGTGGTCAGGATGGGAAACAGTTAACAATCTTCTAATCAATCAGAAGGAAGTGTTCATTGGAAAAAAATACTTAAAATATAATTTATATGTCATTTAAATGGCCTGGGGTAGGAAAGTCCTCAAAAATGTGTGCAGCCCAATACGATCTACAGAGGTAGAAGTGTGGTTTGAGCAGTTAAGTATGATGTGGAGGTTTTCCTTGGAGGGGAAGACTGTGATTAAGGATTAACAGAATGTTGATTAGCCATTTGGAGAAAGCTGGGATAATGGCTATGTAGGGAGAAGTTTGTGAGAGTTTTAGTTCAGTTATCTTATACCAAGGTCACCCTCTAATTCTATAGTTAGCAAAATTTGAGTTTTACCTGTTGAAGGTTGTAAAAAAATAGATGTGTGGGAAAATGAAAAGTGTATTGGATTTTAAGAGTATTTCCAAGGTAGTCTATCTTTTTAAACTACTTGTGCATTTTACTCACTAAGTATCATAATTTGATGATAGACAAGTTCAGCTAAGAGACAGAAATAATTAGCTTACTGTTACCCTACAGCACAAAAGCCTGGAATGACTGTCTGCTGGAATAATATTTGAAATATTAACTTTTTTCTCCTGATATTTATTACTATTTTCTTTTCTTCCCATTCAAAGAGAAAGACAGCTTTAAAACCTACTGCTTCCAAAAATAAATGGGATCGGAAGGGGACAGCATGCGGTAATACAGAAGTGGCAGATGGTGGTGACCCAATACAGAAGGAGGTGTTAGAATGAGAACAGAGTGTAGGAAGAACCACGGTGGCTTGGAAGAATGCTTCCCTGTAGGGCAACTGTAGGGTGGAGGGACAGAAAAGAGGTCTGTAGTTTCCAGAAGAGGATCCAAGCTCTGGCTGCTGGAAGCATACCTAAGCAAATTAGCAAGACCAGTAAGAGGAGTAGAGCCTAAGGACTGGGACAGCAAATTCCTAGGTCTCCGATGGCATGAAGGTCATGCAAACGTATGAAGCACATGGGTGTAAGAGTAAGGGGTGGCAGTGACTGTGACTAACTAGAGAGTACATGGCCTGCTGAAAGGCATGCACCATGTTTTTTGTAAAAAGGTTTGCTTGTCATCGAAGCAAGTTTGTGAGCCAAAATATTTGTGAGCCAAATTTTTCTCTCCTGGGCTCCAGGATAGTTAGGAGACATAATTTGCTTCACAATCAAATCCCAGGATATGAAAGCCACAGAGAGCCATCAAAGCTATATGGACCACAGGGACAAGGATAATTGTCATCTCAGTAGTAAAATATTGTTGACTGAAATTAAGGCTGTTGAGGCAGAAATAATGTTATAAAGGTTTATAAAAAGCCAAATGTGAGGATCGACCCAGGAAGACACACCAACAAAGTTGAGAGTGTTCTGGAGTTTGTCACAAGATGAAAGATTTTTATAGGAAAGTTTAAAAAGAAGGAAAAGGGGCTCCTCATACCAAAGATGTCCTCTTTTCATTGGAGGGTACAATACAGAAGTTAAAATCATCAACTACAGATGACAACATACAGGCTAGAAGATGTCTACATTCAAGACAATCAGTAAAATATCTTGCTTCAGCTCATCATAAAATGAATCAGCATCCTATTCAGTATCAGCCAGTTATACATTGTTCAGCACACCAACAATTTGAGGAACTCTGGTTAAGTTTCTTTACTTGGAGAAATGTCGCCATTGAAACCTCACAAGACCTCCCCAAGGCAGATTAATTTGGAAGCCTGTTTGCTTCTAAAGCAAACTGTCCCATGTAACCAGTAGGTTATCAGTATGGGCAAGAAACAAAGACATTAAGATCCCATCTCCTCTTAATGCCCCTTCTAGTTATATGTATTTGGGAACTATTCATAATTCTGAATTCTTAATATGAGTTCAAGCAAGGGGTGGGAAGCTCCATGAATGCTTGCAGTTATGTTTCTTAACCACTTGGCAGTATAAAGCTCAAATTAAGTTATTCCTTTGAAAATAAAGAAATATGATATTTCTTACACCTGAATTTCTGAATTTGTGATTCAGACCAACTTTATCTGCCATGAGTCTGTACACACCTTACCTGATTTTCTTCAACACTAGCAGAAAGTGCAGGTTAGCAATATCGTATAATCTATCTCAGTAAGCATTCATTGAGTGTCTAATAATTTACAACCACCTATGTGGTATATGAGGATAAAATTTTACTAAAAACTTTCTGTACCTAGGAAACTTACAACCTAATGGAGAAAACAAGTATGTACCTTTATCTTTTTCTTTTTCTTTTTTTTTTTTTTTTTTTTTTTTTTTCAGATGGAGTTATTGCTTTGTTGCCCAGGCTGGAGTGCAATGGCGCAATCTCAGCTCATGACAACCTCCACCTCCTGGGTTCAAGTGATTCTCCTGCCTCGGCCTCTCGAGTTGCTGGGATTGCAGGCACCTGCCACCACTCCCAGCTAACTTTTTTTATTTTTTTAGTAGAGACAAGGTTTCACCATGTTGTCCAGGCTAGTCTCAAACTCTTGACCTCATGTGATCAACCTGCCTTGGCCTCCCAACGTGCCAGGATTACAGGTATGAGCCACTGCCCTGCATAGGTATCTTAAATACAAGGGAAAATATGATAATTACAACTCCTAGGAACCACAGTCATGAGAACACAGAGGAGAGAAGGAGCTTAATCAGTGCAATAAGGCTAGATAATAGGGAGAAGTACCCAAATGTGTTGACCTATTCAGCAGCAGTTTAAGAAACAGACTTAAACTGGATAGAACATAAAGACAGTTCACTACTTCTTTATCTCTTTTATTTCCTTCTGTCAGGTCACCAATTTCCCCAACATTTTGACATCAAATTTTGACTTGTTTGATTTGTCCTCCGCAAAATTAGAAGATTCTTTCCTAACTACTTCCTGGTTCCATCTGTTAAAAAGATATTCAGCTTGAAAAATAAGGATGCATATATATTTGTCCAAAGTAGTTGTCAACCTTGGGCACATGTTGAAATCACAAAGGCAGAGTTTAAAAGATGAATGCCTGTCATTTGCCTCCTGGTAATGATGCACTAAGAACATAGTATCACTTATGGGATATTCCTGTCAAAAATGTACAGCCTAAATTGAATCATGAGGAAACATCTAAAAACCCAAATTGGGAGACATTCTACAAAACAACTGATCTATTACTTTTTTTAATGATACAGTCATGAAAAGTATGAGGAATGTTTCCACATTAAAGGAGACTAAAGAGTCATGACAACTAAACTCAGTGGTGCTCTTGAATTCAAGAATCCTGGTCTAGAAACTGGACCAGAAAAATGACATCACTGGAACATTTAGAGAAATTTGAAGGTTTGTGGATTAGATAACACAATTGTATCAGTGTTGATTTCTTGATTTTGATAATTGTTCTACGATTGTGTAATAAAATGTCCTTTAGCACCAGGGACTGCTCTCATGGAAGACAATTTCTCCATAGACGTGGCTGGGGTTGGGGGTGGCAATGGTTTCGGGATGAAACTGTTCCACCTCATGTCATCAGGAACTAGATTCTCATAAGGAGCGTTCGACCTAGATCCCTCACCTGCAGTTCACAATAGGGTTCACACTCAGGAGAATGTAATGCTGCTCCTGATCTGACAGGAGGCAGAGCTCAGGCAGTCACGCTTGCTCACCCACCACTCACCTTCTGCTGTGCAGCCCAGTTCCTAACAGGCCACGGACTGGGTACAGGTCTGTGGCGGGGGGGTTGAGGACCCCTGCTTTAGGAAATATACACTGAAATGCCCCAAAAAATATTTAGAAGTGGTGTCATGTCTTCAACTTACTCTCAAATGTTTCAGAAAGCAATGTGTGTATAGAGAAAAGTATTCTAGAGAGACACACAGAGAAAGAAAGAACATGATAAAGCTAGCAGGAATAATCTGGATGAATTGTGTACAGAAATTCTTTATACTATTTTTGTAACTTTTTCATAAGTTTCATATTATTTCAAAATTAAAAGTATTAAAAAAAAATTTTTAAAGTACCATTCCCAAAGATTCTTTCTTACTTCCTTTGGGATGGTGCCTGGACATGAGGACTTCAAACTCTCCCTAGCTGATTCTTATTTGCAGCCGGGATTGAGAAGCACTGGCCTATGCAAACCCTAGTGTCTAAAGATACAAACTTTCTGAGCTACCTATAATGTTTGAAACTAGTTGGAGTAAAGGGCATTGAGGTTGGAGATTTTTTTTTTTTTATCTCTGCACAGAGCAGTTTAACAGGGCCTACATACAGATACCTCAAGGGTCCAGCAAGTAACATAAATGTGTAAAGTAAAGCAGTAGATCACAAGAGGACAGCAAACTGTAAGGAGAACTTGTTGATTAAAGTCATTTAGTTCAGGTTTTAAAAATATACTAAACAATCCCAAATTGGCAGGCCTATATGGGAGAGTAGGTCATCACATTGTAACATTTGGATCTTGAAGAACAGAGAACTATGGTCATAATTTGTGGCATAAAAAATAGACAGTACTTAGATTCCTCTGAAAATATTACTACTGTGGGCCAGACACTATGTTTAGGTATTAGGTTTCTATTTAATTTAAGCAAAGTATATGTTTAAAATAAACTTGGAAATCAGATAATATGCATTTGATAGCTGTTTCTGTTAGGCTAACTTTGGCTGCCAGTAATGTAAAACTGCAACTTAAAATGGTTCAAACAATAAGACAATTTAACATCTATGGTAAAGGGAGTCTAGCAGCTTAGCAATGTCCTCAAGATCTGGGTTGTTCCCATCTCTCCGTCCATCTTCTTTACTGTTTGCCATTTGCCCTTCAGCTCTTATAGTCCCAAAACAGCTGCAGGAGCTCTAGGCCTCACATCCAGATGTGGCAACATCCAGGAAACAATCTGTTATTGTTTTTATCTCCTAGGAACAAAGAAACCTCTTCCAGAAGCCCCTCAGTAGATTTTCTCTTATGTCCCTATGTCCAAAATTAGATCACATGTTTATTCCTAAGCTAAGCACTGGAAAGAAAATAGGATTTCCAGCCTGGGCTTAGACTGAACAGAATCTACCTAGAGAATGGGGTCACCATCCTCTGCAACTTGAGAGAGGCACGATTGATATCACTACAAAACAGAGATGGAGGCAGAAATGAGTAATCAAAGAGTAGAGCTCACCATACAAAACTGTTTTTAATCAAATGCTTTTGGAAATTAAGCCAAACTTCCACTTACAACAGTAGACTATGTAAACACTCGTTCCTACTACAGAGATCCGCAAATTAAGCAATTTAAAATTGAGAGATGTGGAATGTGGTGAGAAAAAGCACAGGCTGACCAAATTTGGCTCTCAATGACCTTGATCAAGTTGCTTAGTTTTTCTGAACCTCATTTTCACGTTAAAAATATGGGTTGGACTGGATGGTTTCTAAGATCACTTTCAACATTAATAGACTGTTAGCCTTCAATTGCTAATAAATACTCTATAAAATAAAAGAGCTAAAGAACTTGGTATTGTGCGAATATCTTTCAAAGTAAATAGTTCTCAACATACAGACATGAAATGAGGGAAAGGCAAATGCTTTAAAAGAATAATTAGGACTTCTAGTTTTTGGTCCTGCATGTAAGGAGCTTGGGCGTCATCACTCATCTTAACAAGTAAGAAGCAGAACAAACAGAAAAATGAACAATTTTTACATGTGTCTTCTTGGTCCATCGGAGAAGTGATGGCCCATGGCAAATACCTGCACCAACAACTAGAGAAACAGACAGTTTAATACATAAAATCACAACTTACCAAAGCAGAAACCACCTCTAGAACCAGTATTGAGGCAGGAAAACCTAAGTTGTAACAGACAAATTACTGGGGGTTCACTGTGCACAACTCCAGGAGCAGCCCTGGGCAACATGGCAAAACACCATCTCTACAAAAAATGCAAAAATTAGTTGGATGTGTTGGCACATGTCTGTAGTTCCAGCTAGTTGGGAGGCTGGGGTGGGAGGATAGCTTGAGCCTGGATGGCTGAGGCTGCAGAGAGCCGTGATTGCACCACTGCACTCTAGCCTGGACAACAAAGTGAGACTCTGTCTTGAAAGAGAGAGAGA